>NW_006408549.1:11272819-11278835 GCF_000296735.1 Chrysochloris asiatica | reverse complement strand
CTTGACAATTTCAATCTTTTCTCCATTGATAAGAATGTTGTTTATTGGTCCAGTGGTAAGGAAGTAGAAGTCAAATAATCAAACAATGTATTGCAATAGACAAATCTACTGCACCAGACCTGTTTAAAATATTCATGAGCAACGATACCAGTTTGAGAGCTAAGGTGAACCTGACACAAACCATTGTATTTTTAATTGCATCATGTACATGGGAAAATTGGATAATGTATTAGGGAAACCATAGGAGAATAAACAAAATTTGAATTATGATATTGGAGAAGACTATTTTAAGTGCCATGGACTGCTAGAAGAATAAACAAATCAGTGTTGGAAGAAAGACATCAAGAACGTTCCTTAGAAGTAAGGATGGCAAAACTTTGTCTCTCATACTTTGGACATATTTTCAGGAGGGTCCAGTGCCTGAAGAAGGACATCATATTTGATAAAGTGGAGGGTCATTGAAAAAGAGGAAGACCCCTAACAAGATGGAGTGACACAGTGGCAGCAGCAATGGGCTCAAATGAAATAGTTTTGAGGATGACGCAGAATTGGGCAGTAATTTGTTCTGTTGTGCATAGGGTCGCTAAGTAAGAACCAATTCCATGCACCTAACAACAACAATACCAACAACAATGATGACATACTTTCTAAAAGGGCCTTGCTCCTAAAGGGTTTGTGAGGCTTGCTAATAAAGAAGCGTAATCATTAGCACAAGCACATTTTATTTACAATTATAATTATGTTCTTAGTGTCTTTTATCAAATGTTATGGTGGTCCAGCATCAGAATTTTCACTCACTCATTTCTCAGTCAATGTGCCTCAGGTAGAGCTGCTATCTGCTAGTAGTGTCTTGTCTGCACGTTGCTATGATGCTGAACAGGTTTTAGCACAACTTTTAGTCTAGGAAGGAAGGTCTGAACTCTACTTCTGATGAACTGCACCCGATGAAAACCCAATGGGTCACAATGGTACAATTCAGAGCTAGTCACGGGGATGGAGCATGATTGGGCAAAGGTTCATTCAGTTGTGTACGGGGTCAACATGAGTCAGCTAACAACAGAGAAATTTAGAAGAGATCCTTGTCCTTACAGTCATCCTTGTCTATTTATTTATTGTTGTTGTTATGTGCCGTGGAGTTGGTTCTGACACATAGCAACCCTGTACAGGGTTTCCAAGGCTGTAAATCTTTATGGGAGCAGAAAGCCTCATCTTTCTCCTGAGGAACAGCTGGTAGTTTCGAACTGCTGACCATGAGAGTGGCAGCCTGATTTGTAACCACTATGCTCCCAGAGCTCCTTTTTATTTATTAGACGCCTACAAGTCAATGAGTGAAAGTTAAATTTATGATTTCTCCCCTTACCCTCCTGTGAGTGTCTTTTCTTACCACACCCAAGCTGTCAGGAATTTATCTGTATTTAAAATACCCCTCACATACCCAAACCTCTCAGAACTTCACTTGGTCTCCAGGCTGTCCTGATTTTGTGAATATCCTCTACTACAGCCATTGAATTATAACTCTAAAATGTAAACCAGAACATGTCAATATTCTACTTGAAACCATTTACTGACCATATACTGTCAAAAGAGTAAAATACAATGTGTTTAGCAGTGTCAAAAATTGCTTTGCCATCTGGCCCTCTCCTTATTTTTGCTTTTCAGCCACTTTTACCTTCACTCTCTCTATCCCCTGGATTCTAGACTCACTGAACTGCTTGTAACTTCCCACACCTGCTGATGATTACCAGTGCCTTTGTCCATGATGTTAATTCTACACATCTTTCATAACACAGTTCAGCTGTAACCTCCTCTTACTACTTTGCCCAAGGGTAGTTAGCTGTGTCCCCTTCTGTTCTTTATCATTGTTGTTGTTATTGTTGTTGTCAGGTGCCATCAAGTCGGAACTGATTCATAGCGACCCCATGCACAGCAGAATGAAACAATGTCCGATCCTGGGCCAACCTCACTACCGCTACCACACTTGATGCCATCAATGATGCCACCTGGCCAATCCATCTCATTAGGGACCTTCCTCTTTTTCTCTGACCTTACCCAGCATGACATCCTTCTCCAGCAACTGTTCCCTCCGGACAATGTGTCCAAAGTATGAGAGACGAAGTTTAGCTATCTTGGCCTCCAAGGAGGTGTTAAGTGCTGTCAAGTCAGTTCCAACCCATAGCAACCCTGTATAGGGTTTCTGAGGAGCAGCTGGTGAGCTTGAACCGCCAACCTTGCAATTCAAACAGCTTTGCAGTCTGGCGCATTAACCTACAGCACCACACCAGGACTCCATCCTGTATCACAGAACTTAGACAATGCTGTTGGGATTCAGCATGCTTTCTAGACTGTGCACTGTTCAAGACCAAAGACCATAAAGACCATCCATCTCTGACTAGTAGTACTTAATAAATTTCAAGAGATTGACAATAGGTATCTTGATGAATTTTCTTACATTGATTGGGAGTTGCTCAGTCATAGACTATACCTTATTTATCTTTGTGTTCACAGCACAGTGTCTGAGAGAAAGTAAATACTTGCTAAATATTTCTTAAATACTTGCTAAATGTTTGTTAATGAAACATGTTATGACAATCGGAAGGTTGATCAACTGACTGAATGTAGATGGCAATAACTAGCCATTGGAGTCTTGTTGTGACACTATAGGATAAGCGCTGAACCACAAGGTTGGTTTGACCTACAAGGCTAGCAGTTCAAAAGTACCAGCCACTCCTCAGAAACCCAATAAAGGGTTGCTATGTGTCAGAACCAACTCAACAGCACTAAACAATACAGCAGCAGCAACAGCTAGCCATAATATTGTCTACAGAGATAACAAAATTTGTAGTTATTTTTTTAGTGTGTGGAAAAGGTACAATTTCTTTGCAAAAGATATATAGAGAGCTCTGGTAGCATAGTGGTTACGAATCGGGCTGCTAACTGCAAGGTCAGCAGTTCGAAATTACCAGCCGTTCCGCGGGAGAAAGATAAGGCTTATTGCTCCGGTAAAGATTTACAACCTCGGAAACCCTGTACAGGGTCGCTATGAGTCGTAACCAATTCCACAGCACATAACAACAGCAAATATATATATTAAACTCTGTGCTCTCAGGCTAAAGTTCCTAGAATTTTTTTTTTTCCCTCAGAAACTGGTAGTGATTCAAATCACTTTCATATTAGAAAGTAAATGAAGCCCCTTTTGTCTAGCCCATAATTATAAAATATTTTAAATAATGTATTGATATTTAAGCTAAAACATATTGCAAGCTTAAGGCATTGTGGTAAGCACTTTGCATGTGAAACAATAAAACAAAAAACTGTTTATGCTTAAAGTTCTCTTATTAGCCTTATTTTGCAAATAAAGACACTGAAGTTTAGGAATATCCTTCTTCCCTATAGTTGTTAAGTGTTTCTGAGTGGGTTCTGACTCATAATGACCCTATATAGGGTTTTTTAAGGAGTGACTGGTCAATTTGAATCTTGTGGTTAGCAGTCCTGTGTTTATCCTATAGGGCCACACCTGCTATAGGCCACAAAGAAAAAAACAGAGCATAAGACTTGAATTTGAAACAAGTTGATCAGACACAAAGCAGTCATAGCCATAGCCTGTAAACTTTTGGTTACCAGGAAAGCTTGTTAACTGCTTACAGTGGTCCTCATCAGTCAGATTCTACTGAATGGCCACTGGCACTTGTTCTGTTATTGAACATTTCTTTCTTAGTGAACTCTTTTTGGTATGTTGTTGCTGTGGTTAAGTGCCATCGAGTAAGTTGTGACTCATAGTGGTCAATTTGAACCGATGACCTTGCAGTTCAAACTGACCTTGAGGTTGAGTGCTTATCCTAAAGTGCCATTGGTGTTGTTGTTGTTAAGTGCTGTCGTGTAGGTTCCAACTCATAGTGATCCAGCATAGGGATTCCAAAGGTCGACTGGTGAGTTTGAACCATTGACTTTTTGATTCAAACCGACCGTGTGCTTCAAACCAATCTTGCAGTCCTGCACCACACCAGAAGTCCTACACCGCCATAGCTACAGTTAAATATATGCTATTACATGCAGTGAGAGAAAACTTGAGCTCAAGGTATCTGCTTTACTCATTCAACAAATATTTTGGGGCATATTTACTGTGAAATAGGGATTTCACAGTCAGTTAATTGAATTGCATTGAGTAGTTCTGCTTACAAAGATCTCTTAAAAACGTTAAAAGCAAAGGTGTAAACAATGAAAACTAAGGTGTATGTTCTCAATCCAAGCCATAGTATTTTCAATCACCCCATATACATATGAAAACTGAACACATGAATCAGGAAGACTGAAGAATTGATGTCTTTAATTATGGTATTGGCAAAAAATATGAAATATATTGTGGGATGCCTGAAGAACAAATAAATCCATTTTGGAAGAAGCACAGCCAGAATTACCTTTAGAAATAAAGATGGTGATGTACTTTCAATGTTATTAGGAGAACAACCTCATGCTAGGCAAAGTAGTTTGTAATTAAGTGTCGTCAAGTTGATTCCAACTCATAGTGTTCTGGTGCAGGATTTCTGAGGAGCAGCTGGTGAGTGTGAACTGCTGACATTGTGGTTCACAATCCAGTGCTGATCCTACAGCACCACACCAGGAGTCCATGGTAAAGTAGAGGCTCAGTGAAAATGAGGAAGAATTTTTACCAGGTGGATTGACACTAGCTACAAGAATGGCACCAAACATGACAATGACTATGAAGATAGCTCAGAACTGGGCAGTGTTTCATTGTTTTATGAAGGTTGCTATGAGTCAGAACTGATTAGATAGCACCTAACAATAAAAACAATAGCAATAATTTATCATATTTGTATGTATATAAATTCTACTGTTCATAAACATTTGTATTGCTTTGAGTTTGGGACTATTGTGAGTAACTTTGCCATGAAACTTTTTATACATGTATTTTTATGTCCACAGGGTTACAGGGTAGGTGTATGTTTAACTGTAGAAGAAATGAACACACTTTTTCAAGGTGGTTGTACCAAGTTATACTCCCAACAATAATGAAAGGGGTTTCATCACTCGATATTCTTATGAATTTCATATTTTCAGTCATTAATTTCAGCCATTCTTGTATGTTTTAAATTTGTATTACAGATTGAAAATGAATATAAATATATTTTAAATATTTTTAATAGATATTTTGATATTCTTATAAAAAGTCTGTAACCATCCCTCACCCATTTTTCCATTGAATTATCTGTTTTTTTAAAATTATTATTGGATTACTGAAAGTCTTTCTATTTTCTGCACAAATGTTTTATACATCTCTTATTGTATTTACTATTGGTTTGCTACTATATTGCTAGATTAGCTTATTTTTCCTAATTTTTGTGTTGCAAATGATTTTTTTCTTGTATATAAAAATGCAGTGGACTTTAAAATTGCCTTTGTAGTTAGTAACCTAAACTGACCTACTATATCAATAATTAGTATATATATTCTTTTGATTTATGATATATATAATTGTATATTTTAAGTTTCCACTTAAAACCAAACAGTCACCACTCATCTGTCAGTTTGTCTTACTGTGGTGTCTTGTGAGTTGCTGTGATTCTGAAAGCTATGCCAACGGTATTTTAAATACCAGCAGGGTCACCCATGGTGGACAGGTTTCAGATGAGCTTCCAGACAAAGACAGACTAGTTAGAAAGAGTGACGAATTATTTCCGAATATTTAGTCACTGGAAGCCTTATGAATAGCAGAGAAACACTGTCAGATATAGGGCCGGAAAATGAGGCCCTCGGGTTGGCAGGCACTCAAAATGTGACTGGGGAAGAACTGCAGCCTCAAAGTAGAGTTGACCGTGATAATGTGAATGGAGTAAAGTCCATGGGAGAAAAGCCCGCAAGACCTTCATTTGCTCATGGGGCACAACTCAAAATGAAGAGAAACAACTGTAAACATCCATTAAAAATCGGAACATGGAATGTACGAAGTATGAATCTGGGAAACTTGGAAGTTGTCAAAAATGAAGTGGAACACATAAAC
>NW_006408549.1:11241650-11271524 GCF_000296735.1 Chrysochloris asiatica | reverse complement strand
GCATAAGGTCACTATGGGTCAGTACTGACTCTATGGCACCTAACAACAACAACAACATTATTGTATTATGTCAATCATATTATTTTTATTTCTTCCGTTCTGAACCTTATACCATTTATATTCTAGCCTTATTTAACCATCGAGGCCATCCTGTGCAATATCGATTTTGTCATTTATATTAATGTAATTGATGAAATACCCACTGCCACTGACTGATATTGACTGGATTCTGACTCATAGTGACCCTATAGATGGGAGTAGAACTGCTGTAAATCTTTATGGGAACAGACAAACTTATCTTTCTTTAGCAGAGCAACTGATGGGTGTGCACTGCCACCTTTGGTTAGCACCTAATCCTTATTCTGCTGCACTACCAAAGCTCCTTGATGCACCAGTTCCAACTGGTTATCCACAACAGAACGACACACTACGTGGTTGGTCCTACACCATCCTCTCAATGATTATGTTTGAAACTGCTGCTGCCACTGTGTCAATCCATCTTGTTGGAGTCTTACTCTTTTTCGTTGATCTGCTACGTAACCAATCATGATATCCTTCTCCAGGTACTAGTCCCTCCTGACAA
Organism: Chrysochloris asiatica; assembly: GCF_000296735.1. Taxonomy (NCBI): domain Eukaryota; kingdom Metazoa; phylum Chordata; class Mammalia; order Afrosoricida; family Chrysochloridae; genus Chrysochloris; species Chrysochloris asiatica. The sequence goes on along the minus strand of NW_006408549.1, from coordinate 11,270,941 downwards.
TATGTCAATAGATCAAAAGACAAACCTTGCCACCCTTGCTTCTGGGGAGCATTCTTCTTCCAGTACAGATTTATTTGCACTTAACCACAAGGTCGGTTTGAACTGCAATGTCAGTGACTTAAGCTCACCATTCACTCCTCAGAAACCCTATACAGGGTTGCTATGAGTTGGAACAGACTTGAAGGCACTTAACAACAACAACAACAAGGTCATTTGGACAATCCTAAATGCTGTTGAGTTAGTTCCAATTCGTAGTGACCCTGGGAAGGGTTTTCAAGGAGCAGCTGGTGGGTTTGAACTGCCGACCTTGTAGTTCACAGTCCGTTCTTGATCCTAGATAACCTTCATTAATGAAAGTGTATATCAAAAGCTCATCACAAGATCTTCTAAATAATTGTATCAGAATGCAAACATCCAAAGAGATATTTACCAGTAAATACTGTTTGTGAGTTAGCCACGTATCTGAACATTGTTCAAAGCATTTAAAAAACTCTTTATAGTTAGTTAAGTGTTTTCAGACTACTTTTTTGGTAGTCTCCAAAAGTTAATTTTCATACTTTTAATGTTGCATAGGACTTTTTAGTCTGAAATATAATTTCTGGTCATGCATCTTAATCGTAACATGTAGGTTTATAACATTTGGCTATTTACAATCAAACCCACAATGTCACTCCTGAGGCTATTTAATAAGACATGACAACACATTTGGATAATTCCTTTAGGAAAAGTTCCAAATATCATTTGAAAAATGGGAATTTTATTGGCATGTCTATAGAACCTCCCCAGTGACAACTTTGAAAAGGACACCAAGAATTTAAACATGCCAGTGTTTTGGTATGTTTTTAAAGAAAAGTGTTATTGTTCAGTGTCATGGAATTGATTTTGACTCATAGTGACCCTGTATTGGGTTTCTGAGGCTTTAAATAAAATTTGGGGGCAGAAATCTTCATCTTTCTCCCAAATAAAAAAAATAAGTTCATAATATTACAGTCACCAATTAAAGCACATACACACAAAAAAAATCTTTCAGAAATTTGCTTTTTTCACTCTCGGATGCAGTAGTTCAGGAAAATAATCAGCATCAGTGTTATACACGGGAGCTTCAAAAAAATGGAAGAACATAAAGAAAATTTTCCACAAAATTTTTGAATTTTTGAAGCCCCTTCATATTCGTTTATCAATACTCTTGCTACAAAAATATTTCAGTTTTCTTTGAAGCACAGTAAATGCTCCTCACTTCTGGCCCTGTAAATTTTGTTCCATGTTCAACATGGTGGCTTGGGGTAGAGAGAGTTCTTTGTCCATAAGGCCACAGATTGCAGCAGGCTGTGCACGGCCAAGCTTCTCTCACATTTGTAGCAAATGGCTTTCTTGCCTATTATCAGTAAGGCCCTTGGTGGCCTCTACAGTATTAGCATTCATCCCAGCTTGGATCTCCTCTCTGATCTGCCTCAAATGGGTTGATTAATTTTGATTAAATCTGAGTCTGGTCAAGTTCTAAGTAACACGGAAAACATTACTAGGCCTCCATGATTTCTTAATCCTCTTATTACAGCCTTCTGGAAAGAAGTTCACTTTGTTTCTGGATCATCAACAATTCTGTTTGGAAGTGGCTGAAGTTAGAGGAGGGAACGCACCCCAGGATAATCCCACATCACAGTATGCGCTATGGAACCTGTGGCCTGCACCCTGCGTGTGTGGAGAAGCCCTAGGCAGATGTTCCTATGCAAAAGCATTGTTAACAGGGCAGCTGTGTACACAGGAGGTTGTTTAAATTTCCACCATTTCCTCCACAGGCTCTTTTGGACTCGAATCTCCAATTTCCTCAATCTAATTGTTCTTTGAAAATTTTAGCATTAATTTTTAAAAATTGAATTTAGAAGCCTTAGGAGATTCACCAATGCAAGTGCTAAAGGACAACTAACTTTAAAGTGGCTGAGCTATATAAGAGGTGTGGTACAGCTATGAAAAAATATAAGGATTTCTTTATTTCTAGGGGAAAGCTTAACTGCTAGATGGGAAAGCCATCCTTTTCCAGAGGGGAAATGCATGCTTCCTTCCTGGTACCTGATTGCCAAAAGCTACCTGGAGAAAGACAAGGTTACTTCAAGTACTTGGGTACTTCTGTATTTGGACACCCTAAGAAAATAAAACGCTTCTTGAGAGCCTGCAAGTTGGCAGATGGCCCTGTGTGGCCTGACCTGAAAATGCTTTCTCTAAGTAAATTTTCTTTTTCAGCTTAAATTACTTGATTTTTCTGAATCATTGCCAAAGCTATACTTGATTTTTATTTTCATTTCAAAGACATATTTTTAAGGTTAAGCAAATCATTATAAGCATGTCCAACAAGCTTGACCTGGAAGACATAATTTTACAAACACAAACCCTCTGAAGTAGAGTCCTGGTGTGATGCTGTAGGATGAGCCCGGGATCACAAAGTCGATTTGAACTGCAATGTCAGCAGTTCAAACTCACCAGACACTTCTCAGATACCCTATACAGGGTCGCTATAAGTCAGAACCAACTCAGTGGCACTTAACAACAACAATAAACCAATGATGATCCTGAGACAGTAGGGCAAATCTGTTCTCAGCATTGAAAATATCCTTGTGAAGGGGGCTTGGAGACAGAGACCTGAATGGAGTTGCCGCTATCCTATGCCAAATCAAAATGATTACAAAAGTCTGTAAGAATATTTTGAATAGGCCCACGCTGTATCAGAGTCCACTCGACTGCTAACTGCAAGATCTCCAAATCAAACTACCAGGCACTCCTTGGCAACCCTATACAGGGTTGCTATGAGTCTAACCAATTTGGCAACACTTGACACCAACAACATGCTGAACTTAACACCAACAGTATCAGAAATTAGCACATTAGACAGGTGTCTCCTCACCACTTTCTAAAGGATAGGGTTAGGGAACAAAGGTAGCTTCTCCAGTTTATATTCACCTCCCCATTTGGGCCACCTGTTAGCTTTCCTATTGACCTTTCTCTTCATTGCTGACATTTTCATGAGTGTGTGAGGTCACAAAGTATAAGGTTGTTTTAGTTAGGTGCCATCAAGCTGGTAGTGACCGATAGCTACCTTATGTACAATAGAACGAAACACTGCCCGGTCCTGAGTCAGCCTCACAAACTTTGCTACACTTGAGTCTATCGCTGCTGCCACTGTGCCAAACCATCTCATTGAGAGGGTCTTTCTCTTTTTTGCTTATCCTCCACTTTACCAAAAATGATGTCCTTCTCCAGGGATTGATATCTCCTGATAGTATGTCTGAGGTATAAGAGCACTATGATTTTAGATTGGATTAACAAACCAACCCAAACCTTAGTGACTTTATAAATATAAATGAATGTTTTGCTCATCTAATGGTACACTATGCTGTATAAGACCTTTTGAAAGTATTGAAGAGCAAAGATGTCAGCTCTCAAGCCATGGTATTATCAGTAGCCTCATATGCATGTGAAAGCTGGACAGTGAATAAATTTTTTAATTTTATTCACAGTGAATAAAATAATTGATGCATTTGAGTTATGGTGTTGGGGGAGAATATTGAAAGTGCATGGGCTGCCAAAAGAACCAACAGACCTGTGTTGGAAGAAGTGCAGCCAGAGTGCTCCTTGGAGGCCAGGATGGCCAAACTTCATCTCTCATACTTAGGACATATTGTCAGGAGGGACCTGTCGCTAGAGAAGGATATCATGTTTGGTAAGGTGGAGGGTCAGAGAAAAAGAGGAAGACCCCCTATGAGATGGGTTGGCAAAGTGGCAGCATCAATGGGCTCAAGCATAGCAACAATTGTGAGGTTGGCCCAGGACTGGGCAGTGTTTTGTTCTGCTGTGCACAGAGTCACTATGAGTCGGTATCGACTCGATGGCACCCAACAACAACAAAGGGTTCAGTGATAGCCTGCTGGGGACAGTACTTGGACTGCTTCTATTTACAGCCCTGACAGTCTTGAACAGTTTCCCCAGGCAGAGAGTACAATGTGGAGGGTTGAGCAGAAGTCTTGTTGTCAGGCTTTGAAATGGTGCACATCCACTCTGCCAGAACCGAATCCTACAGCTGCTTCCAATCATAGGGGAGACTGGCGTCTATGTTGTGTCTGTATGCTGAAGAGGAGAAGCAAATTATTTGATGGACACTTAGCCAGACTCTTTTTTTATTGTCATTTTTTTAAATCTCAAAAATGATTTATAATAATTTAGCATACAGACATACCCTCCAACTCTTTGTTTTTAAAAAAGACTCAGGCAAGGCAGCTTATTTCTTTTTTAAAAAAGAAGAAAACAAAAGACTGAGAATCTTGAGGACAAAGGAATATGGCATGGAGTAATCCCACAGGAGGTGTTGTTGCATTTACTAGAGACAAAATTGCACCCTCCTGTTTTAGTCCTTTGCAGTCTAGTGTTGTCAGGTGATATTGTGAGCATAAAAATAAAGAAAGCTTTGCTTTTTGTAAGTGGAAAGTCACGTTATATTTGAGGTGAGTCAGGAACGAAGTGAAGGGGAAAGTATCTATTTTTGGGTTCTGAGCACAGCTGAGCAGCCCTAGGTGCCTGCCAGAACGACACAGCTGCAGAATCTGGGGCGGCTGTCGATCCACCTGCAAACGAGTGAGAGCCGGCCGATTTCCTTGTCGAGTTTCTGGTCTTCTCTTTTCTGAAAGTTATAAGTAGCACCACCAAATATGACAGCATTTCCTAAAGTGTTAAGTATCTCTTTTTTGTTTTTGATAAATAAATATTTCAGGCAAGGAAAGCAATGATCTACATAAAAGTAACTTCATCCAATTTGTCAGATTTCATTCACTTGCAGTTAAACACCATGGCTTTCTGAGTAGGAAAATAGCTTTGTCTTGCTAGTAATCCTATTTACCAAGTGTGGTGGTCCCTGGGTCATTAGTAACCACATCCTTTCTAAATACAAGGACAGTTGCCAGGTACAGTAAACACTGGATTAAAGTGATATTACCAAGCACTATTTTATGAGCCCATTTAAAATGGTAACCTGGCAACAAGCTTGCTTTTGTCCAAATGGATTCAGAGCCATCATTTGTACTAAGAATTAATTTCCAAATAAGTTTCCTAAAAACAAAAGACACTTCCAAGTAAATATTTAAATGGCCATACATTTGGAAAATGTCCAAAGAGAACCTGCCATCCTAAAAGAACTGCTTTTCTAGAAAAAAAAATGTTACCAGAATTTTTTCAATTAAGTAATTCAAAATGAAAGGATTATGGTTAATCTAATTTTATATAACTAAAACGTTCCAAAACTTTCAAAAAATGAAATAAAAACAGGTAGACTAAACTATACTGATCAATTTTGGAACCGACTATTTCAGTCAGTTGGAGAGGCTGAGTTCCATACCCCACCATACAGATCTCTCTCTTTTTTTAAAAATGTGAATTGAGTGACGATTTATAGACAAGAGCATCAGTTTTACATTCAACCAATTATATGCTTTGTTTCATTTTAATAATTGCAATTCCTTCCATGCAATAACAATTGTTCTACTAACACGCTGTGTTTCGCTGTTCTAGTTAAGTGGCATTGACTTGGTTCATACCCCTAGTGACCCTGTATAAGGTTTCCAAGGAGCAGCTGGTAAGCTTGAACAACTGACCTTGTGGTTCAAACTGACTTTACAGTCCAGCACATTAACCCACAGAGTCCTGGTGTAGTGCTGTGGGTTAATGTGCTGCACTGCAAGGTTGGTTTGAACCTCAGGGTTGGTGCTTCAAGCTCACCAGCGGGTCTTCAGAAACCCTATACAGGGTGGCTATTAGTCAGAACCGACTTGAGGACACTTAACAACAATAACATTAACCCACAGTGCCACACCAGGACTCCGTTCTTCAAGGTATAACAGGAAAAGAAAAGAAGAAATCAAAAACGGACACAGTTTTTCTTCCTCTCAGTGATTACCCATGTACAAATATCCTCATTCAAACACATCTATTTATGGGATAGAGAAATATAAATCTGCAATAGATATATATCATTCTTCCTTCCATATCCATTCAGCCTGTATCTGTCCATGTATCTACACAGAACACTTGTGTTCCAAGGTCGTGTATATATCACTATTTATCCCATCCCCTTCAGTCCATGCATGCCTCCCTGTGTCTTCATCTATCTTCATCTCATTCTTCTGCCAAACTGTCTCTTCTTGTATATCGCCCTCCCCATCACCCGACTTAACCTGTGTCTACCTTCAATCTAGTAAATTACTCTCCCTTCACTCCCAGCCCTGGTAACAATCAAAGAATGTTTCTTTTAGTATGAAAACCTTTTCTTGAGTTTTTACAATAGTGATCTCATACAGTATTTGTCCTTTTGTGATTGTCCTTTTTATTTCACTCAGCATAATGGCCTTCAGGAGTCCTGATGTGGTGCTAATGGGTTAATGTGCTGGACAGTAAGGAGTGGTTCAAATTCACCAGCAGCTCCTCAGAAACCTTATATAGGGTCACTATTGGTTGAAACCAACTTGACAGCACTTAACAACAACAATAGCTTTCAGGTTCATCCATATTATGAGGTGTTTCACAGATTCATGATTACTTTTCAATGTTGCTTAATTGAAAACACCAAAGTTTGTTCATCCATTGTTTCATTGATGGACATTTAGGTTGTCTCCATCTTTCTGCTATTGCGAATAGTGCTGTAATGAACATCTGTGTGCATATATCTGTTCATGTTCTGGCTCTTATTTCATGTGGGTATATACCAACTAGAGTGATTGTTTGGTCATAAGGTACATCTATTTCTAACTTTGTGAGGAAGTGTCACATTGTTTACCAGAGTGGTTGAACCATTGTACAGCATCACCAGAAATGTGATGAGCCCCAGTCTCTCCATAACCTTGCCAGCATTTGTTTGTTTTCTGTTTGTTTTTTTAAACTTTGTTATTAATGCTGTTGTGTGATGATATCCCATTGTTTTGATCTGAATCTCTCTAATGATTATGAACATTTTTTCATGTTTGGTGGCTGCCTGAAAGTCTTCACTGGTAAAATGTCTGTTCAAGTCCTGTGCCCATTTTTTAACTGGGTTGTTTGTCTTTTTCTTACCATACAGATCTCTTACAGAAATTCATTCATTCACTAATATTTGATGAGCTCATCATATAGTTCTGCTGCTGTGGCAGGCACTGGGGATATTGTTGTTGTTGCTAAGTGCCATAGTCATTTATTATTCATACTGACCCTGTATAGGGTTTTTAAGGAGCAACTGGTAGTTTTAAAACATCGAACTCGTAAGTAGCAGTCCAGTGCTTATCCTACAATGCCATCCCAGGACATGGGCAAAAAAAAAAAAAAAAACAGGACTGGCATTTTGACCTTAATATCCAGACACTGACAAAGTGTGATATTTCGCCACTTAAGAAGAGTATTTTCTGAATATGTTCTCAGAATCTACTCTTAGACTACAGCATCAGGAAAGGTCTTCCAGAAGGAAAAAAAATAAAATTAAATGCAGCATTAAAGACAAATCCAAAAAGAGAAGTCAAATTAGACAAGAGAAAGGAGATGCAGGAGAAACAGGGTTGGGAAGATAATCCCTATGGATTCTACAGCTCATAGAAAGGACCAAAAACAAGAGAGGGTATTGCAAGTTGCAGAAATGTAAAGAAGGTAGAATGACTGGAAAAGATGGATAAGGCAAGAGTGATTAGAGACAGGTGGATGGCAGAAAGATCAAGGGAAAATATAAAATACTAGGGAGAGAAATATAAAACAAGACATTAATATAAAAAATATACAAGTCTTATTTTAAAGACCATAAAGATAGTTCCATTTGAACAAGATATATACAACCATGGTAAACTTATGCACAGATGCATAAAGGAAATGCAATTCAAAAGTAGAATTACTTTCCTAAATAAGTCCATGAAAAAGCTGTAACTAAACATTTAGACCCACATTAGAAACTATAGCTCATATGGACAATCAAACAGTACTTAATGAGTGTCTGCTAGGTTTTTTTCCTGTTCTGCTTAGACAATTGGACAAACAAAAGAAATACATTAGTGAAATCTATCAATGAAAGAAATTTAAGACATGAGCCTTTCTCTCTAAGACAGGAAGTTGTAGATCTAAAGCTACACACCATGACACAACTGGGAGCAATCAAATGGTATGCAGAGCAATGCACTAAGAATCCAGTGAAGAAATGATCTGGTGGACAGAAAAAATGGGCCACAGGTCATTAGAGAGTTGGTGCTTGAGTTGGGCATTCAAGTTTGGTAGAAAATACATCTTTCCATGGAAAGGAAAGAGGATTTCAGGTAATGGAGAAAGCATGGGCAGAAGCCACAAACAATGCAGCACTCTAAATTTGAGAAAGTAATCATACTGGTGGAGTAGGAGGGTTCTAAAGAAAACTGGTGTCAATCAAAATGAATAGGGTTTAGCAATCAGATTAAATAAAATGGTGAACTACCAGATTTCTGCTTTCAAAGAGAAGATTATCTGAGGTGCATAAACATGCAGACATTAAACAGAGAACTTTTTAAAGCACACTTTAGAAGCATTCAGCCTAGGGAGGAGAGACTTACACAGGAGCTAAATATTGTATATTGCACAATTTGAGTTAGAGTAGATTCTTGGCAATTTTTTTGGCCAAAGAGGGAGTAAAGGGACAATACAACAATCTGCAAGGTTTGAGCATGTGGATGATTCCACATTCATGCAAGATCAAATGCATGTCTCACAGTGAGTGTACTTCTGGTTACGAATTGAAAACATTTTGCATTTTCCCTCCATAGGCTCATAGGATAATTTTGGCCTGATCCCTCTTCTATTTATTTCAGTCAGGAACTGTTTTATGACAGAAGGTCAGTGTTTCTATTCTGTGGCACTTATAGAATCAGATATAGGTATATCCATACAAGGTTTTCTCTTTGGCCCTAAAATGCTGGTTAAAGAGAGTGTTGCTGATGTCCCAGGCAATGAGGATAATCGGGTCAATCATAGAAAATGTGTATAGTTCTTAAGAGCCTGTTGCTCTAGGCAAGTCTATCTCACAGGGCAGACGGTTAATTAGTGTTTATTAAGTAGTTCAAAGATTACAAAAAAAGAGAGAGAGAGATAGGACCCAGTGGTAGCAGAGCTGTCAGGTGGTAGGTTTTCTTTTTCTGATTCCCACTTGCCTTTTGCCATCCAGGCTTTCAGATAATCTCTGCCACCCTGTCGCTGTGGCTACATCTGGAGTTCCTTAACTTCTCTGACCCCTTTTCATCTGTTTCTAGACTAGAATTCAGCAAAAGAGATGTACTGGTTAGACTCTCCATTGGCCCCCAGTGAATAATAATAGTTACTGTTTAAAAGAGTGCCTGCAGTATGCCAAATACTATGCTACATGCTTTTACACGTATCATCAGATAACCCTGTGGGCCAAAATCTCAGGGAGTTTAGGTAACTTATACAAGGTCACACAGCAAGTAACTGTCATAACCATAATTCAGATTTAATTCTGTCTGGCTCCAAAATCTATGCTCTTTCTCTTCTTTCTATTTTATTCTCTCTAGAGTCTGACTTCAAGGGAATTTGGTGGCTTTGTAGGATAAGCACTGGTCAAGTACAAGTTTTTGTCAAACAATTACTTAAAAAAAAATATCTTTCATGGGTAATTTTGAGGGATTTTGAAATATTATGATCACTTTACTCCACCCTTTGCATGGGCTGCATCCAGGGTGTCTGTGTAAGTCTTACATGCTAATGGTTCAAAAGCCTTCCACTGATCAGCTAGGACAACACACAGAAGGACTTGATGCCCCCAGTTCCTGTCTTTGAGTTGGGTTGGTGAAATTTTCCATGGTGGAACTAACACTAAAATCCTGAGGTTCAGGGTATGCATCCCTAATATTTACTCTGCTTCCATCCCAGAATTACTGCGAAAATCAAGGAAGAAAATGGATAAGGAAGTATTGTGAATGTCATGGACTTGTAGTTTTAACTTACTGAAAGTAGAAAAAAAAAGTCAATGATACTTAAGCTACAGATATCTTAAAAATGTTCTGCTACTTACAGTTAAAATAAAATTTTAATGGATTTTATACATGTGCCAAAACACAACAAAAACTTAAATTGGTCTCCAGAAAAGGCTGAGGTTTGAGAAGCTAATTTTCTAATTTGATATGATATGGAAGAGGGTCAGCTAAAATAACAAAACAATTTCAATGAGAAGTATTTACAATAAAACCTCAACAATGGGCTCAGAGATATCAAAGATCATGAAATCAGTACAGAACCAAGAAACATTTCATTTTGTTTTACATGACTTCACCATGATTGAGCACAGACTCCCTAGGAGCTAATAACAATAACAGCATATAATTTCCAGACATGAACTAATGATTAATATAAATTTATACTACTTGGCAGCATTAAATTTTTATTTTGGGCTAGATATAATGACCTGATGGAGTTTTCTTCTGCAAAACATGTAGTGATGTAGTATGCAAATATATTACTTTACATTTATTGGGGCTGAAGAAAAAATAAGATAGATCAACCAGAGATCAATATATTGCTCAAGACAAAATTAACTGACAAGACTCTGTAGAGAAGAACAGTAACTTTAGTCTCTGTAGCAAGAAGTCTGCCACATTTTCTCTACTGGTTCCCTACTCTCACTTAATGAACCTCATAAAAGCTAATATCCCAATTTAGCTGTTCCCCCTTGTGTTTCACTAAGAAAACAGATAGGACAATAAAATAAACATGCAGAAGGACTCAGAGCAAAGGTACATTTTGTAAATAATTTTAATAAAACATGTTTTACTTTGTGAGGAAAATAACACCTAGTGATAGCATAAAACTGTAACATAGAATAACAGGGAACAAAAATTAACATACTCAACTGTCAGAATTATAAAATCACAAATCACCACCCTTCCCCTCCATCACTTAAATTCAATTTACATTTTATGAGCACACCTCATAGGGTGATGCTGAGCTGTTCAAAAAGCAATATTAGAGCATTTAGGGAAAAGATATTTTAAACCAAAACATTATGGTGAAGTTATAGCAAATGGGGTTTCTGTTGCTTTCTAGTTCATACTAGTCATTGCATCAAAGAGGAGGAAGATGCTGAGAAGATACCTGTCTAATTTAGTATGGTTTAGAGTTCTGTCTTTGGTGTAGAGCTGTAGGATATGCACTGGACTACTAACCACGAGGTCAGCAGTTGGAACCCACTAATCACCTCTAGGAAAGCCAATACAGGGTCTTTATGAGTTGGAATTGAATCCAAGGCACTTAACAAAAATAACAACTCAAGGAGTGATGATGGAGGACAAAGAAATTCTGGGAATTACCTGCACTGCTTCTGGTTCCCTTCTCATTCAAATATTCTCACCTGCTTGAGAATAGTCTTGAGGAATCTCAACAAAATGAAATTTTTGATTGGTCACCACTCTCTTCTTCTCTGGAGAATGCAGATTAGAATCCAGTGAGGCTACTGAATCCAGAGAAAACTTTTTGAGAAAGAGTTCCTAATTCTGTAAAGACAGAGCCATCCTCTTATTTGACTTGGGCTCTGAAGAGTACTATGTTTATATATTTTATATATAAAAATGCAACTTAAAATACATACACTGGCCCCGATGAATGGATGATCAGAACTCAACCAGGAGAAGAAAGAAGAGGAAAAAAAAAAAAAAGAGTGACCTGATACAATTTGATGAATTTGACCTACACCTATGGATGCAGTAACCCAAAAGAGGGAACAAATCCTTACAGCAAGAAACATTCCCACCCCCTCCATACACAGAGTAGACAGAGATGAGCAACTTGGACATTGGATACCCAAATGGGGGGGAGGGGGACTACAAAGGCAAGAAGTGACTGGCTTACAAGCTTTCAAGAGGGAATTTAGAGCTAGGGGTCATGGAGGAGGGCAGAATCTCCAGTGAGTACTATCCAATCTGTCTAGGCGGAGCTTATGAAATGAAATGCAGAAGGGTCACTTGTGATACACTAGTGAATGATTGTTATCAGGACTGATTGTGAGGGTTGGAAATGTAAAGGTAGACATTATAGCAAGGAAGGGAGTGATTAACTCTCCAGTCTAGGAGCAGAGGTCTCTAGGACCATCAACAGAGAAGAGCCCAGAGCGGGACCTTACCCAGAGAAGCAGCGAGGCCCGAGATAGAGGCAGAGACGATGACTTGGAGTGATGAAGCGGCTGGGGACTTTGGATCCAGAGAGGGAGAGGGACTGTGTGCTGAAGAATGGGGGTGGGGGGGAGGTGTAGGGGGCAGGTTTATAGGGTATACCCTTTGGTCGGTTGATGATGCATGGAGGGGATTGGAACCATGGCAATGAAATGATGTACGGTGGAATGAATGTAAAACTAAAGTTCTCCCATGTAAAATATCATATAATTCACAATAAAACATGAAGAAGAAAATACATACACTAATTGAATGCTGTTAATGAAGAAAAATTCACATGATTCTGCTTCCGATGGAAATAGTTACTTGGTTGCTCATATTACAGACATGGTATCGTAAGTGATTACTTCTCTTGCTCCAGCATCATTGCATTAACTTTAATTCCAAGACAGTCAACACACATGCTCTTCTTCTCAGCAGCTACCCAAGACCACAATCTCCACTGCCACCACAATGCCTTCCCTCTTGTATGTTTTCTTTGCATCTAGCACCTGAGTGATAGCTTATTCACTTGTAATTATTTAAATATTTATGCAATTAGTTAGTAGTTGTCCAAGTCCATGATGTCAGGAACTACATCCCTCTTACATGTTGCTGTAACATATGATTATCATAATTCTGGGACATAGTAGGTTCTCAGTATACATTAATTAAATAGATAAGTGAGTTTATTTAAATATAAGTAAAACATTTGCTGGTTAATGAGTGGGGGACTCATAAATTGCATGCATCCTAGAAGTATGTCTAGAAGAAGATATAAGATGTATCTTATCTTAAGATATATACTTATATCTTAAAGATATATGCATAAAGAACTATACTGCAATGCAAAATGCCATCCATATTACAGTGAAGATAAAAGTATAACTATAGCATTATTTGTTGAGGGGGTGATTAGTTCTGGCCACTAATGAAGACAGAGGGATTCCATTATATAAACATCCATTAGCTTTAGCACAGCTAAGTAGACACTGTGTAATCCACTCATTTAGTAATGGCAGAACACCTGATTTTTACATATGGTATATACATCAGAAAATAGTAGTCACCCTTCACTTTGACTTTATATTCCAGAAGAAGAAGGCATTATGTAAATGACAATACATAATGGAATAAAAATACTGATGAGGTAAAAGTAACTTCTATATCATTGTACTTTTGCTCTCCAGATCATATACAAGTATGAGCATTAATTAATAAATAACATTAATCTCCTTTAAGGTTACTTGTTGAATATTCTTGTTCACATCTAAACATTATATAACATTTCTTATTTTAAATGTGACCAAATGAATTAACAGAAAAATAATATTCAATGAATATATTTATTAAATAATAGAAATTATGATGCTATGAAATATTCATTGAATATATTTGTTAAATTATGATAATTATGGAGCTATGAAAACCATGACTGAGGAAACATTTTCTAACTTTTTTAACAAAATGAAACCTTATGTGTAATCCAAATATGGAAAGAATACTAGTTAATACGCTGTAGTTAAATTGGCTCAGACCGCTCAGTGTCTCCTTGTACCCAGTACACAAATACGCGACAACTCACAGTTCACAAACTACTGCTGAGAAATAATATTAAATGCAGTGATTTTGTTATTATTAAATTGGCTGTATCAAAGTCTTACAGGGAAGAAAATTCCATCTTTGAATGCAGAGCAAAATATTAATAGTGTTTATCTCTGAATAATGGGATTGTAGTTCATTTACTTCTGCTCTTTTATGATGTATAAATAAATGTTTTAAAAATGAAAATGTATTATTTTGTTATCACAGGAAATGTCATTATAAGAAAGGAGATTTTTTAAAGAAATGTATGTTTTTATATTCAAATTTCAGCTCCTCTCAAAATGTGATATTCTCACTTTCTCCAAGAAATGTTCCTACGAAGTGTTCTTTCAGAGGTGAAGAGAAAAAAATATCTGCAGGGCATCCATGGCCCTGATTCTGGATGTTCTCTTTCTAATGGAATCAATGTGCTGTATTGTCTCATATAATGTGCACATGTAAATTATGTGCACACACATAATAGCCATAGCACGCATTGAAAGCTAACACATGAGAGGATTGCACGATTTGCAGAAAATCATACAGTATGTGTATTATTTGCATAAAAGTAGACAGACCAGAGAAATGTGGGTCAGTTTCACATTCTAATAGATGTAATAATGCATATACAGGGTTTTATTTTGAAAAATTTAAAGAGTGCATTATGAAGGAAAATCATTCTCTAAGTGAATCAGCTCGCAACAAAATTAGCTCATACAAATATTTGCTTAAGCAGATGCTATCTGAGTTTGCAAGTGCCAAATGGAAGGGATTCTTTTCCAATACCAATTGTAATCTTTTGATGTGTTTCCCCCAAGAATAAATAAATTTTCCTAACAGCATCATTTCAATAGGCAACACTATAATCAGTTATGCTTTTTGGAATTTGTCGTAAGGCCACCCATTGCTACAATTCATTATTTTTTATCTATGATGAAAGTAAAACAGAGGGTTTGTCTCTTCACACTCACCTTCATTTTTTAGCCTGTGGTAAAACCAGTCAGGATCAATCAGCTATTGGAGCTGGATTTGAAAGAATTACTACAATTCTGCCTGAACATATCCCCATTTGGGGCATCCTATGTGATCAATTCTTATTTACTTAACAATTGCCACTAAATAAATTCATGCTTTTGCCAAAATATTTCTAATGAAATATTTTTATCACTCAGTACATGGAAAAAGAACTCCATTTGCCATAAGTGGATAAAATTAGAATAAAGGAATGGTGTGGCGCTGGATGATATCCATGTAACCGTAAGGCTGATTTGAGTTGCAAGGTCAGTGGTTCAAGCTTACCAGCCTTTCCTTGGAAACCCTATACAGGTCACTATGAATCAGAACCGACTCGACAGCATTTAACAACAACCACCACGTGTTAGTTAGGTGATATAGTTACCACCCTGTCATCCAGAAAGGTTTGGGGCATTAAACCTCCTCTCTTAAGAAGGGAAGTAAAGACTGGTGATACAAGGAATTTTTTAGAACATAGTTTAGACAAAAATTTACTGAGCATATTAGCTTTCCATTAAATAATTTATGCATATTTTGTTTTGTGGCATTGGTTTAAATCTGCTCTTTCCCTTCTTCCTTTCCTATTGCCATTCATTCTTTTTTCCTGCCCCTTCCTACTTCTCAACTTTGTTTTTGGACAAACGCTGGCCTTTTGGTCTCCTAGGTTGAATGTATTGAAGAACACATTCTACCCTGGTGTCATTATCCACTTTATGGCCTATCTATTGTTTGGCTGAAACTGATCCCTGGGGGTGGGTTCATTTCCAGGTTTGAAGGATATCTGTGGTCTTGGTGGTTCCACTAATCTCTATCAGACCAGTACATCTTTTTTTTTTTTTTTTTATTACTTAGGGATTTTAGGGGCAGAAAAGCACTAACATGAGAGCCTTTCTCTTAGACTTAATCAGAAAGATTGAAAGAGGAGCCAAAGGGAATAATTAATCTAATGTGACTCAGTATCATATCAATTGACCATCTAAAATCATCTCTTGTTCTTCCTATGATATTGGTATTCTACTTTGAGAATCGTTGTTGTTATGGTGTTGTTGTTAAGTGCCTTTGAATCAGTTCCAACTCATAGCAACCTCATGTGTACTACAGAATTAAATACTGGCTAGCCCTGAGCCATCATTGTTGTTCTTGTTGTTAAGTGCCCTTGAGTAAGTTCCAACTCATAATGGTGCTGTATAGAGTTTCTGAGGAGCAGCTGGTGGTTTTGAACCACAGCTCTAGATCTGATGATTAGCAGTTCAGTTCTTATCTTACAGAACCACACCAGGACCTCTATTTTGGGAATTACTACTCTAGAATTGGAGTCCTGGTGTCATGCTGCAGGTTAATGTGCCAGACGGCAAAGCTGCTTGAAGTGGTTCAAGCTCACCAGCTGCTCCTTAGAAACCCTAGACAGGGTTGCTACGGGTTGGAACCAACTCTATGGCACTTAACAACAACAACAACTCTAGAACAATGCTATAGCCATATTTTTTCACTAACTGTTGTCTTCTTGCCTTTTCCTCTCACTTCCCATTGTAAAGGGACCCTAACATCTCTCAGAGTCTTTGCTTTAGCTGAAGCACTTTTATTTCTTAGCTTAGTTCTCATGCTCAAGGGAAAAAAGCAGGTGGTATGGTGCTGTAGGATCAGTACCGGACTGAGAACCACAAGATCAGCAGTTCAAACTCACCAGCTTCTCCTGGGAAACCCTAAACAGGTCGCTATGGGTTGGAACCAACGCAAAGGCATTTAACAACAATGACAACAGATATGTTATGGAGTTCTGGTTTGGTACTGTAGCATAAGCACTGGACTGCTAATCACTCATTGGAAACCCTATACAGGGCCACTATGGGTCAGAATGGACTCAACAGCACTTAACAATAACAAGCAACATGTTTATGCCTCTCAAATACTGTATCATGGTTTTGTGAGTCTTTTGTTGTTGTTGTTGTTATGTGCCGTGGAGTCGGAACCGACTCATAGCGACCCTGTACAGGGTTTCCGAGGGTTGAGTCTTTTAGGGTTCAGCTTTTCTTGAAACAACTCTATAATCAGATTCAGTCAGGTGCTTTGCTTGACACTGAGCCTGGCATATTTTTGAGGCACTAAATAAATAATAAATAATGCCAAGTACTACTTTACTACACTTATGTGCTTATAATTTAGTATCAGCATGGGTACCAGATGATGTCATTGCTGCAAGCTTTGAGACTTTCTTTATTACAGCCATGTTAGCATTATTTTTAGCACAGCAGGTGTCAAAAAGGTTTATTTTGAAAGAAAGAAAACATAAAAATGAATTATTTATGTGAGTTAAATCAAAATGTACTTGATATAAATGTTTAATCAGTTTTTCACCAACTTCTTTCCATATGCTCTGCCCTGCTCGATGGTGCAGTTCTAATGGAATTACTAAATATATCTTAATAGCTCAGCATACAGCATTATGCAATGGTACTTACACAAGAAGAATTTTTCAACTTATATTAAACAGGTCAAATGATAAGAAGTCTGTGGAATGCTCAGAATGTTTTGTTGTTGTTGTCTTCCCTCCCCCCCCCCAACCCAAAGATTATTATTCAACTGGCATAGAAAATTTCAGAAAGTTTGACACTTAAAATGTGCTACGTTGACCATATTTAAAGTTTCTCATTCCTTAAAAAAGAAGAGAAGATTAGAAAATAACTTTAATTTCAACTGTAATTGCAAATGTTTTTCCCCCCTGCTTTCTTAAAGTAATCAGCAGATTTGCTGTTACTCCTGGAATATAAATGTTACAGAATTAAAATAAGGATTCCAAGAAAGACTACACGGCAACTAAAGGACAATTTTTACATTGTGGAAGAAACTAAAACCTGATGACTAACCCAATGTTTTGTAGTCTATGCCAACTTCTTGACTGATCTTGAACTAGTTACTTTCCTATTTCTGTTCCTTAAATTACTTACTCCTTCGAGTTTGGTTGGTTGGTTATGTGCTGTGGAGTCAGTTCCGACTCATAGTGACCCTGTACAGTGTTTCCAAGGCTGTAAATCTTTATGGAAGCAGAAAGCTCATCTTTCTCCCATGCAATAGCTGGTAGTTTTGAACTGCTGACCTTGTGGTTTGCAGCCCGATTTGTAGCCACTATGCTATCAGAGCTCCTTTGAGTTTAGCAATGCCCAACTCCTTACTTTTTTTAACTGTGTGCCATTTTTGGCCAAATCAATAGCTGTAAAAACTTCCTTGTTACTCTTGCATGCAGGCAATTCACACATTAAAATCTTGTAGTTCTTCAGACTATACTTTGAAGAAGAATCACTCAAATGAAGACCCAGTGTCCCAGTTCATACACTGATTTCATAAGGTTCTTAAACTTCAACTGAACTATACTGATAACAGTGATCAAAATCATGTTACAAATGTTTATTAAGGACTTTTCATGTGCCAGGAAATTGTTGACTGTTTGGTATGAATTGCAGATGATTTTCTGCACAGTACCCTGTGAGGTGGAGACCAACCTTAACTCCATTTTCAGAAGAAAGTAGTGGAAACACTAAGAAAGGGAAAAAAAAACACCAGAAGAAAACTGAGTTCTGGTGTGGTGCTATAGGGTAAAGTACTGGACTGCAAGGTTGGTTTGAACTGCAGGGTCAGTGGTTCAAATTTAACAGCCACGCCTTGGAATCCCTATAGGGTCGTTGTGAGTCAGAACTGACTCAACTGTACTTAACAACAACAACATATTAGAAATAATGGATCTCTGCAATACAGACAGTTAAGCACTCGATTGTGAGACTAAAGGTTGTTGGTTTGCTCCCACTCATAGGTGCCTTCGAAGACAGGCCTGCCTACCTGCTTCCCAAAGGTCACAGTCTTGAAATAGTCTCTGAAGCAGGTCTACTAGGCACGCATGGAGTCACCATGAGTGGGAACGAAGCCAATGTTCATTAACTACAATAACAATATAGTAGGGATAACAGCTGAACTTAGGAGATTGAAGATCATATGGATTTTAGGGTCAAGTGGTACAACTGTGGTATGCCTTTAGGCAAGTAACTACCATAATAATAACAACAGCTGTCATTATTACCAAAAGACAAACATGTCTATTACATAGTAATAAGGGATAATTAAAACACAAATTCAATTCTATGCATGTTCTGTACAAACCCAGAAAGCATTTATTTGGCAAAACTGCATTATTACTTGTACTCTGCTCACAATATCTTAGTGAAAACAGATCAGCAACAAAAGACTAACAGCAGAGACAATTCAGAAAAGGAAAACTAATATGATCAAAAGGGATTAACTAAAAAGAATGTGTCAATGTGGATCATTAAAGGTGGAGGAGAGAATATTTAAAAGGTAGTAAGGAGCTCTGGTAGCATAGTGGTTACGAGTTGGGCTGCTAACCTCAAGGTCAGCAGTTCAAAACTACCAGCTGTTCTGTGGTAGAAAGATGAGGCTTTCTGCTCCCGTAAAGATTTACAGCCTTGGAAACCCTGTACAGGGTCGCTATGAGTCAGAACCGACTCCATGGCATACTACCACCACCACCATGGAGAATATAGAACCCTGATGTGGCGCTGTAGGATAAGCACTGGACTGCTAACTCAGGAAACCTATACAGTGAAATGCTGTCAGTCAGAATCAACTTGATGGCACATAACAACAACAAAAGCAACGGAGAATATAAGGAGCCCTGGTGGCACAATGGTTAAGCACTTGATTGCTAACTGAAAGGTTACCGTTCAAATACACCAGGAGATCTTCAGGAGAAAAGACTTATTATCTGCTCTTGTAAAAACTGCAGCCCAGAGAATCTCATGGAAGAAGTTCTGTTATGTCCTATTGGATCACTATGAGTTGGAATCGATGCAGTGGCAAACAACAACAATGGAGAATGTGAATTGGTAGGCAAATAATTCTTAACCAAATTCTGATGTATTGTTACATGTATTAGTAGTATAAAAACTTCCTTAATGTTTGAATAAAATACATTTAGAAAAAAATGTAAGCAACTATTGTTGCTGTTGTTAAGTGCCATCGAATTGGTTCTGACTCATGGTGACCATATATAGGGTTTCCATAAGTTTAGCCACTGAACTTGTAGTTCACAGTGACATAGTGGTCTAGGGATCTATTCTACAGCATCACACCAAGATTTGTTTATCCAATAAACAAACATAAGGTGCATATTCTTTATCAGGAAGCATCACAGGAAGGCAAATGAGTCCACAAATGTTCAGTTGACTAAACCTAGAATCCAGCTGGTGTTCAGTGGGTAAATAAGTAATGTATATAAAGGCCTTAAAGAGCTCTGGTAGTGTAGTGGTTACGAATTGGCCTGCAAACCGCAAGGTCAGCAGTTCAAAATTACCAGCCACTCCGCGGGAGAAAGATGAGGCTTTCTGCTCCCATAAAGATTTACAGCCTCGGAAACCCTGTGTAGGGTCGCTATGAGTCGGAATCGACTCCATGGCACACAACAACAACAACAACAGAATCCAGCTGAATATATATATATGGTGCTAGTGGTGTGTCATGGAGTCGGTTCCAACTCACAGCAACCCTGTATAGGGTTTCTGAGTAGGTAAATCTTTATGGGAGCAGAAAGCCTCATCTATCTCCCACAGAACAGCTGAAAGTATCGAACTGCTGACTTTGAGGTTAGCAGCCCAACTCATAACCACTACACTACCAGAGTTCTCTCTCTCTACATACATACATACATATATACATACATACACACACATATATATCACACATATATATGTTGTTAAGTGCCATTGCATTGATTCAAGTCCATAGTGACTCTGTATAGGGTTTCTGAGGAGCAGCTGGTGAGCTTGAACCACCAACCTTGCAGTTCAAATGGCTTTTGCAGTCTGGCATACTAACCCATAGCGCCACACCAGGACTGACTGTCTCTCTCTCTCTGTCTCTCTCTCTGTCTCTCTCTCTCTCTCTCTATATATATATGTATATGTATACACACACACACACACACACACACATATATATATATATATATGAATAGAGAGATATTTCCCTGCAGCTAATTTCTTGAAAAACATTTTGTGCCACATAGCAGTGACCATATCCACAAACCTAAGAAATATGGAGCTTGTATCCAAAAAAAGGAATTTAAAAGATAGAAGCATAAGGAATCTGAGACAAAGGCTTTTCTCTCAGGTTGTGCATTGATTATTTTCAGAAAGCTAATGAGGATTTCTCCCATTTTTTCAATTCCTCACACCATGGACAAAGTAAAAGCTCAAGGATTTGTACTGATAAGACAAGCCATGCATAATGATGGTGTGAGCTATTCATGGAATCAAAGGGAGAATCTGATTTCCTGAAACTCACTGAGAATTCTGAGCAGGTATACTTGTGTGGCACTGTGGATTAATGTGCTGGACTGTAAGGTCTGTTTGAACCACAAGGTCGGCAGTTCAAGCTTACCAGCTGCTTCTTAGAAATCCTATACAGTGTCACTATGAGTTGGAATTGACTAGAAGGCATTTAACAACAACAACAACAAGACCTGCTTTTGGTACTCTGGTATCACAGTGGGTAAGTGCTTGGTTGTTAATCAAAAGGTTGGCAGTTTGAACCCACCAGCCACTCACAGGGAACAAACATGACTGTTTCTGTAAAGATTACAGCCTAGCAAACTCTACAGGGCAGTTCTACTCGGTCCTATGGGTCCCTATGAGCTAGAACCGACTTGATGACAATGTGTTTTCAGTTTTGATACCTGTTCTAGGCTTCTCTGTTTTCTACTTTAATTCCTTCCCCCTTCTCTCTCTACAGTTGAAAATGCAGTAAAAACAGTAAGTAGTGGCAAATGAAAAAAATATTTGATGACTTATATGCCAGCTATAAGTGCTAAGACCTTTATTGTTGTTATGTGCCGTGGAGTCGGTTATGACTCATAGCGACCCTGTACAGAGTTTCCGAGGCTGTAAATCTTTACGGGAGCAGAAAGCCTCATCTTTCTCCCGTGGAACAGCTGGAAGATTTGAACTTCTGACCTTGAGATTAGCAACCCAATTCTTAACCACTATGCTACCAGAGCTCCTTATGACCTTTATATACATTACTTATTTACCCACTGAACACCTGTGAAAAGCATCTATGGCTTTGCCTGCTCAGCATCCATTCTCTTCTGGTGCTAGCACCTACAGCAGACCTAATCTCTTCCATTCTCCATTGTTGTTGTTAAGTGCTGTCAAGTCTATTCCAACCCATATTGACCCTGTATAGGGTTTCCGAGGAGTGACTGGTGAGCTTGAACCGGCAACCTTGCAGTTCAACTGGTTTTGCAGTCTGGCACATTAACCCACAGTGTCACACCAGGACTTCTCCATTACATAATCCTAAATCCATCCCCCTGATGAGAATGTGACCAGGACATTGCTAGGTGGCATGTTGTTAGGTGCCTTCTAGTCGGTTCTGGTACCTACTTATAGCAACCCTGTATCGGATTTTCCAGGAGCAACTGGTCAGCTTGAACTGCCAACCTTGCTTTTCAAACCAATTTTGTAGTCCAGTGCACTAACCAAATGCGTCACTCCAGGACTACAAAGTGTAAGGGAGCAGAAAGCCTCATCTTTCCTTCACAGCCCCTCTGGTAGTTTCAAACTGCTGACCTTGAGGATCGCAGCCCAACTCTCAAGCACTATGCTACCAGAACTTCTAGGTGGCATGGTGACAGGCAAATAATCCAAGTCAGTCTAGTGTTAATTTGTCAGGGGATCTATGGCAGAATGTTTGGGAAAGAGAAACTCTCCTTCATTATGTATAGGGTGGTGTGAGCTTGGGAAGGTCAGGGGTCAATGGGCTGCCATAGAAGAAGACCAACAAATTAAAAAAAATAGAGCCAAGAGATGAAAAGAGAGAAAATGACAAGGAGAGAGAAACAAGAGAGCTAGAGAGAGTAAGAGAAGAAGAGAGCTACAAGAGGCTAAGCCCAATTTCATTTTCTGTATCTAGACAAACTTAAGGTTTTCTGCTCATTTTCTGCTCCTCAGAAACTTTAGGGTTGCTATGAGTCAGAATCAACTCAGTGGCAGTGGATTTGGTTTTGGGTTTTAGAGTGGCTAAGAGCTGGGATGCTAACCCGAAGCTTGATGGTTTGAACCCATCAGCCATTCCTCAGGAGAAAGATGTAACAGTCCGCTTCCATTAAGATTTGCCACCTTGGAAACCCTGTAGAGTCACTTGTTGTTGCTAAGTGACATCTAGTCAATTCTGATTCATAGCTACCCTGTATAGGGTTTCCAAGGAGAGGTTGGTAAATTTGAACCTCTAACCTTGAGGTTCAAACCAAACATTGTGGTCCAGTGTTTATTCTACAGAGCTATACCAGGATTCCGTAGGGTCACTATGAGTTAGACTCTACTTGAAGGTTGTAGTTTGGTTGTTTAAGCACTTTTGTGTAAACTGTCTATTTGCATAACAATCCATTGCCATTAAGTAGATTCTGACTCATGGTGATCACATTGTGTCAGCAGAATTATACTTCAGAGGATTTTAAATGACTGCATTAGAACAGTTGCTCATATGCAAGTTCAAATTGAAACTTATGACAATTAAATCAAGCCCATGATAGCTAAAATATGACTTGAATATTTCCCATTTTAATTTATTTTAGAGAGCATCTCAAGAATAGGTTTCATACATTGAACAATAATGACTAAACACTCAGCCAGTTATGCAATGAAGAAAGAAAGAGAGAGAGAGAGAGAAAGAAAGAAGGAAAGAAAGAAGGAAGGAAGGAAGCAATTAAGGAAGGAAGGAAGGAAAGAAAGAAAGAAAAAAAGGAAGGAAGAAAGAACCAAAATGGATGTCAGAAAAGACTCTGAAACATAGAGGCATTAAAGCAAAAGGAACGATGAAGTGAAAATGTTAAGTAGACGATGTCAAAGCATGACTAGGAGAATACAAAGTCAAGTACTATAATGAAAACAGGCAAAGAACTGGAGTTAGAAAAACAAAAGGGAAGAACATGTTTGGCATTTATCAAGATAAAAGAACTGAAGAAAAAACTCAAGCTGCAAGTTACAATATTAAAGTATTCTATTACAAAATATTGAATGTCACAGGAAACATCAAAAGAAGATAGAAGGAGTATACAAAGTCACTGTCCAAAATGAATTTTCAGGAAGTAGCATATGGTCAAGAAGCAGGGGCATATGATCAAGAACCAGTGGTATTGAAAGAAGAAATCCAAACTGTACTGAAAGAATTGGTAAAAAACAAGACTCCAGGATTTGACAGAATACCAATTGAAATGTTTCAACAAATGAATGTGATGAAGGTGCCCATGTGTCTATGCCAAGAAATTCAGAAGTCAGCTACCTGTCCAACTAACTGAAAGAGATTCATATGCATACCCATTCCAAAGAAAGGTGATCCAAAAGAATGCAGGAATTATAGAACAGTATTGCTTATATGCAAAAAAAAAAAGCTTGCTGAAGATAATTCAAAATGATTGCAGCACTATGTCAACAGGGAACTGCCAGGAAGTCTAGAGAACTTGGAACAAGGGATATCATTGCTGGTATCAAACAGCTCTTGGCTGAAAGCAGAGAATACCAGAAAGTTATTTATCTGTGTTTTATTGACTGCGCAAAGGCATTTGACTGTGTAGATCACACAACAAATGATAGATAGCATTGTGAAAACTAGGAATTCATGAACTCTTAAATTAGTTTATATGGAGCCAGTACATGGACCAAGAGGCAGTTTGAAGAGAACTAGGGGATACACAGTGGTTTATACGCCTTTTCACCATAGTTATTCAATTTGTATGCTGACCAAATAATCTGAGATGCTGGACTATGAATAAGAAAGCCACACAAGGATTTAAGGAAGGCTCATTACCAGTCTGCAATATGCAGATGACACACCGTTGGTTGGTTGCTGACAGTGAAGAGGACTTAAAGCGCTACAGCCTCCAAATAGATTATACCTCAGCATAAAGGAAATTTAAAAAATGGATTATAGTTCAGCATAAAGGAAATAAAAATTCTCACAACTGAGCCTATAGGCAATATCACAATAAATGGAGAAAAGATTGAAGTTGTCAATGATTTCCTTTTGCTTGGAACCACAGTCATTGCCCATGGAAGCAGCAGTCAGGAATCAAATGAAAAATCTGCTGATGTGATGCAGTAGGTTAAGCACTTAACCACAAGGTCTGTTTGAACCACAAAATTGGCAGTTCAAACTCACCAGTTGCTCCTCAGAAATCCTATGAGTCAAAACCAACTCGACAGCACTTAACAACCACAACAAAGTGTTAAAAAGCAAAGATGTCATTTTGAAGACTAAGGTGTGCCTGACCTAAGCCAAGGTAGTTTCAAACACCTCATATGCATGCAAAAGCTGGACAATGAATAAATATGACTGACAAAGAATTGATACCTTTGAATTATAGTGTTGCCTTCAAATATTAAATACTCTGTGGCATGCCAAAAGAATGAACAAATCTATGTTGAAAGAAGTACAGTTAGAATGCTCCTTAGAAAACAGGCTGTGGAGACTTCCTCACGTATACTTTGGACACGCCATCATTAAGAGGAACTTTTGTTGTTGTTGCTGAGGGCTGTTGAGTTGGTTCCAATTCATAGCGACCCTGTATAGAGTTTCTGAGAAATGGCTGTTAAGCTTGAACAGCCAACCCTGCAGTTCAAACTGACCTTGCAGTCCAGCACCTAAGTCCGCAGCACCACACCAGGACTACCATCATGCTTAGCAAAGTAGAAGATCCCAGAAAAACCAAGTAGAGCTGCTAGATGGATTGACATAGTGGCTGAAACAATGGGCTTAAATATAGGAACGGTTATGAGGATGGCACAGGGCTGAGCGGCTGAGCAGTGCTGTGTTCTGTTGTACAGAGGGGCCCTATGAGTTAAAACTCACAACACTTCACAACAACAATCTTTTGGGACTAAATCACTAGGCCTTCCTTTCGTGGTACCACTAAATAGATTCTTACCACCTTCTCTCTTGTTAGTAACTTACTGCATACTGCTTGCAGCACCCAGGGACTTGACTATTTCATGAAAGATATATTGTTGTTGTTCTTAGGTGCCATCGAGTCGGTACCAACTCATAGAGAACTTATGCACAGCAGAACGAAACACTGTCCAGTCCTGGGCCAACCTCATTATCACCGCCAGGCTTGAGCCCATTGATGGCTGCCACTTTGCCAATCCATCTCGCTGGGGGTCTTCCTCTTTTTCTCTGACCTTCCACCCTACCAAATCTATAATTTTATAGATGAAGAAACACTCTGAGAAAGATCTGTTCACAGACTCACCATTCTACCTTTAATTGTTTGTTATCTTTTAAAACCTTATTACAGTTTTTCTCAGATTTTTATTTTACTTTTGATATTTGATCTAGGGGTCTTGGTGACTCTATTGCTAAAGTGCTTTGCTGCAAAGTGGAAGGGTTGTGGTCTGAATCTACCAGTTTGTCTGTGGGAAAAAGGTGTGGCAGTCTGTTTTCATAAAGATTTCAGCTTTGGAAATCCCTAATGGGCAGTACTATTCCGTGGTACAGGGTCACTATAAGTCAAAATTGTATTGACCACAGTAGGCAAATTTGATCTACTCATTATTTTTTAATCATCTCTATAATGTTTTCTAATTAAGCTTAGTAGGAAGTTTTTAGATTACGTAAATAATAGATTGAAATCATGGTGTCAAAATTATCTCTCAAAGGTATCTTTGTTCATTGTCCTGACTCACCTAGACAAAAATCCACCTGAAAGATGGTTTGCATTCGCAATTTCTTCATCTCATGGTTTGTAGAACATTTGTAAATGAGATGTGAATATTTATAGACATTTGTGACATTACTACTGCATTTAGAAGCTTTTATACCAAATTATAGATTCATGTAAAGGTTATAAATTAGAAGCTTTACAGAAAATGTCTAAATATTTATGAATTTAACTACATTTAGGAATAAATTTGCAAATTTTACATTTGCTATTTTTTCACATTTATGAGCAAATATGAGTTTTCTAATAATCTATCAAAATGAGTCGGCACTCAGAAAAGCACAAACCCCAGATGGAAATGTTGTCTTCATTTTCTCCCTCCTCCTCTGTCTCTTTCCCTGTCTCTCTCATCGCCTTCTTTCTCCCCCACTCTTTTCTCAACCAGAAATAAAATATGCAGGATTCACTAAGGAAATTTCAGTGCTTCCAACAACCCCTGGTATTTATGAGTTGTCAATCATATTACCTCTTTATTTTTAACTCTCTAATCAGTGATCCATCAACCATCAGCATCCAGGGGGGGCGGGGAAACAACTATACTCTGGAGCTATTAAAACATCATAACCTAATCATTTAAGTTATGCTATGGTCCAACTGAACATACTTGGCATTGATTCAATCAAGGCCACCTGTTCTTGCTGGGCACAACCCTAAGGAAGCACACAAATATAGAAACCTTGACGTTTGCTCCTTCTGCACACTGCATCCTTTGGTGCACAAGGGAGAAAAGGCTATCTCAGCTTCTGGTGTTTCCATGCAGACTTCTGTCTACAAGCTTAGACCCTTGCCACCTGCAGTATAGAGTTCAAATGTGCTATCCTCATATTTGTTACGTTTAAGCCTTTTGCTGCCATCACTGTGTCAATCCTTCTGTTTGGGAGGGGTCATTTTTTAAATCATTGACCCTCCTCATTACTATGCCTAATGTCCGTCTCTAGGAATTGCTCCTTCCTGACAAAATGTCAGAAGAACCAGAGATAAATTCTTGCCATCATCACTTCTAAGGAGCATGCTGGCTGTACTTCTTACAAGGCAGGTTTATTTACTCTCTGGCAGTCCATGATACTGTCAGTATTCACTGCCAATGCCATAATTCAAACATATCAATTCTCCTCTGTTGTTGTTGTTGTTATGTGCTGTAGAGTCGGTTCCGACTCATAGCGATTCTGTACAGGGTTTCCGAGGCTGTAAATCTTAACGGGAGGAGAAAGCCTCATCTTTCTCCCGTGGAGCAGCTGGTAGTTTCAAACTGCTGACCTTGTGGTTTGCAGCCCGATTCATAACCACTACACTACCAGAGTTTCTTTAGTCTTCCTTATTCATTGTCCAACATTCACATGCATATAAGACAACTGAAAATATCATAGCTTGGGTCCTGTGTACTTTACTCCTCAAACCTTTGCTGTTTAAACACTTACAAGAGGTTATTTGATTTCTTGATTGCTGTTTCCATGAATGCTAATTGTGGATTCAAACAAAACAAAGTCTTGACAGAGTCAATCTTTTCTCCACTTATCATGATGTCATTTATTGGTCCAGTTGTGAGGATTTTTTGCTTTCTTTACATTAAGGTGCACTCCATACTGAATACTTTAGAGTTTGATCTTCATTTCCAGCAAGTAAAGTTTTATCATCTGCATATCACAGGCTGTTAATGAGTCTTCCTCCATTCCCGACGCTATGTTCTTCTTCATATAATTCAGTTTCTTGGATTATTTACTCAGCATACAGATTAAACAAGTATGGTGAAATGATATAACCTTGGCAAACACCTTACCTTATTTTAAGTTACTCAATCTTCATGAGCACAGTTAAGCATTCTGGAATACCTAGTCTTGTCAATGCTATCTATTGTTTGTTGTGATCCATACACGTGATGCTTTACTGTTGTTACATGCTATCAAGTCCTCTCCAATGCACAGAGACCTTATGCACAGCAGAACAAAATACTACCCAGTCCTGCACCAACCTCACAACTGTTATGCATGAGCCCATTGCTGCTGCCACTGTGCCAATCCATCTCATTGGAGGAAGCATAAGTAAGTATCTTTCAGATATTCTCTGCTTTCAGCCAAAATCCATTTGACATCAGCAATGAGATTTCTCTTTCCACATCATTTTCTGAATTTGGCTTGAATTTCTGGCTACTCCCTGTCAATGTAATACTACAACCATTTTAAACTTATTTTTAGGAAACTTTTATTTGCATTTTATATTAACAATATCATTTGATGGTTTCTGCGTTCCATTGAGTCATCTCTCTTTGGGATGGGTGCAAATATGGATCTCTTTCAACCAGTTTGCACAGTAACTGTCTTTCCAATTTCTTGGCATTGACAAGTGAGTTTCTCCAGCATTCCATCAGTTTATTGAAACATTTCAATTTGTATTACATCAATTTCTGGAGTCTTATTTTCACCAATGCCTTCAGTGCAGCTTAGACTTCTTCCTTTAGTATTACTGGTTCTTGATTTTGAAATGGTTGACCATCAGCTAATTTTTTTGGTATAATGACACTATGTATTCCTACCACCTTCTTTTGGTGCTTTGAGAATCACTGAATATTTTGATCATTGTTGTTGTTAGGTGCCATAGTGTCGGTACCAACCCATAGTGACCTTATGCACAGCAGAACAAAACACTGGCCAATCCTGGGCCAACCTCACTATTGTTGCCATGCTTGAGTCCATCGATGCTGCCACTTGGCCAATACATCTCGTTGGGGTTCTTCCTCTTTTTCTCTG
>NW_006408549.1:11213913-11240960 GCF_000296735.1 Chrysochloris asiatica | reverse complement strand
CTAACAGCAGGTCTTTTCACATTTAATGATTTTACCTTACTTTGTCTTCTCAAGCTGCTTTTTGAAATTTCCTGTTTATCTCTCATTTCGTCATTTCTACTTATCACTTTAGCTTCTCTACACTCAACAGTGAGTTTCAGATTCTCTTCTGAAATGCATTTTGGTCTTTTCTTTATTTTATGTCCTTTTAATGACCTTTTGCTTTCTTCCTGCATGAAGTTCTTGATATCATTCCACAACTCTTTGGTTTTGGAGTCATTATCAAATCTGTTCTTGAGATAGTTTCTAAATTCAAGTGGGTTATATATAAGACCATATTTTGCCTTTCATGTGCTTGTTTTAATTTGCTTCAGCTTCAGCCTGAACTTGCATATGAGTAATTGATGGTCTTTTTCACAGTCTGTCCCTTTCTTTTTTTGTCTGGTGATACTGAACTTTTCCATAATTTCTTCCCACAGATACATTCAATTTGATTCCTGTGTGTATGTTGTTTTGGTTAAGTTCATTGAGTCAGTTCTGATCCATAGCAACCTTGTATAGGGTCTCTGAGGAGTGACTGGTGAGTTTGAACTGCCTACCTTGCAGATCAAATGGACTTTGCAGTGCGGCACAGTAACCCACAGCACCACACCACGATTCCTCCATGTGCATAGTCACCTTTTATGTTGTTGAAAAAATGTATTTGCAAAGAATAAGTCACTGGTCTTGTAAAATTCTATGTGATCTCTAACCTGTTTTCTGTTACTAAGGTCTTATTTTTCAGCTATGTGTCTTTACTCTTTGTCTCCAACTTTCACATTCTAATCACTGCATCTTGATTGCATGTTTGATCACTTTTAGTGTGAATAAGTTAGTTGGTGTTGCTGTAAGTGCTGTTGGTTCCAACTCACAGTGACACTATACAGAGTTTCCAAGGAGTGACTATTGGGTATAAATTGCCAACCTTATGGTTAGCAGTCCAGTGCTTATCCTACAGGACTCCAAGAATTTGGTAGAAATAATCAATTTCATCACTGCTGGTTTTAGGGGCTGGTGCATAAATTTGAGTAATAGTCATATTAACTGGTCTTCTTTGTAGGCATTTGTCATATGTCATTTCCAGCATAGTAGACCACATTATTATCCAATTCAAAATGGCCAATGCTAGTCCATTTAAACTCATTAATGCCTAGGGTATCAATCTTTCATGCATTCTACTTCATTTTTGATGATTTTCAATTTTCCTAGTTTCATATATTGTACATTTCATGTTCTGAGATTACTGGATGTTTGCAGCAGTTTCTTCCCTTTTTGAGTTTTGCCACAATAGCAAATGAAGGTCTCAAAAGCTTTGTTCCATTTATATCATTAAAGACAACTGTATATTGAGGAGGTACCTCTTCCAAAGACATATTTTGGGTTCCTTCCAACATCAGGGGTTCATCATCCAACACTATATCTGACAAAGTTCTGCTGATATTCAATAGGTTTTCAGTGGCTAACCATTCAAGCATTGTCTCCTTGTCCTTCTTTCTAGTTTGTTCTCAGTCTGGGAGCTCTGCTGAAATCTATCCACCATGGGTGACACTGCTAGTATTTAAAATAAAGGTGGCATAACTTCCAACATCGCAGCAAGACATAGTATGACAAACTCACAGATGAGTAGTGAGAAAAATCCATATTCCACATTTATTATCATCTCCATATAAACATTGCTAATTCCTTTGATTTTCTCTTCCTTTTCCCTTAGGCCAACATCTAACCATGGTTACATACAAGTACCCAACAGAGAGTACTTGGACATTGCTAGAGAATAGCATACCATTATGTTGAGTTTAGGAGTCATGGTCGCACAGTGGGTTAAGTGTTGGACTGCTGACAGGTCGGTAACTTGAACCCACTAGTCAATCAATAGAAGAAAGATGAGGCAATTTGCTTCTGTAAAGATTTACTGCCTTGAAACTCCTTTAGAGCAGTCTACTGGGTCTTGTAGGATTGCTATGAGCTGGAATCAACTAGACAATACTGGAGCATGCTGAGCTTAACCTCAGAAACAACAACAATGAAATGTTAAATAAGTGTTCAACAGTGCTGACTTGCACCATTAGCCCCAAAGAGGCCATCTTTCACTAGTCATCATGAATCAGTTTTGGTAACTCAGGTCAAAGTCACATTGTGCATAGGAATGGTCTAACAAATGTTCCTAGTACAAACATGAGAATACAATACATGTCATACAATTACAGTTGACTAGACATAAAGGGGTATTTAATGTGACTCTTTAGTCTTTTCTTAGAGACATTAGAATTATATTTTCATGTTCTCATCACCTTTTTTTGCAAAAATAAATTGTAGGGATATCCTTCATCAAGAAGCAAAGCAGTCTTAGCATGAAGCTAATAGCATGGACCACCACTCATCTGTCAGTTTGTTGTATTGTAGTGGCTTGCATGTTGCTGTGATGCTGGAAGCTATTGCCACCAAAATGTTAAATGCCAACGGGGTACACTAATGGTGAACATGTTTCAGCTGAGCTTCCAGACTAAGACAGACTGAAACATTGTGAACAACTGTGGAACACTGTCAGATCGAACCAGAATATTGAGAATTGGAACATGATGAATGACACCAGAAAAATATGAGATATAGTCTTGGAAGATAAGCCCCTCAAGTTTGAAGGCACTCAAAATACAACTGGAGAAGAGCTGCCTCCTCAAAATAGAATTGACAGTGATGACACAAAAGGTGTAAAGTTCTTGGGACCTTCATTTGCTAATGGGGCATAACTCAAAATGAGAAGAAACATCTGTAAACATCCACTAATAATTGAAACATGGAATATATGAAGTGTGAATCTAGGAAAATTGGAAGTTATCAAAAATGAAATGGAACACATAAAGATTAATATCCTAGACATTAATGAGTTGCAATGGACTGGTATTGGCTATTTGAAATCTGATAAGCATATAGTTTACTACGCAGTTTATGAAAAATTTAAGTGTAATAACATCAAAATCATCATCAAAAGGACATTGGAAGATCCATTTTGAAGTATAATGCTGTCTGTGATGGGATAATATCCATACACCTATAAAGAAGATCAGTTAATACCACTATTACTCGAATTTACACCAACCTCTAAAGACAATTGTGATGAAATAGAAGAATTCTACCAACTTCTTCAGTCAGAAATTGAGGAAATATGAAATCAAGATGTATTGTAATGCAAAGATCAGAAACAAGAAGTTTCAGTGGTTCTAAAATATGGTCTTGGTGAGAGAAATGATACTAGAGATTGCATGATAGAATTTTGCAAGACCAATGACTTCTTCACTGCAAATAACTTTTTAAAACAGCACAAAAAATGACTATACGCATGGACCTTACCAGATGAAATACACAGAAATCAAATTGATTTTATCTGTGGGCAGAGAAGGTACAAAAGCTCCATATCATCAGCCAAAACAAGAACAGAAAACTTTGGAACATACAACAAATTGAGCTTAGGCAAGTTCAGGCTGAAGCTGAAGAAAATTAAAACAAGTCCATGAGAGCTAAAATTTGACCTTAAATATATAGCACCTGAATTTAGAGGTCATCTCAATAACAGATTTGATGCATTAGACACTAATGACAGATGACCAGAGAGTTGTGGCATGATATCAAGAACATCATATAGGAAAGAAGAAAAAGGTCATTAATAAGACAACAAAGAAGGAAAAGATCAAAATGGATATCAAAAGAGACTCTGGAACTTGTTTTCCAGTGTAGAGATGCTAAAGTAAATGAAAGAAATTATGAAGTAAAAGAGCTGAACAAAAAAATTCAAAGGGAAACTCAAGAAGACAAAGTCAAGTATTACAATGAAATGTGCAAAGACCTGGAGTTAGAAAACCAAAAAGGAAGAACACCCTCAGCATTTCTCAAGCTGAAAGAACGGAAGGAAAAACTCATGTCTCAACTTGAAATATTGAATAATTCTATGGGAACAATTTTGAATAATGCAAAAAGCATCAAAAAAATAGAAGGAATACAGAATCACTGTACTTAAAAAAATGGATGATGTTCAACAATTTCAAAAGATAGCATATGATGAAGAGCCAATGGTACCAAAGTAAAAAGACCAAAGTGCACTGAAGGCATTGACAAAGAACAGGGCTCTGGGAATTAATAGAATACAAACTGAAATATTTCAACAGACTAGTAAAACACAGGAGGTACTCACTCATCATGCCAAGAAAGCTGGAAGACAGTTATCTGGCCAAGTGATTGGAAGAGATCCATATTTGCACCCATTCTAAAGAGAAGTGACAGAACACAGTGTGGAAATTGTAGGACAATATCATTAATAAAACATGCAAGTAAAATTTTGCTAAAGATATTTCAAAACTGGCTGCAACAGTATATTGACTGGGAACTTCCAAAGATTCAAGATAGATTTAGACATGGCCATGGAACCAGGGATATCATTGTCAGGCCAGATGGATCTTGGCTGAAAGTAGAGAGTGACAGAAAGATCCTTACGTGTGATTTATTGACTTTGCAAAGGCTTCTGGCTGCATAGATCATGACAAGCTATGGACAACATTGTGGAGAATGATTATTCCAGAACACTTAATTGTGCTCATGAAGAACCTGTATATAAACAAAAAGGCAGTCATTCAAACAGAACAACAGACACTGAATGGTTTAAAATTAGGAAAGGTGTGTGCCAGAGTTTAATTAGTTCACTATGCTTACTCAATCTGTACGTTGAGCAAATAATATGAGAAGGTGGACTACACGAAGAAGAACATGGCTGAAAGTTAAGAGGACTTGAAATACTTATTGATGAAGATTAAAGAACACAGCCTTAAATATAGGTTGTACCTCATGGTAAGAAAACAAAAATTCCTATTATTGAACCAATAAGTAGCATCATGATCAATAGAGAAAAGATTGAAGTTTTCAAAGACTTCATTGTGCTTGGATCCACTATCAACACTGCAACCAACAGGTAAGAAGTCAAAAGATGCATTGCATTAGGCAAATCTGTTGCACACAATGTCTTTAAAGTGTTCAAGAGCAAAGGTGTCAATTTGAGGTCTAAGTTGTGCTTCATCCAAGCCATGATATTTCAGTAGTTTCATATGCATGTGAGAGATAGACAATGAATAAGGAAGACTATAGAAGACTGGATACATTTGAGTTATGATGTTGGACAAGAATATTAAAAGTACCTGGATTGCTTGAAGAATAAACAAATCTGAAGCCCCCTAATATTATCATTTGTTTCAAGTGCCAGCTAATGTTTTTCTTGTCTTTTCAGAATTCTGAGAGTAAACAATGAATTTTGGAAAGGGATTTAACAAATATTGAGTTATTCCTACACTGAACAATTCATTTGTTATCTCAGTCTTTGCAATCTGTAAGTACTGTTCAGATTTTTTGAAAGGAGGAAGGTGGGCAGGCCCACCACTAACCTTATGTGGCACCTTCGTGAAAATCATAAATGCCTGTGCCAAGAGCCTTGTGTGGAGCTGCCAGCTGTACACAATGGCTCTGGAGATGAAACTTGGGTTCAAACCCTAGTAAATGTGATTACTTAGGTCTGAGCACATTCTTATCGGACTCCACATTCCATATTTCCACTAACAATCGAAACAAGTCAAATGTATTGCTACTAAGGTCTCAGTTTATGCATGCATGGGTTTATTCTAAATAAAATGTTTCTAAGACTGTCTCTGCATTTAGTGAATGGTTGCATAGAAGTTCTCATACTAATACACTCGTCTTCTTAGGGTACCTTTGGGGTTGGGGGGAGGATCTTTCTTGTGCCATAAATATTCAATGTTGAAATCAAAGCTAATATCAACTTTCTAATAAAGCTCAAGCAGATATCTTTCTAAATCACTGAAGCTTTACCATAAGCTTATGAGAATGCTACCCCACATACAACCACAGTTTTAAATGGATCAAACAATTTAAGTAAGGTCAGGAAGACATCAAAGATGAATTCAAGATGTAGAGGTTAGCTCAGAAGGTTATAGTAAAGGTTTGGGGGACTCCAATGGAGTAATCTTGGTAGATTTCCTTGAAGTACACAGGATAATCATGGGGGGGGGGCTTATTATGAAGATATTTTAAGAAATTTGCAAACAGCATTGGTTATAAAAAAGACAAGAAAATTTTGGCCAGGAATATTTTTTCCATTACAATAATGTGTCTGCTCATTCTTTGAGGGTAGCAAGGGCTGTTGGAAAAACTATCTCAAGAACCCTAAAGCTCTGAACTTTCCCCTTCAGACATCTTTTTGTTCTCTAAACTCAAAGGATATTTAAAAGGGCACAATATGAATTCCTTGAGGATGCTAAAACTCCATTTTGATGTGGTGTAAATTGAAGAGCACCGCATTCTTCAGTGAAGGGCTAGAGAGCTACAAACACAGCATATGCCTTCAGAAGTGTATAGACTAGATAGGGAATATATAGAGAAATAATGATTTCATATTCTGAAATTTTTGTTTAATAAAAGTTTCTATGATTTTGTACCAATATTTTCTGACCATTTTGTACAACGACATCTTCAAGTAGCTTCTACAGCTTTACTACAGAAAGATAATGAAATTGATAGATGCAAGTGACAATGGAAGTCAATGTGCTGGGGTAGATCAAGCGAACACTGGTGACAGAAGAGAGGCTCACCTTAGCAAGAAAGTAGGATCACATGTGTAATTTGCAGGGCTCTTTGCTAAATGAGAAGTTAGAGTCCTTTGTTAAAAGATTACTTAAAATTTCACGAGGACAATAATGTAGCATTAAACCAAGTTGGTTGCTGTTGTTAGGTGCCATTGAGTCTCTAAGGTCTTTCTTTCTAGTCCATCTTAATCTAGAAGCTCCCTTGAAACGTGTTCAGCATTATAGCAACACATAAGCCTCCAATGGCAAATGGGTGCTACTTGTGCTTGTGATGTGTTGACTGGGAAGAGAACCACGCCTCCTGCATTCTTAAGTGCCGTCGAGTAGGTTCCGACCCATAGTGACCCTGTATAGGGTTTCCGAGGGTGTAAATCTTTACGGGAGTAGGAAGCCTGATCTTTCTCCCTCGGAGCGGCTGGTAGTTTCGAACCTCTGACCTTAAGGTTCACAGCCCGATTCGTAACCACTACGCTACCAGAGCTCCTTACGCGTCCTGCCTAGAAGTCGGCAATTCTATCACTAAACCAGCACGGCCCTCCCCTTCCGGTTAAAGTCCATCACTGTGGAGTGGATTCGAACTCATAATGAATCTGTAGGACGGAGGAGAACTGGCCCATAGGGTTCCCAAGGCTGCAATCGCTATAGAAGCAGCCTGTCACATCTTTCTCCTCTGTAGAGTATGGTGGGTTTAAACCACAGAACTTTCAGTTAGCAACCTAGTGCTTACCCACTGTCCTGCCAGGACTCCTTACCTTAAATTAAGGGACAAGAAATTCAAGGGTTTCAACATACTTATTTTTATTAACAGTGGTCGCGTAGTGGTTACGAATCGGGCTGCGAACCTTAAGGTCAGCGGTTGGAAACTACCAGCCACTCCGCGGGAGAAAGATGAGGCTTTCTACTCCCGTAAAGATTTACACCCTCGGAAACCCTGTACAGGGTCGCTATGGGTCGGACCCGACTCGATGGCACTCAACAACAACAACAACAATTAGTGAAATGGATTTGTTGTTTGGCACTGTAGGATAAATGAAGGATTGCAAGGGCAGTTTGAACCACACCCATGAGTTTGAGACTTGTCCGCCTCTGGTTACGAATCGGGCTGCGAACCGCAAGGTCAGCAGTTTGAAACTACCAGCTGTTCTGCAGGAGAAAGATGAGGCATTCTACTCCCGTAAAGATTTACAGCCTCGGAAACCCTGTACAGGGTCGCTATGAGTCGGAACCGACTCCACGGCACACAGCCAAGGACCACCTCTACACGTGTGTGAGTCATTTCCTTGATATAAAGTCCTCTTTATATACATATATATAAGCTTCCCTAGTTTTGCTTCTCTAGAGAACCCAGCCTGAAAACAGGCAGCAGTGAGTTTCTGTTTGAGAAACTGAAATTTGGGCAACAGATGACCATGATGGTTGCACATGGTTGATGTGAATGGTCTCGCTTAATTGTACATGTGAAAAGTGTTAAAATAGCAAATGTGTTATCAAATTTTACAACAAAAACTATATTTCAACAGCAACAACAAAATGTAATCATACCGAAATGTAATAGTTAAATAAATTAGGAATGCTTGTGCTAAACAGACTATTTTACTCAGATATTTCTGCATATTTTTGATGGGCTATGTGGACTATGGTACGCATGTTTTGCATGGTGCTCTTTTCAGAATGTATTCCTGGAAACACTTTATGAAGTACTTCTTTATGTGACATTATATTGTAGGCAGCATGCCAAAAAGGGCATTTTCAAGCTCCATAAGTCCAGGAATAATTTTTGAAGAGCTTGCTTACCTAGGAACTTCTGATTTGGCCAATCTTAGCTTGTTACTTGCTTCTGCAAGTCTCAGAAAGAGACTGGTACACCTGTTCTCACAGTGTACCAGCATTTGGTGCTCAGTTTTCACCTAAGGAGCAGATTACGACTGTGAAGATCAAAAAACCTTCTCAGCTAATCTTAGCTGTGGGATTAATACTGGTCCAGGGATCTTTTTGCAGTTTATGCAGACGTGCACTGCACAAAGATCCATCTAACACTCGAAATGAGGCTCCCTGAGTCTATTCCCTGGAACCCACCATCTCTGTCAGAGCTGGCACAGTGCCTGGTTGCTCTTGTGTGACCCAAGGCAAGTGGCTCTGTACGCTAAGACAAGTGACTGCTGTGCTTTTCCTAATTTAAATATACCCACGGAACAGAGAGGGACTCACAGTTTGATAGATAACTATTTAGTTTGAGTCAAGAGTAACTGAGTTTTCCATTCCACTACACTTGGAAAAGCCACAAAGCAGTAAGAATAACAGTCAATGAGCAAGTGCCCATCCGTCACATAACTTGAAGCTCAGAGGCAAGGCTGTCTAGAAAGTCTGTGTGCTGTCTCAGATATCCAAGTTCCCAATAGAACAAGAATAAGTTATATGAGTTTAGTCTTTGATGGGATTCATTCATATAAAACAAAAACAAAATACACCAGAAAAAATAGAAAACATTGTCGTCAAGCCACTTCTGACTCATAGCAATCCCAGATGTTAAAGAGTAGAGCTACTCTATCGGGTTTTCATGGAAGAAGGTAACTGGGTCTTTCTCTGCACTGATAGGTGGGTTCAAGGATACTGAAATCCTAAGTGTGCACTTACTAGGATCTGGGCTACAATAAAGGAAAAAAAAAAGACAATCAATGTGTGAGTTTCACATTAAGCTTTCTTGTTAGCCTCAGTCAAAAACTATTTTATAAATCATTAGAAAGATTATCTCCAACTCCTTAATCCTTCAAGTGGAAAAAGAAAAAGTCTAGATTTTGATCAGGAAACATTTTGTTACTGGAAAACCCATGATGTTTTCTAGAATCAGTTTCTTGAGTGTTAAGAGCCACCCTTTTGGTGATTCACTGTAGCAGGTGTTAGCTATTTTAAATCTGAAGTCACTTATCACTATGACAACTATTGAGAATACTACAGGAATTAAAAATTTAGAGTTGTAAAGTCTACCCATCCACTCTATTTTGGACCATATTCTGTTATGATCCACAGCATTTTCACTGGTTAGGTTTTAGAAGTTTATCTGCAGGCCTTTCTTCCTGATCTTAATCTGGATGTTTCACAGAAACCTGTTTAGCATCTTAGACCCAGGGTGGTGCAAAGAGTTAATGCACTTGACTGCTAACTGAAAGATTGGAGGCTGAAGTCCATAGAGAGGTAGCTCAGATAAAAGGTCTGACAATCTACCTCCAAAAAAGCATCTATTTAAAATTCTAGACTACATTTCTAATCTGACAGACATGGGGTCACCATGAGTTGGAACAGACTTTTTGAAAATTGGTACTGGTAATAGATTATGTTGTTGTTTAGTGTCGTTGAGTCAGTTCTGACTCACAGTGACCCTGTATAGGGTTTCTGAGGAGCGACTGGTGAGCTTAAACCGCCGACATTACAGTCCAGCACATTAACCTGAAGCAAAATCCCATGAACCATTGTTGGGGGTGAAAACACTTAATAACATTTTTTTTCTTTTCTAACCTTGTCACATATCTGTCACAGAGGGCTGGGGACCTTTGTGAAGCCACACATGGAAGATAATGTCCCAAAGCTCACATGTTGCTTCCTGATATTGAAAATAAACAATCTGCTCTGTTTGTGTTTCATTCCATAAAGTGTAGTAAGAGCCAGGATGATTAAATATGGTCCTACTGTGTTTCCTCCTCACTCAAGAGATACAAGGTTGTATCCTGACACACTGAGCCTAGAGGTAACAGCCAGTCTGCTATAACTGTTTAACTGGCTTCCCAAATCCTTTAAAGAAATAAGACATTAAATACATGGAAATGGAAATTAAGCAATCTAGTGTGGAAATACAGTTCTGAATTCAGGAAACCGTAAGTCCAGTCCCTGTCTGGAACTGAAGACTACATGACCTCAGGGTCGGTGAGTCATTTTCCTCATCTGTACAAATAAGGGTGTGGGAAAGAGAATCTTAAGACTCAAAATTTTAGGCTTTAAATCATTTTAAAGATCCAGCTCTAGTTAAACAGAATGGAGACACAACCTTCTTTTATATGAAATAGAGACATGATAAATCAAAAAGAAAACAAACAACAAAATAATCATTTCAAGATAGACTTAATATGTGAAGCTGCAACTTCTTGTGATGCCAAGTACATTTTCCCTTGTCTACACCAAGTAACCAAAAACCCATTGCCAGGGAAACAATTCCAACTCATAGGGACCCTATAGAACAGAATACAACTGTCTCATAGGGTTTCCAAGTCTGTAAATCTTTACAGAAGCAGATTGCCACATCTGTCTGCTGTGGAGCAGCTGGTGAGTTCGACCGAGGACATTCTCAGTAGCAACCTACCTCTAACAAAGAGCCACCAGTAGATTGCTGACTGGTCAGCGAAGGTGTTGAATGTAAGTGGTTTGGAGTCAGGCCAAGTTGGCTTAGAAAGGTAGTTCATAGGCCTGTGGCTGGCACATAGCACATTTTTGATACATTTGATTGAAATAATGTTGAATCAGTAAGTACTGGCTTTGCTCTTTTTCTACTTCCTTTCTCTGTGTCTTAGTTTCTCCTCTGTAATATGGACATAACAATTGTTCCCGTAGGCCCTACATATTACTTGTATGGATGCTATTTGCTAATGGAAGCAGAATGCTGCACATACCCGGTGCACTCCAAAGGTTAGTGATGGTTGTTGAAAAGGGAATTCTCTCAACAATTCTCTGTGTTGTTCCCATTCAACAATTTTTAGCCCATCGAACAACGATGTTC
Organism: Chrysochloris asiatica; assembly: GCF_000296735.1. Classification (NCBI taxonomy): domain Eukaryota; kingdom Metazoa; phylum Chordata; class Mammalia; order Afrosoricida; family Chrysochloridae; genus Chrysochloris; species Chrysochloris asiatica. Next base: position 11,229,539 of record NW_006408549.1, on the reverse strand, counting down.
ATGTGTGGCAATAAATGCAGGCCAACGTCCTCGCTCAAAGTGGAATCCCTGGCTCTCGTGAGGGCAGCTGTCACATCCTGAAAAATGTATTTTGTAAGCAAAACTGCCTGCCACTTCCTTGCCTCACCTCAGAGTCTGCAGCCAATGTTTCTCTTTTCACGGTGTAATATTCAGATCAAAGCATTCTTGCCCTGCTTATCCTTTAAAGCACATCATATCAGCAGGTTAATAGTTGAAGGTCACTGGCCCCCATCTCTCTGCACCTTGTCATGGGCATGCTTGGTAGCAGCCAAGGCCCCAGCTGGTGTGGGGGAAGCTGCAGCAAGCAAGCTATTTGTGCGCCCAGCAGATGTAAAAAGCTTGGTGCGGTGATCTGGGTGCACCTGTTGGTTTGTCACCATCTGTTAGCCAAAATGCTAAAGAGCCACACCCTCGGACAGCCAGCTGAGGAGAACTTAATCTCTTCCCCCACAGGCCTCCAAATACAGGCTGCTGATCACATCTTACAAAAGAAGAGAGTCAAACACAAAGAAGAAACTGTCTGAACCCAGCCTGGGGGGAAGGGGGGGCAGCCTAATCTTCTGTCATTGCTGGATTTTGTTTCTCATGCTAACAAGAAAGGGCTTTCAAAATAGTTATTACTTGATAAGAAATCCTGTTATGAACTGCCAATTTTTTTTTAAAGGATGATATTACTTTTGCATGGATACTAATATTAAGCAAATTAAAGCAATAGTGGTATTTTGGATGAAACTATGTATTACAAGGTAGCTAACATTTAGCCTTCTCTGAGGAAGATTGACTGGAATCTTAGGAACTAAAGGCTTCGGAAACCTGCCAAGTGTAAACAATTATCTAGGAGTTTAGGTCTTGCAGTTCTGAAGATTAGGGCAACATCCCTCTAAGTAGAAACAGAAATTTCGATGACTTTTATCAAATACTGGGGCCAACTTCACCCACTCATGCCATTCTCCCAGATACCCAGATCTTTGGTACACAGAACAAAGTCTCACATTCCTGCAGGGTCAAGACCCACAGAATCTCATTGTATTTAGTCTGTGATGCCATTTCAGAGTCAGGTGTCACACCTGTTCAGAGGAACAACGGATAAACATACTTGAAAGCAACAAGGCAGTATAAGATTAAGGATCTTATACTCAATGACCATAATCTAACCCAAACCCTATAAAAGTTAAGAAGTATTCATTAAGAATATGCATAGAACCACTTTCTTGAATGTATTTGTTGTGTTGTTAGGTGCCATTTAGTCTGTTCAAACTCATAGTGACCCTATATAGGGTTTCTGAGGCTGTAAATCTTTGCTGGAGCAGAAAGCTTCATCAATCTCCCTTGGAGTGGCTGGTGCACGTGCACCACTGACCTTCTGGTTTATAGTCCAGTGCTTATCTTACAGAGTCATTGCATTGCCCTCTTGAATATATGTTGGATACCAAAACTAAAAGTAAATCCCAACCTATTGCATTTGGAGTAGATTTCAACTCATAGTAACCCTATGTTGTTGTTAAGCACCGTGGAGTGGGTTCTGACTCATAGTGACCCTTCACAGGGTTTCCGAGGTGATAAATCTTTATGGGAGCAGAACATCTCAACTTTCTCCCATGGAACTGCTGGTAGTTTCAAACTACTGACGTTACGGTTGGCAGCCCGACTTGTAACCACTATGCTATCAGAGCTCCTTTAGTAACCCTATAGAAAGTGGTAGAATTGCCTGCCCTACAAAGTTTCAAAGGCTATAAATCGTAACAGAAGGTCACTGCTGCATATTTCTGCAGTGGAACACTTGGTGGTTTCCAATGTTTCAGTTAACAGCCCAGTGCTTGAGTGCCATGTTACCAGGATAAACCAGGACAAAAATTAGCATGCATTCTTTTGGTGATTGAGAATAAAAAGGGAGCAAGAAACTTGTTTCCATCCAAAGGATTGTAAATAGTTTCTCTGTAATGGAAGATTTAAAAAATAATTTTAAATTAGAAATAACTTCCTTTTAGCTAACTTTATATTTTAAAAATTCTCCTTTTTTAAATAATTCAAATTTATATTTAGTAAATCTTTTATTTACTATTGTGAGGTTGGTGCAAGACTAGGCATGGTTTCGTTCTGTTGTACACAGGTTTACTATGAGTAAGTACCAATTCTATGGAACTTAACAACAACAACAGATACTTTATGTTGATTCTCTATCCCTTTCCTTTTTTATCAAATTGTAATTCAACCTAATCCTTAAGAAATATTGAATAGAATTAACCCCTTTATACCAATCCCATTAGTGGGCTGTTAAATTAATGGTTTCACTTCTGCCCTCAAGCAAGATGTGGATTATAATCTTGAGACAAGGTACCTTCAGGCAAGTAGACAGTCACTTTAAAAACCTGAAAGTAGACAGCATATGGCATACTACACAATGCAAAATTGTGTGCGAGGTACAAGTTTCCACCTTCCATGATACATGCCCAGTTTTAAATAAAACATAGCGTCATCTGGTTCACGCTTAAACACTGAAATTGAAATTATTGTCCATACTGTCATTTTCAAAACAATAGTTAACGGTTTGCACATGTGCTGTTTACAGATCCACAGCCTGTAAACACAGTCACCAACCACAACTTTGCAAAGGTAAATGACAGCTTGAATATTTAGAAGTTTCTAGAACTCCTGGGATTTCTTCTTTCCCTCCTTTTCATTTCACTCCTTCCCACCCGCCCCCCAACTCTAATCAGACACCACAGAGCCTTTTCTGCCTGCGCATGCGTAACTCCCTAGCTATGTCACCTCTCCCCGCCTTCATATTCCCCTCTGCCCCCTCCACACACATTTTCCTGCTGTTGAGACCAGCTGGGATATATTAGTCCTGCTGAAGTACGTCATGTAACACAGCAAAATATCAGGCAGCCCAGTGTCATGGGAAAAGTGAATCTACTTCATTATCTACCCAGGGAAAGGAAACAACTATCGCTTTAATGGGCTCAGTCTTCCCGTCCGTGTTGTTGATGTATATTCTAATAATATCATTAGCCATAGTCCAAGGTCTTGGCTAAGTGAACACGGTACATTAGTAAAGCATCCGCGGTAGCTCTGAAGCACACGCCTACGCTCTTGGATCTCAGTGTACCCTCTTTGTCCACATATACATGCTAAAAATGTTTGATTTGCATGAATAGGGGTGAGGGATTCTGTTATCAAAATGGGAATTGTTTAGTGCCGTCAGTCTGTTCCACACATAGTGACCCCCGTATAGGATTTCCAAGTTGCAGCTGATGGATTCAACCTTGTGGTTCAACGGACCTGTTTAACAGTAGTGGTTGTTGTGGGCCACTGAGTCATTGCTGACTCATAGCAACCCTGTATAGGGTTTCTGAGGAGCAGCTGGTGGGTTTGAACTGCCGACCTTGTGTAGTGCATAGTCTAGTGCTGATCGTACATTGCCACACCAGGAACCGAAAATAGAAATTGTTGGTTAGCGCTGTCAAGTTGGTTCTGTCTCAGACGGACCTCCCTGTATAGGGTTTCTGAGGAACGCCTGGTGATTATTAACCACAGACCTTACAATTCAACAAACCTTGAGATCTAGTGCATGATCCCACAGCTCCACAGGCCTTAAAGGAAATCATTTTGTGTCCAAGAGCAGAGTAGTATAGCACTCAAATCCACTGCTACGGAATCAATTTTGACTGATATTGACATACGAGACAGTACAGCTGCTCCTTAGGAGTTTCTGAGACTGTGAACCTTTAAGAAAGCAGACAGCCTCATCTTTCTCCTGGATCAGCTAGTAGGTTTAAACTGTCCAACTTGCAGTTAGCAGACTAATGTGTACCCCACAGCATCACCAGGACTCTTACTGTAGGACACTGCATTTCAAATTTGCCACTGCTTCTTAAAGCTTGACGCACAATTTAATCTTGAGTATATTTCATTCAAAATGTACTTGGAGATTCAGAGGTCTGAGATCTGTCTCTCTAGCACACTGCTAGGTGGTATTGATGCTGCTGTTCCCCACACCAAACTTTGATGACATGGCAACCTTTCCAACGGCTTGAAGAACAAACCTTTTTAGAAAATTTTAAGGTTTTCTTTTTTAAGAACTCTTTAGAGTCCTGGTGTGACACTGTAGGATAAGCACTGGACCACAAGGTCAGTTTGGATGACAAGGTCAGCAATTCAGACTCACCAGGAGTTCTTTGAAAATTCTGTACAGGATCACTATGAGTCAGAACTGACTCCAAGGGACTTAAACAACAACATAGAATTCTGATGTTAACTAAAAAACAACAACAAACTTAAATTCATGCAGTGGATTCCAATTCATAGTGATCCTGCATGACAGACTAGTACTGCTCCATAGAGTCTTCCAGACTAAACCTTTACAGGCGCAAACAGCCTTATCTTTCTCCTACTGAGTCTCTAGAGGGTTTGATGCTCACCTTTTAGTTACCAGTCCAATGCTTAACCCGCTGTACCACCAAGCTCCCTTCGATGTCAATAAAGAAGGATCAAAATGTGTTGGGAAACATCTAGACGTAGGTGAGAATTAAGGGAAGAGACTACCACAGGACCTCTGGGGATATTTTTTTGGGGGGATACAAAGAGAAAGATCCGAGGATGAGGCATCTCCAAGAGACAAAGTTAGATTACACTGCTTTCTTTCTTTTTTAATTTTTAAAGATCTGGAAACCTTCTAAACTCTCCTGACGAGTTATATGTTAGTATCCTAGAGTCTTAAATAAACAATTATAAAAAGAGTTTTAACAAGTGTATCAAAACAAGGTTGTTGTTGTTGTTTTTGCTTTGTTTTTAAAAGACATTCAGATCCTTATTTTGAAGGGCAGGAAGGACCAGATACAACCTCCCTACCCCCAAGAAACGCGGGAGAAAGATGAGGCTTTCTACTCCCGTAAAGATTTACACCCTCGGAAACCCTGTACAGGGTTGCTATGGGTCAGAACCGACTTGACGGCACTTAACAACAACAACAACAACCCCCAAGACAAAGAAAAAATTGGAGTTTATTTCAACTCAAATCATTAGGATTAGCTCTGGCAGCGTAGTGGTTATGAATCTGGCTGCTAACCTCAAAGTCGGCAGTTTGAAACTACCAACTGTTCTGCCGGAGAAAGATGAGGCTTTATGCTCCCATAAAGATTTACAGCCTTGGAAACCCTGTACAGGGTCACTATAAGTCAGAACCGACTCCATGGTACTTAACAACAACAGCAATCTATACTTATACAAATCAGTACATCTTCAGGCCTTTCTTCCATAGTATCTCTGGATGCAACTGTTTTGTAATTATCTTACTGAAGATAATTCAGAACTGGCTTAAGATCATTCAGAAATGGTTGCAGCAGTACATCCATTGACAAGGAGATGCCAGAAATTCAAGCAGACCTCAGATGGATCTTGGTTGAAAGCAGAGAATACCAAAAATGTTTACTTGTCCTTTATTGACTATGCAAAGGCTTTTGATTTTGTGGATTGTGATAAACTATGGATAAACATTGTGAAGAATGGGTATTCCAGAACACTAAATTGTGCTCATGAGGAAACTGTACATAACCAAGAGGATATGAGTAGTTTAGAATTAGGAAAGGTGTGCATCGGAGCTGTATTCTTTCGCCATATTGATTTAATCTGTATGCTAAACAAATCTGAGAAATTGGATTATGTGAAGAAGAACATGACATCAAGAAGTTCGAAGACTCATTAACAATCTGCAGCATGCAGATGATACAACTTCCTTTGCAGGAAGTAAAGAGGACTTGAAACACTTATTAAGATCAAAGACTTCAATATAGATTGCACAACAATGGAAAGAAAACATAACATTCATGACTAGGCCAATAAATAGCATCATGATAAACAGAGAAAAGATTGAAGTTGTCAAATATTTCTTTTTGCTTGGCTCTACAATTAAGGCTTATGAAAGCATCTGTCAAGAAATCAAAAGGTGTATTGCATTAGGCAAATCTGCTGAGAAAGACCTCTTTAAAGTGTTAAAGAACAAAAATATTAGTTTAAGGACTAATGTGCACTTTACCCAAGCCATGGTATTTTCAGTCACCACATATGCATTGGGAATTTGGACAATGAATAAGAAAGGCCAGAGAAGAAACTATGCATTTGAATTATAGTGTAGGCGAAGAATATTAAAAGTACCATGGACTACCAGAATATCTTAAAAGTTTGTTTTGGAAAAAGTACAGTCTGATTATTCCATAGAATAGAAGCAGTAATGATGAGACTTTGTTTCTCATAATTTGGAGGAAGGATAAATCCCTCAAGAAGGACTTCATGTTTGATAAAGTGGAATGTCAATGAAAAAGAGGAAGACCTCCAATAAGATGAGTTGACACAGTGGCACCAATAATGAGCCCAAACATAACAGTTGTGAAGATAGCATAGGAACAGGCAGTGTTTTATTCTGTTATGCATTGGGTTGTTAGGAGTCAGAACCAACTTGACAGCAGCTAACATTTCTGGGAGGATTTGAACTGTCAATTTTTAGATTAATAGTCCACAGCAAACCTTCAGCAGGGACCACGGGCATACCCTAATGTCCTATTAGTATTTAAGTCCTACGTTTTAGTATCCCTATGAAAACAGTAAAATCTCTGGGGAAGAAAATAGTAACACAAGTTTTCCAGCAAAAGATAGTTAAAGAAGTTATGGTAATACAAAACGTTAATTTATCATTGCTTCCTGGAATAACTAACATCCAGTATTTCCTCTTTTATTCTTATCATGCCATAAACTATGATAGTTTTAAACTAGTTGACAGTTACATAATTCTGTAATTTTCATGACGATAATATTTTTAAAAGGAAAAACTATTTCAAAAAACTTTAAAATGCCAGTAGGTGCTCTGTTTACTCATTATATTGAACTGATTTTCAGAAATTAAGAGATTGTTTTTTTTTTTTTCTTTTTTATTTCTACAATTGTTTTATGGCATTCTGGCATAGAGTTTTTGGACTTTAAAATATTGTCAACTTGAAGATATATATAGTTATAATAGAAATTTCAAGGGCTTTATTTTTCTTTTATGATTTTAAACTTTAATTTTTTAAAGTAAGATTATAATCTTCTTTGAAGTTGAAATAATATTATTAGGATGGAAAACTTTAAGAAAAGTTTCAATTAAAGTTAAGAATATGAACTGTTTAGGCATGTTACATATAAACTTTTGCTTTTCTAGAGCTAATGCAATTTAAAATGTTTATTCTCATAAGAGAGTTTTTGTTTTGTATTAATACTACAGTTAAAGATGTAATCGAGCCCTGAATCATATAGTTAATTGACTATAAATTTCTTAAAGACAGCTTCTTGTTAGCAAGGGCCATCTAGTCTGTTCTGACTCATAATAACCCTATATAGGGTTTTGAAAAGTGGCTGGTGAACTTGAACCACCAAACTTGTGCTATCACATACTACTATACTAGGACTCCGAAAGACAGCTATTGCCGCATTATTTTGATTCCCTCTCTGTTTCTTGACAAATGTTTATTGAATATGGGTTGGATATTTTCTAATGTTATATTATTGAATCATTTGAAGGCAAATCAATGTGTTCAATCATCATCAATATCAATTATCAATATCTTCTGGACTTTGAGCAAATGCTTATCTGAAGTGGTAGATGATAATTTACTAAATATGTGCTATTTATGATGGTATTAGCACTAAGATATACAAATCTCAAACAACAAAGAATAGGTAGCCTATGTTCATCTATGTCCAGGTGTGGAGTCTTAGGATCATCGCTGAAATGCTAACCTCAAGTTTGGTGGATCAAATTCACTAGCCACTCCTTAGAAACTCTATACAGAGTCTCTATGAGTCTGAACTCACTTGACATCACTTAACAACAACAACAACAACATTCATCTTCAAGTTTCTAAATCTCTAGCCTTCAGTTCTGCTGTGAAATTGTGGGTTAATGAGTCAGACTGCAAAACCGTTTGAACTACAAGGTTGGTGGTTCAAGCTCACTAGCTGCTTAGTGGAAACCCTATACAGGGTTGCTATGGGTTGGACACCACTTGACAGTACTTAACAACCACAACAACAACCTTCAGTTCAAGTTATTTGGAGAGTCATGTCACCATGACTTTTCAAGTTCAGTCCAGTTTACTGAATTATGAAAGAATAACTCAAATGAATAAGTTGCAGTCCAGTGATTTATGGACTACAAGGTGAAGAAATTTGATATTGGAATACATTATTCTCCTAGGTCCCTGTTCCTAACCTCTTCCCCTTCAACCACACACATGCAAAAATATTCAAAGAAGAATTCTTGTGGTTAAGATTCAAAAACTCATCTTGAACTTAAAGCTAGCAAATGTCAGCAGTTTCACATTAGTTTGTCCTAATGTTCTCAGAAATCTAAACTCTGGTATCTTGCCGCATTTAAAATTCTTCCCTGCTCGCTGCCGTCCCTAATAATATCCTGGCCATGTACCTTCATCTATATTCATGAGAGTGCAGATGCAGCCAAATTAGTGGCAGCAAAGCACATTTTACAGTGTAGAAAATACAATCTGGCTTCCTTTAAACATTTTTGACAAAAAAGTTTTATTAAAAAAAAAAGAAAACCAGACAGATTTAAATTCACCACCACCCGTTGGAGGAGTCTGTTACAAATGCACAGCTGGCTTGATGATGAGTGACAAATCAAAAGTCAGAGAGAAAACTTCCCGATCATCTGAGCCCTTGCCACCCGATTAGCAGAAGAAAAACAGGGCAGATGGAGGGAGACGCAGCAGTTCGGAGGGAACAGATGGCCACTACGAACTTGATATATGAAATTAATAACACTTTCTCAAATACAATTAGTAACAGGAATACATTACCTGAATTTTCATAACTGTGAGCAAGCTGACATTAAATGAGGTTTTTCAGATTAACAGTTGATGTGGCATTGATATTTGGAGGGAAATAAAAATATATAGCAATAAGAGAAACCTCTTGCTTTTTGTGCCATTGATCAGGATGCTGTAACATATGAAAGCAGAATTGCTATTCAAAGAAATTCCATATTTAAATTTCTCTAATTAGGAGGTTTTTTTTGTTTTTTTTTTCCCCTACTGTAGCCATTTGGATCACAGAATGAGGGAGACATGAAAGAGACTGGTGGATCTATCCAGCAGGATCCATGCAGATCCTGACCGATCTTCTGCCCTGGAAGAGTTACTCTTTAGGAGGAAAGTAACCATTATTCTTTTCCCAGGGGAAACAAACAAATACAAGGACAAGACAGCAACGAAAAAAGTCAAGGTAAAATGAATCCCAAAGCCTTGCTTTTGCCTTTTCAAACCTACTGATGGTACAGTAAGTAATTTGAGGAAACTCATTAAGGTTCCTCCACTGTAATGGGCAAAATACTTAGGTTCTGGACTGTTACAAGAACAAGTAAACCTATCTTGGAGGAAATATAGCCAGCATGCTCCATGGGAGCTTTGCTTACATCTTGCTTACTTTGAACATGTCATCAGGAATGAACAATTGCCAGAGGAGGATATTATATTTGGTCAGCAAACAAAGTGACCAAAAACCAAGGGAAACCCTCAGTAAGATAGACTGACACAGTGGCTGCAACAGACACTAACGATTTTGAACTGGAACAGAACTGGGCAATGATTCATTTCTGTTATATTTAAGATCACAGAGTCAGAAACAACTCGACAACACCAATATAGTTCAAAGCACTGTAAACCAAATCTCTATGATGATGACACTTTTGAGTTGTGTTAGATAGCCTTTGGAAAGCCACAGCCACCTGAGCTCAGCTGAGTCTTATCTGAGTGTGGATGCTTCTGATGCTTTTGACAAGGCAGGTGTGCCAGAGACTTGCTGTAAGAAGCCCCACCCCGACCTCTGCAGGAGGCTGAGGCTGAGACAACCTGTCGTGTTACACTATGAGGCCGCCACACCAGCTGTTGCAGCTGTGCAGACTTCCTGATTGCAGAAAAGAGTGCACCCAACAGTAATTGTCCGGACCTGCCACAAGGTCAAGGCTTACTGGACAGGAAGAGAGGCCGTCTCAGAAGTGCGTAAACTGTTACCTGGTACTGGGTTAGAACTAAAACAGCCATATGCTGTTATCTAGGGTGACAAGAGGGGACTCTGACAAATCCCAGGAGGCAAATCATTAGTTCTGCTACAACTCGAGTATGGCTGCTCCCACAGCTGGGTGCTACAGAAATTGGCAGACAGAAAAAGTGACAACATTTCTTCTTTCCTAAAAGGAATAATCCTGGGTATTCAGGTAAATTTAGAAATCACAAAAAGAAGGCTTTTCTGTGTCAAGGATCTATAGCTCCTGTTTGTGAAAGACAGAATAGAAACCAAAGAACTCAAGACACACTTCCTTCTTCCAAACCATCCAGCAATACAAACATTTTTTAAATGCTCAAAAATGGGTAAACCCAGAAAAGAAGATGAATGTAGAGCACTTGACAAGGCATCAATGATACAAATTCTTAAGTAATATCTGGGTTTAATTTGTTGTTTCATCTGTGAAAACAATTAGCAGTGAGACTAGGTAAAGACATTTCATAAGCCTTATACTTGTTTTCATTTGTAAAATGAAGGGCTTGGGCTTTGTTGCATTAAAAATCTAAAAGTCAACAAGTCTTGGGTGTTCTGTTAATTCATCCAGGTTGCAACTGCCTATCTACTTGTAACTCAGAAAACAAAAGTTACTATAAAGGTTAGTACTGAATTTTCTCAGAGTTCAAACTACTCTTAAGAGAATATGGCTTTTCAAAATGAACATATGTATTTCCTGATATCTGGATTGAAAATAAGATCATTACACAGACTCAATGGCACTTAACAATAACAACAAATTTAAATTACCTAGGAAATTAACCAAATCCCTGGGTGGTGGAATGGATTAACCTAACCAGTGTTGGAGTTTTAAGTCCATCCAGAAGCACCTCAAAAGAAAGGTCTCGCAATCTACTTCCGAAAAATCCAACATTGAAAATCCTAGTGAGGACACTTATAACCTAACACACATGGGCACATGGGGTCACAAGGAGTCAGAATCAACTCAAAAACAACTCTATTTTGTGTGATATATATATATATATATAATTTTTTTTTCTTTTTTTTAAGTAGCATTCCTGTGTGCTTTTTTTTTTTAGGTAACTAAAGATAAGGAGCTCTGGTAGCGTAGTGGTTACGAATCGGGCTGCGAACCTTAAGGTCAGTGGTTCGAAACTACCAGCTGCTCCGTGGGAGAAAGACGAGGCTTTCTACTCCTGTAAAGATTTACACCCTCGGAAACCCTATACAGGGTCGCTATGGGTCGGAACCGACTCGATGGCACATAACAACAACAACAACAAAGATGTATGATAAAGATATGTATGAACTGGGGAGGCACTTCTCTTAGTTTAGATTTCCCAAAAAGTACATGCTGACGCAGTAATTTGAATGTAAGTAGCTTATCTAGAAGGTGAAAGAAAACACCAGTCTAAGTGGGTTAGGGGCAGATAAGACAGGGAAATGAAGATAATTAATAAATATCACATTGTCATGCCAGTCACCAGGTTAGGTGATTGTGTCTCCACCTCACTGGGAAAATGTTTGGAGTCCATGTAAAAAACACAAGCCAGAACTAACAAACTGGAAAGGCAAAGAAGCTGGGTCTGTATGCATCAACCCCTGTTAGTCATGGGTGAAGGCTCCTCCAAGGAACTCTAGTGCTCTGAGTTTCTGGTCTACTAGGTGCCAAGTAGGCTATAGTAGTAGAAGAAAACCCTCATGCCAAGAAGAGTAGGTGCTGGGTGTTTAAAGGTGGGTTGTTGTGGAAAGGATTATTAAGGGTAATGGTATATGCAGGGCATGGCAGTGATAGTGCGGTGATGTGCCATCGAGTTGGTTCTGACTCAGAGTTACCCTATGCACAACAACAAAACACTGCCAGGTCCTGAGGCAACCTCACAAATGAGTCCATTGATGCTGCCACTTGGCCAATCCACTTGGTCATTCTCTTTTTCTCTGACCCTCCACCTTACCAAACTTTGATATCCCTCTCCAGTGACCAGTCCTCCTGATAATATGTCCGAAGTATGAGAGATAAAGTATGGTCATCTTGGCCTCCAAGGAACACTCTGGTTGTACTTCTTCCAACAAAGACCTGTTTGTACTTTTGATAGCCTGTGATATTTTCAATCTTATCCTCCAACACCAGAACTCAAATGTATCAATTATTTTAGGATTTTCTTATTCACTGTCCAGCTTTTGCATGCATATGAGTTTATTGAAAATACCATGGCTTGGGTCAAGAGTACGTTAGTCCTCAAGCTGATATCTTTGCTCTTCAACACTTTAAAAAGTTCTTGTGCAGCAGATTTGCCTAATGCAATATGTCATTTGATTTCTTGGCTGCTACTTCAATGAGTATTGATGGTTTCCACTGATATGAGTGTTGTTTATTGGTCCAGTGGTGAGGATTTTTGTTTTCTTTACATTGAGATGCAATCCATACCAAAAGCTATGGTCTTTGATCATCATCAGTAAGTATTTTTTTCTGCTAACCTAATGTTAACTTTTAAAAGTCCTCTTCACTTTCAGCAAGCAAGGTTGTATCATCTGCATATCACAGGTTGTTAATGAGTCTTCCTCCAATCCTGATGCCATGTTTTTTCTTCATATAATTCAACTTCTCGGATTCTTTGCTCAGCATTCAGGTTGAATACGTATGCTGAAAGAATACAACCCTGTCACCCGCCTTTCCTAATATTAAATGTTCCAATGTTCTGTTCAAACAACTGCCTCTTGGTCCATGTACAAGTTCCTCATGAGCACAATTACGTGTTCCAGTATACTCATACTTCACAGTGTTGTCCACACAACCAAAAGTCTTCGTGTAGTAAATTAAGCATAGGTAAACATTGTTCTGGAATTCTCTACTTTCATCCAAAATCCATCTGATGTCAGCAATGATATCCCTCATTCCACATCCTCTTCTGAATCCAGCTTGAACTTCTTGAAGTTCTCTGTTACTGTATGGTTGCAGCTGTTTCCAATCATTTGGCCAGATAGTTGTCTTCCAAATTTCTTGGCACAGATGACTGAATGTCTCCAGTGCCATCTCACTTTGTTAAAAGATTTCAATTTGCATTCCATCAATTCCCTATACCTTGTTCTTTGCCAATTCCTTAAATGCACCTTGGACTTCTTCCTTCAGTATCATTGGCTCTTGATCATATGCTAAATCTTGAAATGTTTGAACATCGACCATTTCCTTTAGTTACAGTGACTCTGTGTATTCCTTCCATCTACTTTTTTTTTTAATGTTTTATTGTGAATTATGTGATAGTTTACATGAGAGAACATTAGCTTTACATTCATCCTATTGTATATTGTTTCCTTGCCATGGTTAATCCCGCCATGCATCATCAACCAACCAAAGGGTATACCCTGCAAGCCTGCTCCCCAGTCGTCAGCACACAGCTCCTCTCCATCTCTGAGTCTAAAGTCCCCAGCCATTCCATCTCTCCACATCATCATCTCTGCCTCAATCTCATCATCTCTGCCTCAATCTCTGTCTTCACTGCTTCTCTGGGTAGGGTCCTGCTCTCTGCTCTTCTACCTTGGTGGTCCCAGGGACCTCCACTCCTAGACTGCAAAGTCAATCACTCCCCTCCTTTTGCTATACAACATCCACCTTTACATTTCCAACCCTCACAATCTGTCCTGATAACAATTATTAACTATTGTATTACAAGAGACCCATCTGCATCTCTTTTCATCAGCCCCGTCTAGACAGATTGGATACTACTCAGTGGAGATTCTACCTTCTTCCATGCCCTCTAGATCTAGGTTCCCTCTTGAACGCTTGTAAGCCAGTCACTTCTTGCCTCTGTAGCCCCCCCCCCCCATTTTAGGTAGCCAATGTCCAAGTTGTCCATCCCTTTCTACTCTGTGTATGGAGGGGATGGGAATGATCCTTGCTGTAGGATTTGTTCCCTCTTTTGAGCTACTGCATCCATAGGTATAGGTCAAGTTCATCAAATTGTATCAGATTACTCTTTTTCCCTCTTCTTTCTTCTTCTAGTTGAGCTCTGATCATCCAGTCATTGAAGCCAGGTCAAGTGGGTGTTATCTGCAAGTGTAGGTTTTCTTATGCATATGTCCTCTCTTCTTATCAGCTGGATGCTTCACTCTCCACTCTAGTCCTCTGTGGCTATGTCACTGACTCTGGGCTCAAGAGTTCCCAGGTCTTGCCACACTGCTGGCCAACCAGGTCTCCACCCGAGTTCACAGGAGTCTGTTGAACGTTGTAGGGCTTAGCTTGCAGCTTCATTGATGTTTTTCCTTCACTTACCCTTATCATTGATGGTGGCCACCAATCAGAGCATATATTCCCATTGAGTCTTAGTCTGTGTTAATGTGTTAATTTTGGTTCTTTCCTCTTTTTGGATGTGCACATTTATCGCAATAAATTGTCCTTGCAGCACCACTTTCGCTGTGTCCCAAAGATTTTCGTATGTTATGTTTTCATTCTTGTTTGTTTCTAGGAACTTTGTGAATTCACATTTGATTTCTTTTTCACCCAGTCACTTTTCAGCAGGGTGTTGTTCAGTTCTGATGTATTCAACTTTATTTCCTTGGTCTTCTTATTGTTGATTTCTAGTTTTATAGTATTGTGGTCTGAAAAGATGCTTTGTAAAATTTTGATGTTTGTAAATTCATGGAGGCTTGCTTTGTGACCTAACACATGGTCAATTCTGGAAAATGTTCCATGTGCACTCAAGATGAATGTATATAGTGCTGTTGTTGGGTTGAATGCTCTGTACACATCTATAAGGTCAAATTGGTTGATTGTGTTGTTTAGTACCTCTGTAACTTTGTCGAGTTTCTTTCTGGTTGGTCTGTCCCTTTTTGAAAGTGATGTATTAAAATCTCCCACTATAATTGTAGATTTATCTATTTCTTTCTTCAATTCTAATAAGGTTTGCTTTATATATCTTGGTGCTTTTTCACTGGGAGTGTAGATATTTATTTTGGTTATGTCATTTTGCTCATTTGACCCTTTGATCATAAGATAGTGTCCTTCTTATTTCTTATGCTGGTTTTTGTCTTAAAGTTTACTTTATCAGAGATTAGAACTGCTACTCCTGCTTATTTATTGTTGCAGTTAGCTTGGTATATTTTTTTCCATCTTTAACTTTTAGTCTGTTTTTGTCTTTGTGTGTAAGGTGTGTCTCTTGCAGGCAGCATATTGAAGAGTCTTGGTTTCTTATCTTTGGGGTTACCTTATAGTCTATTAACTTTTCTCTTCACTTAAGAGAATCTATCATATCCTGTAATCTACCTGGCCTCCTCACCACCTGGATCTCTGTTCCTACAATTATCCCTTCTTTGACATTGATATTTTGATCTTCAGTTGACCTCCCAGCTGCTTTGAGTTCGTTGTTGTAGTTTTGTTCTGTTCTGGACTCTGCTATCAACTGAGTTCAAGCTGGTGTTGCCACACCTGTCAATCTCTGGTTGTTGTCTGTTCTTTTTAGTTTTCAGTCCAAAGAATTCTGTTTAGGATGTTTTGATGTGCTGGATTGGTTTTGATAAAATCTTTTAGATTCTGTTTATACTGT
>NW_006408549.1:11210743-11213248 GCF_000296735.1 Chrysochloris asiatica | reverse complement strand
TATCAATCTTGTTTGATTGCTCTTGTAGTACTTTCCTGACTTCTTCCTTGTTTTCCTTCACCCCTTTTCTGAGCATTTGGATTTGTTTCCATATCATTCTTTCTCAGGCAAATCCAAAACCTGCTATTCCTCTTCTGGTGAGCCTTTGTCTGTCTCCAGCTCATTTGTCTCAGTTACTCTTTTCTGGTTTTGGACATGTTTTGAGATTGTGTGTTGTGTTTGAGGTCTTTTGTTTGTCATTTCCTGTAGTTATGTGGGGTTTTTTTTTTTTAATGCTTAAATGGATGTTTGTTGCTATGTTATTACATTTACTGGGTGTCTCTGGTTGGATAGGATCAAGAGATAGGCTTCACTTTTCTCATGTAATTTTTAGCAGCTGTTATTGGCGCTTGTCTTATTGGTGAAATACTATGGGGTATGCGTGTAGCTTGGCTATATGGCCATGATTGCTGTTTCTTCTTGGGTAATGTAGAGAGAAAAAGCTCCCACCTCCAGGAAGCATGTATGATCAGAAGGCCCAAAAGTAGAAGCAATATAAAAGCAGAGACAAGAACCTCCACTTTGAAACAACAAAAAAAATTATGTGTGTGCACCATAGAAGCCCTCAGTAGTGGGTTGGGTGTCCACTCACTCAGGCCCCTCCTCTAGTCACCACCATACAGTTATGCAGATAGATATTGAGAAGTTAGTGGGAGAAAGACTGTTTACTATTTTTGTCTCTGAAGGTCAGTTAAGTATGTGCGTGTGCACAGTGTAATTCTTGACATAGTTGCATCTTTTTATGTTGGGGTTTTACAGATTGTTCATTTGGTTTGTCTGTCAGGTCAAACCTGCTTTTTTTTCTTCCTGGGTAGGCAGGAGTTAATTGTCCCACACAAGGTAACTTTAGGGCTGGGACCACAGGCAGAAGTCAAAAGCAGCAGCCAAAGGATTTGCTCTTGGACTGATGCGACTCTTTCTCTTTGTATCGTGGGAGAGCTGGGGCCTCAACTCTGCACTTTTTTTGGGGGGTTTGCACCCACACACCTGAAGGCGTCCAGGCTGGGCAAAGAAGGCATGACAGGGAAGAGGAGGAAAAAAACATGTTGAATCACTCCATACCTCCTTTTGCATATGTCACTTCACTGCTTTTAGCACAGGTTCCCTGTGCTGGTCTGTCCGTAGTCCCAACCTTTGACTTCCTCCCGGGCAGTTGGCCACAGAGGGAATACCGTCCTGATTTCCAAAATGCAATGTTTTCCTTTATACCATGATTTTTTCACTTGCAGTTGAGGAAACTGATGCCCAGACCCTTATGTTAGATCCAGAGCTCTGACACAGTTTCGTGAGAGCTGCGTCTCTGAGTTTTCAGCTCCTCCCTCACGGAGCCTGTCCTACCTGACTCTGCTCTGCCGCCGCCAACCGGAAGTCCATTTCCCATATACTTTTTATGTTTCATTCATCATTCAATAACTTGCCCAGAGAATCCTTCAATAACAAAAGTCAAGGCTTGAATTTTTTCTTCAGTTCCCTCAACTTAAGAAGTGCAGAGCATGTTCTTCCCTTTTGGTTTTCTAACTTCAGATCTTTTGTACAATTCATTGTAAAATTTGACCTTGTCTTCTCGAGCTGACCTTTGAAATTTTCTGTTCAGTTCTTGGACCTCCTCATTTCTTCCATTTGCTTTCACATCTCTAAGCTGGCAAGCAAGTTTCGGAGGTTCTTCTGACATCCATTTTGATTTTTTCCTTCTTTCTTGTCTTGTTAATGACTTTTTGCTTTCTTCTTGTATGATGTTCTTGATGTCATTCCATAACTCATCTGGTCTTCGGTCTTTAGTGTCTAATGATTCAAATCTGTTTTTCAGATGATCTCTAAATTCAGGTGGGATATATTCAAGGTAATATTTTGATTCTCGTGGACTTGTTTTCATTTTCTCCAGCTTCAGTTTGAATTTGCATGTGAGTAGTTGATAGTCTATTCCACAATCTGACCCTGGCCTTGTTTTGGCTGGTGATATGGAAAATTTCCACAGTCTCTTTCCACAGATGTCATCAATTTGATTTCTGTGTATTCCATTTGGTGAGGTCCATGTGTATAATCATTTCTTATGCTGTCTAAAGAAGGTATTTGAAATGTACAAATCATTGTTTTGCAGAAGTATATAATGCAATCCCCAGCATCATTTCTATCACCAAGGTCATTATTTTCCAACTACTGGTTCTTCCTCTATGTTCCCAACCTTTGCATTCCAATTGCCAGTGATTATCAACATATCTTGACTGCATGTTTGGTCAATTTCAGATTGAAGAAGTTAATAGAATTCTTTTATTTCATCCTCACTGGCTTTAGTGTTTGGTGCATAAATTTGAATAATAGTAGTATTAACTGGTCTTCACTGTAGGTGCATGGATATTATCCTACAACAGAAAGTGTTGTACCTCATGACAGATCTTAATATGTTGTTTTTATAATGAATGCAACACTATACCTCTTCAATTTGTCATTCCCAGCATAGTAAACCAT
>NW_006408549.1:11206001-11209908 GCF_000296735.1 Chrysochloris asiatica | reverse complement strand
TGGCAGTGTGGCTTAATGCACTGGACTGCAAAGTCATTTTTACAGTGAAACACATAAATCTACCTTTATCAAACTTTCTATCTATCTACCTCCTACTAGTTCTGTTTCTTTGGAGAACCCTGACAATTCTCATTCCATTGTTGGAATTGCTCACTCTGAGATTGAGGGCTGAAACAATGAAAGTGACAGAAAGGCTACTCTCATGATTCATTTAACATTCTAGCGAGGAAAAAGAAGTATCCAGACCTTCCACTATGTATTATATTTTCTTTGCGGCATAATTCCTGAATCTAAGCTGATATTAAGTTAGAATTTCTTTTTATTTTGCTTGGAATACCGAAGCATGTTTCTCCCTCTTTGTTGAGCTAAACATATTGTAAAGAGCAAGCAAGCAGTATATCTAACTAAAAGGACTTTAAGCAGGGCATTTGCTGGTATTTTTTGTTCTGCCTTGGTGCTGATGGGCAATAGGGCAGCAGATCTTATGAACAGTTTACAAAAACCTTGACATGCCTGGTCCTTGCACTGTTAAACTCATCTGTGTCATGACAAAGAAACTTCATTATATGATATTGCCAGGGGACTTGTGTCTCATTTGGATATTTTCCCCCAAGGATTCTTCAATCAATGAATAATAATATTACCCCTTAGCATTTATTTTATTCTCTAAATTATAGATTGATTACTAAATTGTTGTCTTCATTTGCTCATTGTTTGAACAATACCTTTTGATGACTTCCTATATGCCAGGCAGCATACCAGTAAACACTTTAAAAGGATAGAATAAAAGGGACTGGGAGTGATAGTGTCAGGAAAAGCCTCATCGAGATGACATATTACACAAAGACTTAAAGGATTGTCATCTGGTACAGTTCTTGGACAAGTGATTCTATAGCAAATACAACAATATCTTTCTCTACAGAACCACAAGGTCAGCAGTACAAACCCACCAGCTACTCCTCAGAAACCCTATACAGGGTCTCTGGGAATCAGAACTGACTCAATGGCACTTAACAACAATAACAACAATGAAGAAGCTTGTATTGAAATACACAGGTCCAATCATAAGCAGAGAAGTAAGGACAATGTAGCATTAAGAAGTGATAAATATCAAGAAAATGTAAGTAGATAAATGGAATCAACTAAGAGAAAGCAAACTTTTTCTAGAATGGGTAGATAATGTCAGGCTGAGTTCTCTGGAAGTACAAAACCAGTGAAATGTATATATAAGTAGATATAGAAAAAGACATTTATTTCAAGGTAATGGCTTGTGAAGACTGGCAAGTCCTAAATCCATGGGACAGACAACAGGCTGGAGGATTTTCCTGACTCACATGGTTGCAGGGGCTGACAAATCCAAAATCTGCAGACCTGGCAGCATTGAATCCCAAAAACAGGAGGTCTAGAATGACAAGATGGACTTAGTATCAAGAGGGAGAGAAAGAAAGAGAGCTTTACCAGAAAATCCACATATATTGGATGCAGTACACCCCAAGAAAACTCCCTTTTTGATTGGTTACTCACATAAGACCACAAAATCTGAGGATGATTACATAATGTCTGTCAAATCACTGAGAATCCCAGTTTAGCCAAGCTGACAAATAACATTAACCATCATAGATCACTTTTGACATAACTACTAAATAAATGGTCATGGTTGTGTTCCAATAAACTTTTATTTTAAAAAAGAAGTGATTGACGTGAATTGTCCTGTGACGTATAATTTACTGATTCCTAGTCCTGGGAACTTTTGAGAAAGTGTTTAGCAGAAATTTGACTGAAATGAAAAGGAAAATCATTTGAATCTTGAAAGCAATGGTAAGACTTGATTCATATTTTAGGTGGATTACTTAGGTTATTGTAGAAGAGATTGTAAAGGAGCTTGAGTGGAATAAGGGAGACTAGTTAGGAGAATTATTTAGTTAGCAGATGATGCTAACCACCACTAAGGAAGCAGCAATGGAGGAACAGAAAAGTAGTTATTTTTTTTAAGGTAAAGTCAAGGGAGGATTTTCATATGGATTGGATGGAAACTCCAGTCAAGGAGGGTTTTGAGGTTTGGGTCCTGTCCAATTGATTATAGATTGATACATTTAATAAAATAGAGAGTCATCTAGGGATAAGCATGGTGAAATGAAATATAACATTAAATTGAGATCAAGAGCAACAGTTAATTGAGAAAAATTTTGACAATAAGAAACTATTAAAAAAATAAAGGCTTTAATTTAGAACAAAACCTAGTATGTATACTGTTTAAGCTATCTTTATTGATAGTTGCAAAAAAAAATGACATGCAGTTGATTCCTTATCTCCTCTGCCTTTATAAGGGGGAAGTAGAATCAATTTCATTAGCCCAAAGTAAATCCCTACTAGGCTGAGGCCTCCACTCCAACCTACCTTATAAATTCTGAACACAAACTTTCCCTTCCAAGTCACATTCTTCTTTGCTTGGTTCAATAATTAATTGCAGTGGCCACACAGAACTCACAGACCAAGGTTGTAATTATGGGGTTGATTAGGGAACTTAACAGGTTACAATTCAGGATCAGAAATGTTGAAGGTACTGTTCTTTGATCAGGACAGCTTCAGCCCCTTGGTCTGGCCTCTGCCCTGCTTGGGACACGTTACAAAGTTCATGCTACCCCACCACAAGCCATAGCCCAAAGGTGTGCAGCTCTAGCTCTGTGAGTCAGCAAACCTAGCTCCCCAATTAACTGCTTGGAGACACCCCATTCAAGAAGTGAGATTCCTGCCCTAAGGTCAGGAAGCCCACCACTCTGTCTCATGCTCTGACTTTTGGTTCTGCTGTTTCTGCTCCTCTACCACTCCTCTGCTGTCTCTGGTGTCACAGCTTTCTATCCCTGGATTGAGGTGGTTCAATACTCAGGTATCTCAGGGTGCAAAGGATGTGCTCCATTCCTGGCTCTTCCTTCTAGATAGTAGCAAAATCTCCCTGCCAGCTTCTGACATGGTTCATTTTATATCCAGCAGGATTGCAAAATTGATCAATCCCCTCATTAGAGTTCCAAGTTTTTATGATCAAAATTAACCCCATTAACAACCATTCAACTGAACCTTATAATTCCATCAGAATCTTCCTCAATTTCTGTTATCCAGACTCACCAGGAAAAAAGGAAATATACCCAATCTGCATAGTCCCAGGATAGTTACAAATTCTATGGCTAGAAGAGTCATATTCAATAATTCACTGCACCACTATATATATATATATATATATATATATATATACACACACATATTTATTATATATGTATATAAATTCATTTTATATAATAATGGATTTGTATACATATATAATGAATATATATATATAGAGAGAGAGAGATTGAGAGAGAGAGAGAGAGAGAAAATGAATTAAAGCAATTTGAATTAATTAAACTCCAATTACCACACAATACCTTTGTTACTATCATGGAAAAAAATGCCCTAAAAATGTTCTCTATATTATTTTTTCTCAATCCTTCCAACTTTACTTCTTTCCCACCACCCCACTAAAATTTCTCACATTATGATCATTGTTGTTGTTGTTGTTAAGTGTCATTGAGTTGGTTCCCATTCACAGCTACCCTGTATAGGGTTTCTCAGGAGTGGTTGGTGGATTTGAACTGCTGACCATTCAGTTAGCAGTTCAGCGCTTATCCTACAGTAGTATACCAAGACTACATTAGGGTTATTACTGGCCTCTATATAAAGTTAAGAGTCCTGGTATGACACTGTAGGATAAGCACTGATTGTTAGCCACAAGGTCAGTGGTTGAAACCCACCAGCCACTCCTTGGAAATCCTATACATGGTCTCTGTGAGCTGGAATCAACTGGACAGCCCTCGAAAGCAGCAACAATATGAAGTGAGTCTCATGGTTCTTTTACTTCCCTCTTTTTTTTTTT
>NW_006408549.1:11202660-11204961 GCF_000296735.1 Chrysochloris asiatica | reverse complement strand
GTGGACTAGGTAACCCTATACCCTCCCTGTGTTTCTCCAACTTACTAGAAACTCCTTTGCGGTGACCTTTGCTCAAACTTTTGCTTTATCTCCAGATGTTGATGGTCCTGATTATGGGTACTATTCCTCTAATCTTTTCTAAAGCAATCTGGCCCCAGGTGATCTCATTAAGTCTCATGGCTTTAAATACAATTCCATAGGCTATTGATTCAAATATTTATAGATTGTTGTTGTTGTTGTTTGCACTTTGATCCATTTTTCTATATCTAAATCCATCCTTGACTTCCCAACTTAGAAATTAATAGGCATGTCAAGCTCTGATGAGGCCAAAACAGAATTATATTGACTTCTATGTCAACTCAGTTTCTTCATCACCTTTCTCCACCAAAATAAATGGCATGGTTGTTTCATTGTTCAAGCCTAATGTCTGTTCGTTTTATTTCCCTCATGTTTAATCTACCAAAATAACTTGGTATATCAGTTTTACCTCCCAATTCTTATCCTAACTAGTTCTTAATATTTCCATTGCATTTTCAACTATTAAAAATAAAATATGTTCATTAATAAAATGGTTAAAAGAACATTTAGTGGAGCTGTATTACTTCTTTGTAACTCTTGCTCTGAAGCATGTGACAAATACTGTAAAGAACTAAGGAAGGAAAATAATATACAAGGCTTAATAAATAAACCTTCCCAAGATTTTTAAATAACCTAAAATACAAGTGGAAGAAATGTTACATGGCATATAATGATATTCATTGACTTGGGGAAAGTCAATATCACATAGAAATATAAATGAGACAGAACTAATTGGGGTGGGAGGGGTGTTGCAATATTTTCAGACTGCACTTAGGTTGTGATTTGAAAATCCTGTAGAAATCAAATCATATGATGTTCTATTTCTAAAGGATGTCATTTGCCTTCTGGTTTGGGGGCAAGAAAAACAAAGACTGACAGTGAAAACTCCTCTGCCAAAGCCCCCCAGAAAGCAGAGAAAGAGCAGTCCACAGAAAAACTGTGGAGCTTTAGATCTGACAAGAAAACTTCCCGTGGAAGCAAAATACAGTGATTTCTAAATCGATCTAGCTGAGGCAGCCAGCCAGCAGCCAGAAGTCCTCAGGCCAATGGGTGAGGCCATAGCCAAGCAGAGGCAGTGACCCAGCTGCGTCTGCAGGAAGGGGTGTGACTGATATTCTTCTTCCACTTTTCATTTTTCATGTATCTCTCCTCTTCACCCCGATCATGCCCTCACTGCACAGCCCAGATGCTTTCAGGTGGACAAGAGCACACCCCCAAAAGGGTCCAGCATTGCACCTACAGTTTTTCAACAGCAGAGAGGAAATCCTCAGGCAACTGCTTATGATGCTTTGACCCTGGGAACCAGCACCAAAGTTGACCTAGGTGGGACCCTTTATCCCTGCCTGCACAGCAAAGGACGGTGTCAGTCACAAATTTTTGTTTTTCATTGGCGGATTGTCTCTGCTTTTATGTTGTCTTTGGTCCTTGTGGCCTCACTCTACTCCCAGGGGTTAGAGCTTTCTCCCTCTACTTTACCCAAGAAAAGACAGCAACTGTGCCCATATAGCCAACCTACAAGCATACCCCACCATCTGGACAGGAGCAAAAACCGGCTGCTAGGTATTACACATGAAAATGGAAGCCTATCTCCAAATCTTATCCAATAGGAAACACTCAACAAGCTTAACAAAAAGCAACATACATCCATTTAAGCATTAAACACTCACATAACTGGATGGCGGCTGGGGTGGAGGTGCAGTCAAGTTCCCCGTCAGACATACCACAGAATACCAGGCAAAGCAGATCCAGGGCAGATTTACAAAACTCGGAACCACAAAGATAGGAATATTTTTAAAGTTTGGAGGCTTGTAGCTTGTGGAAATTGGAGCTGAAGTAAAAAATTGTGTACTTTTGAATCTGCCAGTCCGGGCTCAGAGACCTGGCGCCGACATCTTGGACGAGACCAAACGGAAAGACCTAGCAGGGGGAGTAGAAACACCACAGAAAAAGCTGCGGGAACCTTGGGGCAAAGGTGGACAATACACTTTGTCAGTTTTGCTTTGTTCTGATTTTCTTTTTTCTTTTCTTTTTTTGGTATCTGGTCATTGGCGCACCCACTGTTTGCCCACCTCCATTCTGGTGACTAGAGGGGGAGCTGAGCGAGTGGACAACCCCCACCCTCACCACTGGTGGGTTCTTCTGCTATGCAGGTGCAGATACTCAGCCCAAGCACAGACCCTGAACAGTTCTTACTTGTTTCTTGTTCTGTTTTTTTTCTTTTTT
>NW_006408549.1:11181037-11182265 GCF_000296735.1 Chrysochloris asiatica | reverse complement strand
TATAAAATGTCCAGAACAGATAAATACATAGAGATTTGGAAGATAATGTTAATGTGAATGCTAATGTGAATGAGGGTTTCTGTTTGTGGTAATGATAATGCTCTAGAGTTAAAGTATACTGAAGGTTATATAACTCTGGATATACTTTAGAATATGTAAAGACCAATATTAAAAATAAAATTATGAATATTCCAGTAGACTCAGAGTTTAGGATCTTTGACAAATTATTACATTAAATGTAGAAATCAACTTCCTGTGCCAAAAATGAATCACTGGCATAATAGGAAGATAAAAGTCTTTAATAAAAATTAGTCTTTTGAAAAACAAAAAACAAACAAAAAAAAAACTCCCAACCTAAAGAAATCCAGGTCCAGATGACTTCACTGGTGGGTTCTACCAAACATTCAAGAAAGAGCTGTCACCAATTTATACTCAAATTATTCCAGAATATACAGGATGGAAAACTTTCTAATACATTTTATTTTATGAAGCAAGCATAACCCTCAAACAAAAACCAGTGAAGGACATCACTAAGAAAGAAAATTACAAACCAATATCCTTCATGAACATAGATGCAAAAATTCTCAACAAAATCCTAGCCAACAGAATCCAGCAGCACATCAAAAAAATAATACATCATGACCAAGTGGGATTCATACCATGGATGCAAGGATGATTCAACATTAAAAAAAAAAACAATCAATGTAATCCACCATATAAATAAATAAATAAATAAGAACCACATGATCATATTGATTGATGCAGAAAAGACATTTGACAAAATCCAACATCCATTCCTGATGAAAACACTCAACAAAATAAGAAATGAAGGAAAAGTCTTCAACATAATTAAGAGCATATATACAAAACTAAAAGCCTACATCCCTGAGAAACTGAAAGCATTCCCTTTGTGAACAGGAACCAGACAAGGATGTCCTTTTTCACCACTCCTATTCAATATTGTGGTGGAAGTCTTAGTCAGAGCTATACAGCAAGATAGAGAATCAAGGGCATCTGAATTGGCAAAGAGGAGGTAAAACTCTCTCTGTTTGCAGACAATAAGTGTTGGCAAGGATGTGGAAAGACTGGGACCCCCCTACATTGCTGGTGGGATTGCAAAATGGTTCAACCACTATGGAAAACAATATGACACTTCCTCAGAAGGTTGGAAATAGAGATACCTTATGATCCAGCAATTCCTCTACTTGATTATTTATGCACAAGAAAT
>NW_006408549.1:11174281-11180062 GCF_000296735.1 Chrysochloris asiatica | reverse complement strand
TGGGACATTCCCATGTGAAAGGACAAGCAGACCAGTCTGTAGCAGCTAGAAGAAGATACTTCTTGAAAGAAAGACCTGCAGGAAAAATCAAAAGCAATAACAGCAGTCCTTTCCCCCTGACCTTTTATCAACCCCATTCAGAGAAGTTAGAAACAATTCATAGGAAGTTCTACATTTCCCTGTATCCTCTGGAGCTAGGTTCCCTATTGAAAGCTTGTAAGTCAGTCACTTCTTGCCTTTGTAGTACCCCCATTTTTGGTAGCCAATGTCTAAGTTCCCCCTCCCTGTTGACCCTGTTTACCAAGGGGGTGGGAATGATCCTCACTGTAGAGATTTGTCCACTCCTTTGTCATACTGCATCCACAAGCATAGGTCAAACGTATCCACTTATAGTGGGTTACTCCTTTTTTTTCCCCTCCCTCTTCTTTCTTCATCTAGTCATGTTCTGATCATCCAGCCATTGATGCCAGGTCAAATGGGTATTATCTGCAAGTGTGGGTGTTCTTGTGCATCTCCCCTCATTTTATATCAGCTGGATGCTTCAACTCTGTTCTAATCCTATGGGGCCCTGTCCCTGCCCCTGGGCCCAGGAGTCCCCAGGTCTCATCATACTTCTGGTTAACCAGGTCTCAGTCCAGGTTAACAGGAGTCACTACTTCGTTGCTGTCTTCCTCCCACTCCCTTATTGGTGACCAACATTGTCAGCAGCAGGACCATATGCCTGCTAGTGTATTCCATTTGAGTTTCAGTCTTAGAAGGGGGGTTGCCTTGAGGGGATCTGACCACTTGCCTTGATGGTTCCCTGGGGAACAACTTGCTACCCTATGTTTGGAGGTTTGAGTCTATCTAAAGGTGTCTCAGAAGGAAAGATTAGTGATCTATAACTGAAAAATCATTTGTGGGAATCCCAAGAGAGCACAGTTCTCTTCTGATAAACATGAGGTTGCTATACTTGGAGTCTATTCAGTGGGAACTGGCATGGTAGTGATAGCAAGTCTCCCAAACTGTATTCTCCTTCCCTTCTATACACTGCTCAGAACTGAAAGAAATTAACAAATTATCAGCAATTTATTTGAAGCTTGACTAGTGTCCAAATATGCGGGGTCCAGTGCAAAATGAAAATGTAGGTCCCCTGGGTCAAAGTGCAGAAAATTTGTGCTATTGAAGATAGAACTATTTTGTTCTCTTGCAGTCTCTCATTTGACCTCCCATGATGTTTCATTTGATTTGTAATGTTGCGCCACTTCAGGCATGAAAATACACATAGTATGATTACAAATCCTCACAGGGACCTGGTGATTCTACTCCAAGCCACCGGAACAATGTGTCATGACTTGGCTGGGAACAGAGACCAGTATAGCTTTCCAAAATCTGTCACTCAAACCACAATAGAGGGGCTACCCCAAGGCATCACAACCTCCACTTGGAGATGTGCTCAATGTCTTGAACAGGAGTGGATAAGAGGTTCACCCCCAACTAGGAACCCCTCAAAGATTCTGTGGTACTAATAACCTTGATAGAGACAGTTGCTTCCATAACTAGCCCTGTGATACTGTGGGGTTCAGGAATGTGCAATGTTAAACCTCCCTACACCCAAATTTCGGTCCCTATCAAGAGTTATGGCAGTATATGGATGTCCCACTGATGAAGCTACCCAATACCCAGGTGGAGGTAGGCAGTGGTCATGGTGTGAGGCCCAAGGCAACAAAGGTCAAAAGTAGGTCACCAAGAACCGATGGTACTACAATTAGTTGATGTACTAAGACCCCAAGCTCATGTTCTACTAATGTCCTATTTGACATCACTTACAAAGCACAATTTCAAAGGTAAAATTATTACAATTTTGGGGCAAGTGGCCACGGAATGTGGTATACCCAACAGCAAGAGTTTTATGCATTCCAGGCCCTGTGTGCCTGGTTTGGTCAAATACCATTAAAGATGACCCTGATTGGAAGTGGATTTGCTGGTGACATCATAGTGTCCTGATCCTGGAAGGTCTTTGATGATTATGAGTCTGAGAACATCTGCTAACTCTGGCTCTAATCCGATATATGCAATCTTATTTCTGAAACAGATTTTTTTTTTTTAACTGTAGTAAAACAAGACCCAATTTAAGAAATTTTAAAAACAGTATGTCTTTGAATTCATGTGCTTGGACACATCATACATAGCTGTACTAGAAGAACTTCTTGAAGAACAAACATGACTTCATTTGGAGTCTGTTCCTAGGCAGTACCATCTAATCAGAATGCAATTAAGGTATTGCTCCAAACAGTCTTGGCTAGGCTCAGTGAGTTTACACAGATATGACTCCCTGAGTTCTTTTCAGCTTGGATTAGATTAACAGTCATCAAAGCCTCACAATGACTATTTTTCTCTTTTCTTTGTGGGTCCAGCCTTGCATAATTATTGCTGTTTAAACCATAGCCAGAAGACCCCAGTGTCTTTTGTTTGTAATAATTCAGTGCACACACTTACAAAACTATTTAAAATTCACAATTCTATTTTGGTTGATAATTTGTGTGTGTGTGGTACATATATGAAAATCTTAATTT
Organism: Chrysochloris asiatica; assembly: GCF_000296735.1. NCBI lineage: Eukaryota > Metazoa > Chordata > Mammalia > Afrosoricida > Chrysochloridae > Chrysochloris > Chrysochloris asiatica. Next base: position 11,177,507 of record NW_006408549.1, on the reverse strand, counting down.
AAATCTTAAATTTAACAAATAATTTTTGATGTGCTTAATAGTTACATACATGTAGTCTGGTAGTTTTAATTCCTTCTTTTCCTGTAGTATTATGCTGATTTCTTGGAGAAAAGGTTTACAATAATCCATCATATATAATTGTTATAAATTGTTTATGCAGTTACTATATAATTCTAATGATTTATGTATATAATTGTTGTTGCTGTTGTTAAATGCTGTCAAGTAGATTTTGACTCACAGTGACCCTGTATCGTGTTTCCAAGGAGCAGCTGGTGGGTTTGAGCTGCCAACCTGTTGTTCACAATCCAGTGCTGAGCCTACAAAGCCACACCAGGAATCTACTATGTATACAATTAGAAGTATATATTTATATTCTTTGTAAGTTGTTTAGTACCTACTAACTCTACTTAAACTCTTTAATTTTCACAACAATCCTATGAAGTAAGTATTCTTCTTATTATTTTCTATACGAATAAACTGAATGTCAGTTTGGTTGAATAATTTGGTAAAATTTATACAGCTAGTGAAGAGCAACATTTATTGAGTCTTACTGTAAATTGGCCACAACACTAAGCATTTTATATACATAATCTCCTAGTGTAGTACTGTAGGATAGGCACCTGACTGGTAAACACAAGGCCAATGGCTCAAACCTACCAGCTGCTCCTTGAAAATACAACGCAGTGTCGCTATGAGTTGAAACCAACTCCTTGGTACTTAACAACAACAGCATAGGTAATCTCATCTACTCCCTACAAGTCTTTCTTGGGATTGAGCTATTTTTATTCCCTTTGAACAAATGAGAAAAAAGGTTAATTTTTCTCAAGGGAACTCTAAAATTCCTAGTAAGTAGTTAATCCAGCCAACACTCATCTGTCAGTTTGTCCTACTGTGGTGGTTTGTGTGTTGCTGTGATTCTGGAAGCTATGCCACAGGTATTTTAAATACCAGCAAGGTCACCCATAGTGGACAGGTTGCAGATGAGCTTCCAAACAAAGACAGATTAGGAAGGAGAGATGAATTACTTCCGAGTACTTAGTCACTGAAAACCTTATGAATTGCAGTGAAACACTGTCAGATATAGTGTCAGAAAATGAGTCCCTCATGTTGGAAGGCATTCAAAATGCAACTGGGAAAGAATTGCCTCCTCAAAGTAGAGTTGACCATGATGACGTGAATGGAGTAAAGCCCTCAGGACCTCCATTTGCTGATTGGGCACAATTCAAAATGAAGAGAAACAGCTGTAAATATCCATTAATAATCAAAACACAGAATATACAAAGTATGACTCTAGGAAAATTGGAAATTGTTAAAAATGAAATGAAATGCATATACATTAGGATCCTAGCTAAGCATTAATGAGCTGAAATGGATTGGTATTGGCCATTTTGAATGTGACAATCACATGGTTTACTAAACTGGTAATGACACATTGAAGCGAAATGGCATCACATTCATCATCAGAAAGAACATATCAAGGTCTGGCATAAGATACAGTGCTGTCTGTGATAGGATAATATCCATGTGCCTACAGGGAAGACCAGTTAATATCACTGTTATTCAATTTTATACACCAACTACTAAAGCCAGTGAGGATGAAATTGAAGAATTCTACCAACTTCTTCAGTCTTAAATTGATCAAACATGCAATCAAGATGTATTGATAATCACTGGTGATTGGAATGCAATGGTTGGAAACAAAGAGAAAGGATTAGTAGTTGGAAAACATGGCCTTGGTGATAGAAATTATGCTGGAGATCGCATGATAGAATTCTGCAAAACCAATAATTAGTTCATTTCAAATAACATTTTTAAACAGCAAAAAAGGCTATACACTTGGACCTCACCAGATGGAACACACAGAAATCAAATAGACTACATCTGTGAAAAGAGATGGTGGAAAAGCTCCATATTATCAGCCAAAACAAGATCTGGGGCAGATTATGGAACTGACCACAATTATTCACATGAAAATTCAGACTGAAGCTGAAAATAAAAACAAGTCCACGAGAGTCAAAATATGACCTTAAATATATACCACTGGAATTTAGAGATCATCTGTAGGACAGATTCAATACATTAGACACTAAAGACCAGAGACCAGATGAGTTATGGAATGGAATCAAGGACATCATACAGGAAGAAAGCAAAAGTCATTGAGAAGACAAGAAATAAGAAAAAGAACAAAATGGTTGTCAGAGAAGACTGAAACTTGCTCTCCAGCATAGAGATGCTAAAGCAAATGGAAAAAATGAGGAGGTACAAGAACTGAAAAGAAACTTTCAAAGGTTAGTTCATGAAGACAATGTCATATATTATAATGAAATGTGCAAAGACCTGGAGTTAGAAAACCAAAAGCATTTCTCAGGCTGAGGGAACTGAAGGAAAAATTTAGGCCTTGACTTGAATTACTGAAGGATTCTCTGGGCAAATTATTGAATGATGCAGAAAGCATCAAAATAGGATGGAAGGAATACACAGAGACACTACCAAAAGGAAATAGTCAATGCTCAACCATTTACAGAGGTAGCACATGATCAAGAACCAATGATCCTGAAGGAAGAAGTCCAAGGGTCATTGAAGGAATTGGCAAATAACTAGGCACCAGGAGTTGATGGAATACATATTGAAATCTTTCAACAAAGTGAGGCAGTACTGGAGGCACTCACTCATCTGTGCTAGGAAATTTGGAAGACAACTACTTTGGCCAACTGACTGGAAGAGATTAATATTTGTGCCCATTCCCAAAAGAGGTGACCCAATGAAGTGCAGAAATCATCGGACAATATCCTTGATATCCCATGCTAGTAAAGTTTTACTAAAGGTAATACAGAAACGGCTGCAAGCATACATTGACAGAGAACTTCTGGAGGTTCAAGCCGGATTCAGAAGAGGACCTGGAATGAGGGCTAGCATTGCTGACATCTGATGGATCTTGGCTGAAAGCAGAGAATATCAGAAAGATGTTTAACCTATGTTTTATATACTACACAAAGGTTTTCGATTGTGTGAATCATGACAAGTTATGGATAACATTGTGAAGTATGAGTATTCCGGAGCATTTAATTGTGCTCATGAGGAACCTGTACATAGACCAAGAGGCAGTTGTTTGAACAGAACATGGGAACATCGAATGATTTAAAGTTAGGAAATGTGTGTAACAGGGCTGTATTCTTTCCCCATACTTATTCAACCTGTATGCTTAGCAAAAAATCTGAGAAGCTGG
>NW_006408549.1:11172334-11173446 GCF_000296735.1 Chrysochloris asiatica | reverse complement strand
CAGGTCATCAAAAAACTCCCAAACAAAAAAAAGTCCAGGCCCAGATACTGATGAATTTTACCAAACATTGACATAGAAAAGAATGAAAATCTTTCTAATACATTTTATGAAGCCAGGATAATCCTCATACCACAGAAGGGCATCACTAAAAAAGAAAATTATAGATCAATATGTCCCAGTGTGGCACTGTGGGTTAATGCGCCAGCCTGCAAAGCCATTTGAACTGCAAGGTGTGTGGTTCAAGTTTACCAGTTGCTCCTCAAAAAACCCTATACCGGGTGTCTATGGATCAGAATCGACTCAACGGCACTGAACAACAACAACAATCCCTCATAAACATAGATTTTTAAATTCTCAACAAAATACTAGCCAATGGAATTCAACAATATATCAAAAAATAATAATAATACATCATGACTAAGCAGGAGTCATACCAGGATCGCAAGGATGTTTCGATATTAGGAAAACAATCAGAGTAATTCACCACATACATTTTTAAAAGGAGAATAAACACATGATTATATCACTTGATGCAGAAAAGGTATTTGACAAAATCTAAAACCCGTTCCTGATAAAAACACTCAACAAAGTTGGAATTGAAGGGAAATTCCGCAATATAATCAAGAGCATGTATGCAAAACCAACATTCAACAGTGAGAAGCTGAAAACATTCCCTTTGCAAACAGAACTAGACAAGGATGCTTTTTTTTATCACCACTCCTACTCAACATTGTATTGGAAGTCTTAGCCAGAAGTATTGGGCAAGAAAGCGAAATTAAAAGCATCCAAATTTGCAAAGAAGAAGTAAAACTATTTGCAAATGGCATGATCCTATCTGTAGAAAATCCCAAAGACTCAGGCAAAAAACAACAACAAAACAAAACTACTGGAACCATCAGCTCTCAGAGAAGCAACAGTCAAGAAATCAATCTATATATTTCATTTGGCAAATCTGCTGCACAAGACCTCTTTAAAGTGTCCAAGAGCAAAGATGTCAGTTTGAGGACTGGTGCACCTCACCCAAGCCATGGTTTTGCTTTTTAAATTAAAATGTTTTAAGTTTGTTTTTCTATCTGCAAGTTTGGGTGTTCTTGTGCATCTCCCCTCACTTC
>NW_006408549.1:11167562-11172170 GCF_000296735.1 Chrysochloris asiatica | reverse complement strand
CCAATGTGGTCTGCAGCAAGCTTACATGCCTGCTCATGTGTTCCCTTTGAGTTTCAATCTTGGAGGGGGGTGGACTTGATTGCTTGCCTAGTTGGCTTCCTGGCGAACAACTTGCTTATTCTTAATCATACTGCCATTTTTGTTTTTTGTGTTTTTTTCCCTGCTAATATTTTTTTGAAGATGCATTTTCTGTTGCTCCGGCTGTCCCACCTCAGAAGGTTCTGGATGGAGCTCAGGATTCCACCTATGGTCCTATACACTGTAAAGGCTCCGCAAGGTGCCTATTTCACTGGGTAAATTCTAGAAACCCTTTTAGGTATTTCAATCAGTTATATGCTGAAAACGGGCTTACATGCTTTCTGTAATCATGTTTCCTGATATTGCTTTCTATTCCACTCAAGTGTCTATTTAACAATAGTAGGCAAGGGAAACCAATATCCATAGGACAGTCAAGCATCTTAATAAGAGCAACAATTAAATCCTCGTTTAACTGGAACTTTCTTTATGAGGTGGCCCCCCCCCTTTTCTTCCCACTACTCTGTGTCATTGCAATGTGTATTGTATTGCAATTTGTATTGTATCATAGATGGATATGTATGTGGACAGAATTTATGTTGTCTTATTTTTACTTTTGTTGAATATAGACACATTATCCTGTTATTTTGTACTATCAAATGCCTTGTAGATTAATTTAATGAATAAATTAATGAGTACATCTATGAAAAAAGAACAGTCTGAAAGATATTCAGTAGGTCTGAATAATTTGTCTTCTTCTCTCTAACCTGTCTTCCCCCATGTTTTGTTGACTTTGTTATGTAGAGATTTTTAGATAACAGTTATGGATGGTTTTGTTCCTTTGTACATAGTGTTGACAAATGTCAGAACTGACTTATCATCATCTAACAACAACAATTATGGATGAATTCTTCCTTTTAAAAATGCTATTTATGTCTTTAATTTGCAGTGATCTGATTTTATTTGTTAGAGTCTTACATTTACCTATGAGTGTGTTGTTGTCATTGTTGTCAAACACTATCAAGTCTTTTTCAAATCATAGCTACCCTGTATAGGGTTTCCAAAGAGGTTTGAACCACAGACCTTAGGTTTCAAATTGATCTTTTGGTTCCAGTGCATTATCCTATAGCACCACCCCAGGACTCCTCATATGTGTGTGCATATCTTTTAAAAAATAATGTCCAAGGACCAAATTAGGAACCTCAACCAACTTCATTAAGTGGTCCACTAAAATTTCCCACTTCACTAAAAATTCCCAACACTGCCATGTTAACATAGTAAATTCGACACTCTAAACAAACTTTCATTTTTTGTATAAATAACTAAAATTTGTAAAGTACTCCAGAGATTGCAAACATTCTCAATTTTTCATTTTTGTTTTTGAGTCCCCATGTCCCCCAATAAAATATTGGGACTCCAAAAATATTAATCAAATACCTGAATGATGATTAATCTGCTTTTAATTCTATGTGTTATATCATCAGCCTTTCTCTTGAGGAAGAAATGAAGACTTTACAAGGTCATATGTACTCTACAGGTGATAGGAGCATGACAAATTTCTGAACATTATTTCCAGTAAAATAAACATATCCAATGAAGCAAGCTAGCTAGCTATTAAGCAACAATTTCAATACAACCATAGTTTGCATAGTTACTAGTTCCTGGAAGTAGATTTGGAACAAGTTTTACAGTATCTATTTATGGCTGTCAAATGTGTTATTGACTATACTCACACTGGATGTTGTTTTAAAATGCCACTGAGTCAGTTCCGACTCATAGTGACCTTGTATAGGGTTTCTGAGGAGTGGCTGGTGGGTTTGAACTGCCAACCTTGAGATAATTAAGACTAAGTGTGGAATGGAATCCTGATGTGGTTCTGTAAGTATAAGCACTGGACCAGCCACTCTTCGGAAAGCCTATACAAGGTGGCCCTGAGTTGGAATCAACTTGACTGCACTTAAACAACAACAAGAAGTTTGGATTAAAAATTGCTTACAGGCTAGCAAATGATATAAACATAGTACTACCTTGTTCAAACTGAGTTGGTTATAGCTTTCTCCATAGTATTCTACAGTATGTTAAACTATGTTTTAAATGTCTCTAATTCAAGGAAGGAAAGAGTAGCAACTTCCAAGATTTCACCCAAATTATTCTTTTAAACTCTTCTTAACACTCTGAGCTGTCCTCTTGATTTTTCATTCCCCTATCTTTATAAAGATGTGGTGCTGTGGGTTAATGAGCTGGACTGCAGTCACTTTAATCTGATAGGTCAGTGATTCAAGCTCACCAGCTGCTCCTCGGAAACCCTATACAGGGTCTCTATGAGTGGGAACCAGCTCAATAGCACCTAACAATAAGTCTAGACTTATTATCTTACAAAATTCCTAAAATTGATCTTTTTAGTTTCTGCCCAGGTTAACCATTACATCTTAAATCTTTCCAGCATACCTTCCCTCCACTCTCCTATGCTTCCCTTCCACTACACAGGAAAGGACTTTCACTTCCTTCCATTCCCATTACCTGCCATATGGGTTCCAAATTCTCTCATTTCTCTCTTATTCTTTTCCCTGTGAAATCTGTCTCTTTTATTTCAGATTAATGTTTAAACATACAAAAGTTCCAAATATATGTTTAAAGGGAATAAATAAATAATCCTAGACCAGATTCTTCCTCTTTTGTCATTTTAGTTTCCTTGTCTGTAAAACGAGGTAGTAGGAAAAGATCTATAAAACCTGTCTCAGCATCAATACCATATAGTTCTATAAATCTAGAGGAGTTATCTTCTTTGATATATAAGGCATTGTTGAGCAAGAATCGACTATCATTGTCATATATAATGTCATGAGAACTTTAGCCATTAGCATCATATTAAACAAAAGTGAACCAAAAAAGGAGAACCAAACAGCTCTAGTATTGCGAATGTGTTTGTCTTAACACAATATGAAGGGAACAGGTCAACTTCCAGGAACAGAAAGCATCAAAAGTACAAGAAGCAGCGAAGGAGAAGATTAAAACAAGATTGCTGCACAACAGCATGAAACACTGCATAGTTCTGCTCCATTCTCACAATCATTATGCCTGAACCCATTGTTGTATCCATCTGGTTGGAGGGTCTTCTGCTTTTTCCATGACTTATGATGTCCTTTTCCAGGGAATGGTACTTCCTGATAACATGTCTAAAAGACAAGAAACAAAGTCTCAGTTTCCTTCTAAAGGTTCCACTGGCTGCAATTCTTCTAAGACAGATATGTTTATTATTCTGTCAGTCAATGGTACTTTCAATAGTCTTCTCCAATACCATAATCCAAATGCATCAATTCTTTTCCAGTCTTCTTTATTCATTGTCCAACATCCACATACATCTGAAGCAATTGAACAGACCAGGTTCTCAAAGTGCCCTCTTTGCTCTTTAACACTATAAGAGGTTTTGTGTGGAAGACTTGCCTAATGAAATTTATCTGATTGGTTTCTTGACTACTGCTTCTATGAGCGTTTATCATAGATTCAAACAAAATTAAGTCTTTGCCACTTTAATCTTTTTTTCTATTTATCATGATATTGCTTATTTGTCTAATTGTAAAGTTTTGTTTTGTTTTTTCACATAGAGTTGTAATCCATACTGAAGAATGTAGTTTTTGATAATCATCAGTAAGTGTTTCAAATATTCTTTGCTTTCAACAAGTAAAGTTGTATCATCTGTATCACAGGTTGTTAATGAGCCTTCCTCAAATCTTGATGCTGTATTCTTCTTCATATTGTCCAGCTTCTTGGATTATTTCATCAGCATGTAGATTGAATCAATATAGTAAAAGGATACTTGAATCAATATAGTAAAAGGATACAACCCTTCTGCATACCTTTCCTGATTTTAAACCTTTCGGTATCTCCTTGTCAATATAGTAAAAGGATACAACCCTTCTGCATACCTTTCCTGATTTTAAACCTTTCGGTATCTCCTTGTCCTACTGCAACAATAGCCTCGTTGTCTATGAACTGATTCCTTATGAACACAATTAAGTGTTCGGGAAATCCCATTTTTCCAGTGTTGTCCATAATTTTGTTATGCTTAACATAGTCAAGCACCTTTGCATAGTCAGTTAAACATACATAAACATTTTTGAGGTATTATCTGCTTTCAGCCAAGGTCCATCTGAAGTCAGCAGTTTTATGTCCTAAACCTAGCTTGAATTTTCAGCAACCCTTGTCGATGAATTGGTTGCAGCTGTTTTTGAATTACCTTCAGCAAAAATTTACTTGCATGTCATAGTAATGATATCATTTGTTTCCACATTCCAAAGAAAGGCCACCTTTCTTTGGAATGGCCACAATATGGATCTCTTCCAGTTGGTTGGCTAGCTAGCTGTCTTCCAAATTTCTTGGCAAGGACTAGTGAGTGGTCCCAGTGTTGCATCAGTTTTTTTTAAAAAAACATTTCTATTTGCATTCTCTCAATTCCTGGAGCTTTATTTGTCTCGAATGCCTTCAGCGCAGCTTGAACTTTTTCCTTCAATACCATAAGTTCTTGATCATATGATACTTCCAGAAATGGTTGGACATGGACCAATTCTTTTTGGTACAATGACTCTGTAAATT
>NW_006408549.1:11165367-11166052 GCF_000296735.1 Chrysochloris asiatica | reverse complement strand
AGTTTTGATGATGAATGACACCATTCCTCTTCAATTTGTTGTTCTTGTATCATCAAGCATATGATTGTGTGATTGATACTGGCCAATACCTGTCCATTTCAGTTCACTATGCCTAGGAATTCCATTTTTTTGATGACTTCCAATTTTCCTATAATCATACCATCCATAATATTAAAGTTCACTCTACTTTGAAGAGACACTTTTCTCCCATCATACTTTCAATGCTTCCCAACTGGAGGAGTCATCTTTTAGCCATATGTCAGATAGTTTTCCATCACTATTCACAATATTTTCAGTGGCTAATCCTTGAGGTGGGCTTATTATTCCTTCCTCCTACTCTGTTGATAGTCTGTAAGTTTTGCAGAAGCCTGTTCACCATGGGTGACCATGCTGTTGTTGTTGTTAGGTGCCATTGATCCAGTACTGACTTTTAGCAACACTAGGCACAACAGAACGAAGCACTGCCCAGTCCTGGGGAAACCTCACAATCATTGCTATGCCAGAGCCCATTGCTGCTGCCACTGTACCAATCCATCTTGTTGGGGGTCTTCCTCTTTTTTTTCTACCCTCCACTTTATCAACCACAATAGCCTTCTCCAGTGACTGGTCCCTCCTGACAATATATCTGAAGTATGAGAGATGAAGTTTGGCCATCCTGGCTTCCAAGGAATCCTCTGGCTGCACT
>NW_006408549.1:11157444-11164467 GCF_000296735.1 Chrysochloris asiatica | reverse complement strand
AATCCAGCTACCTCTTGAAATGGTTGAGCATCAACCATTTCTTTTTGGTACAGTAACTCTGTGTATTCCTTTCACCTTCTTTTGATGCTTTCTGCATCATTCAGTATTTTCCCCATAGAATCCATCAATAACACAAGCCAGGATTTGAAGTTTTTCTTCAGTTCCCTCACCTTGAGGAATGCTGACAGTGTTCTTCCATTTTGGTTTTTTAACTCCATGGTTTTGCACATTTCATTATGATATTTGACTTTGTCTTCTCATGCTGACTTTGAAATTTTCTGTGGCTGTTGCTTCTATGAGTGTTGATAGTGTATCCAAGCAAAATGAAATGAAGTCTTTGACAACCTCAATATTTTTTTCCATTTATCATGATGTTATTTATTGGCCAAGTGGTGAGGATTTTTGTTTCTTTACATTGAGGTGCAACCCGTACTGAAGGCTGAGATCTTTGATCATTATCTGTAAGTATTTTAAGTCCTTTTTGCTCTCAGAAAGAGAGATTGTATCATTTGCATATTGCAGGTTTTTGACCAATCTTTCCCAAGAAACAGAAATAGATGTACTTTATTTTTAACTAAGACATTCATTGGAGTCCTGGTGTGGCACTACAGGATAACCACTGGACTTCTAACTGCAAGTTTGGCTGTTCGAACCCACTAGCCACTCCTCTGAAAGTCTATACAGATTCTCTATGATTCAAAATAAACTCAAAGGTACTTAACAACATGGTATCAATTACATTGTGAAGAACTGCCTCTTTTTTTTACTAAATTCTTTTTCATATCAGGAGATTATATACTAAGTTATTCAGGCAAGGGTTTGCATTAGAAAAACATTTCTTTCTGAAGAAGCAGAACATTTGAAAAAAAGTTTATATTTCTTATAAAGAAATTTGATATGTGTTTATGTCTTCTAGAATTTTGATATATTGAACCATCTTTTTCATTATTCAAAAAAAAAACCAAAAACCAAAAGCCAAAACAAAACTGTTTTTTTTCCCTTCTGAGTTCAGGAGTATGTTTACTATAAACACTTCTGGAATATGGGTAATTGGATTGTAATGACTTTAAAGATTTAAAAAAATAAGTTGTTACAGCTTATCTATAGCTGAGTAAGACAAATGCTCTTCCTCTGTCTTTTTTGCAGATGAGGAGATGGAAATTCACATGGATTAAGTGACTTGAACACAGTCACATTGAGCAGGCAGTGAGGCTGGAATGTAATCAGTCTTCTGACTTTAAATCCTGTGCTCTTTTACTATACTCCCAGCAGCTTCAACGCAGACTGTAATGTATTTAGGATCCCTGGTGGGCAGTGTTAAGAGATGTGCTGCTAACTGAAAGGTCACTGGTTTGAACCCAGCTGCTCTGCAGGAGAATGATGTAGCAGTGTGCCTCTGTAAAGATCTATAGCCTTGGCAACCACATAAGACCAGTCTACTCTATTCTGTAACGTTGCTATGAATCAGAATCGACTCAACAGTGATAGGTTTGGTTTGTTTTTGGTTTATGCCTGATGGCACTAATGGGTTCAGATGCTAACCTAAAAGTTCAAACCTACTCAGTGACTCAGTGGAAGAAAGATCTAGCAATCTGTTCCCTTAAAGATTATATCCAAGAAAGCACCTTGGGAGCTGTTGTACTCCTCACATGGAGTCATTATGAGTTAGCACCTAACAGCAACATTGCTTTGCAGATCCTTAACTTGCATTTACTTAGCAATTTAATCCTGAGAATGATCCGAAATAATGAGCAGCTCAGCATAATCCTTATGTGACCACTCACTCCTGCCTTTTTACATTTATTTATCCTTCCCATTCTCTGCCTCACACTCTGAAACAAGAACAGCTTCCTTCCTTTCTTTGTTTTCTTCTTTCTGTCTTTTTCTTTCTTATGCTTTCTTCCTCCCTCCCTTCTTTCTTTTTTCTTCCTTCCTTCCTTCCTTTCTCCCTTTTTCTCTTTTTCTTTCTTCTTTTAACCATTTACTCTTTAGGATTTGTATGAAGATAAGTGTCAAATATACTAACACTTCATTACAGAAGGAAGATCCATTCATTGATTGCTAATTAAACCATACAAGTAGGCTTCAAAAGTTTCATGGGAAATTTTCATTATCTTTTAATTCCATGTTTCCATGGACTTTTTGAAATTTCCTCATATATTAAATGAATCTTTACTCCATGGAGGTCACTCTATAAAGCACAACGTGAGGCAAAAATTATAACTAGGCATCAAAGAATGTCTGTGCTAACATATATAACAGATTATGTTCCTTTGCTTCCTATAATTGGAAAAGGTTTCAGATAATAGAGGTTAGAAGTAAATGAAGAAAAAAAAAATATTAAAAAAATCAAAAGGTACTGTACAAAAAAGAAACAGAGCTGAGTCTCATTCTACTCCAAAATATAGACAAGCTCCTTAACTTGTGTTTTTAAATATCAAAGTACAATGATTTCTGCAAAGGCCAAAAACAACTGTTAACGGGTATGGGTGTGTCTGTCTTCTTATTGGAGTAAATTCATCCAAGATTGCGTCTATTCACCCAGCCTCTTCTTCTCTGCCTGGAGGTCCATGCCTGATGATAGCTCTCCCTGGCATGACAGCAACTCTGATTCAGTGCATTTTGTCTTTTTGTGCTCCCTTAACTCAGTGACCCACCCATGCAAGCCAGAGCAGCCATGAGGAGGTCCTGCCCAAACAGAAGAATTCCTTCCATTCATCAACAGATAAGGAGTTTTGACAAGCCTCTCTGGAGAGCCAAAGAGGGGAAAACACATGCACAAAAGATTGCCCTGTAATATGGAAAAACGCAGAGTAAAGGAGCCAAAGAAAGACTGAAGGAAGCTTTGAGGCGGCCAGGGCAGACAGGGAGTCTGCTATCAGAATTAAATGTGATGCAGTCCAGAGCCCCTCGCTCTGTCTCTACCTGCTTCTTCTCAATGTCACGATCAGCCAACAGTTGATACAAAACAGATCCCCAGAAGTATTCCAGTAACTCCTCAGGACCACCAGGGCAAAAACAAAACCATTCAGGGCTTGACACTTACCAGGGCAGCTTGCCAAGCTAATCACATGTGAAAGAAGTTGCTGGGAGAGAATAATCTTGCTCATGGTCACGAGGCCTGGTGTTAAGTCTCTAAGAACCCAGAGCATTTTCCATTCAGAGCAGCCTAGAAGGGTTGGGAATCGCACTTTCCTATGAACTGCCAACAAGGGAAATTATACATTTTATGGAAGTAAAGACTGAAAGAAAACTTGAAAGGTCATTTGTGGGGAGTGGGGGTGGGGTGGTGAGAATTGGTCTACTCTCTTGCCTTCAAGTTAGAATACACAGGAATGACCCCAACTTACAGGGACATTTCACACATTCTTTAAGTAAATCTTTTCTGTAAATCTGGCCTTGAGGAAATTCTGACACCCATCCTAACACTTTCATGATACATTCATGTCTCCACATGTGAGCTTCACTGTAGATAATATTAGCACTTACTGCTACCCTGAATGCTTCCTCTGTACAATCATGGTGCACAACCTCGTATATGGACATTTCCATGGATTCCTCATAAACACCCCATGAAGCAGATACTGTTATTATCCCTGCTTTTCAGATCAGAAAAGTGAGGTCAAACGCATAGCCAAAGTCACAAGGCTCAAGAGTGGTAGAGTAAGTAGGGACATCACTGGGTGGCACAAACTACTCAACTACTCATTGACTGTTGGAACCCACCCAGAGGCACTGTGGAAGAAAGCCCTGGCAATCTGCTTCTGTACAGATGAATACCATCTCCTCCCCGAAACGAGCAGAAAAACAAAAACATAACTCTGTTATGGAGTCCATTGTGACTCACAGAGACCTTATCTAGAGTTTTGGAGACTGTAAATCTGTACGAGAGCAAACAGCCTCATCTTCCTCCTAATGAGTTTGAACTGCCAACCTTGCCCAATGCCAACCCACCTCATGGAACAATTCTACTCTGTAACATACGGTGCAGCCGTGAGTTAGAGTCGACTTGACGGCAACAGGTTTGCTTTGTTTTCTTCTTCTCCCTCGCTCTTTATACTCTCTCACATTTTCCACAGGGGGAATATCCTCATTTCCCTTCTTAGCTTTTTTCCTTACTTAAACAATCTTTTTCTCTCTAAGTCATTCATCTATGGCTTAGTCTGAAAGCATCTTTTTTAGTTTTTCCATGTCCTTGAGAGATTTTATTCCTGCAAACTGTACAAAATGTCTAATGTGCGTTGTTTCAAGTTTAAATTTAAGTCTGTTTCTTTATGTTATAGAGTATATGTCCTGTGTTATGTAGTTATTTTTTTCAGTGACAGAATCACCCACCTGACCAACATTCCTTATAACTCCGATTACTATTAGACAGTCTCAAGTCACAAATTTCTTATGAGGCTTTGAATTTTATTCCATTGCCCTCCTTTCTTACGCTGCAGGATGGATGGCATCCTGTTTGGTTAAGATTGTAGCAGAGATGGAATTTCCACTTCTTTCTACAACCTTAATATGACCTGACTCATCACATCTGAGTCAAGAAGAAGGTGGTAAGTTGGAATATTTAGCTATACACAACTTTTATTCATTGCTTCAGCTAATGTGTATGAAGTGCCTAGTACTGGTTGTTGTTGTTGTTAAGTGCCATCGAGTCGGTTCCGACCCATAGCGACCCTGTACAGGGTTTCCAAGGGTGTAAATCTTTACGGGAGTAGAAAGCCTCATCTTTCTCCCGCGGAACCGCCAGTAGTTTCGAACCACTGACCTTAAGGTTCGCAGCCCGATTCGTAACCACTACGCTACTCATATTCTAAATGCTAGAGCTAAAATATTCGCTTCTTGAATTTGATCTTGTACTAGGTATTTACTAGGAACTCTGGTGATGTAGCGGGTTATACACTGGGCTGCTATCGCAAAGTCAGCAGTTCAAATCTACCAGCTACTCTATGAGAGAAAGATGAGGCTTTCTGTTCTCATAAAGATTTACAGTCTCAGAAACTCTATACAGGGTTGCTATGAGTTGGGAATGACTCCATGGCACAAAACCACCACCAACAGCTAGGGATTTACAGATATGCAGTGAATTGTTGTTGTTGATATTTACCAATAAATCAGCTCCAAATTATGGTGGCCCATGTGCAACAGAACAAAACATTGGGTTCTGTGTCACCTCATGGTCGTTAGTAGGTTCAAGTCTATTGTTGCAGTGACATGTATTTTTAATGTCTTCCAGCCTAGGGAGCTCATTACCTAATACCATGCTGTACAATATTCTAGGATATGCTATTGACTAATTTTTTGATGTAAATCACCAAAAATTAACCTCTTCAGCAAACCAGAATAGTGCCTGTCTTAGTCTGGAAACTCCATTGAAATTAGTCCATCATGACTAATTCTTCTGAGATTGGAAATATGGGAGGCATAGCTTCCAGCACCATAATATACAAATCACTACAGTTTGACAAGTTGACAGATGGGTGGTGGCTACAGTATATTAATTACAGTAAATGACAAATAGATGGGTCATTCAGATAAAATTGATTCAATAACTCTTTGCTACGTACCCAATGTATATCATGCATGTGTGTCAAGTGCTTGGGACAAAGCAGTGAATCACACTGAGGCAGTTTTAGCTCTCACTTTGTTTTCAGTCCAGTAGTACAAGTCCATCATTTAACTGTTTGTTCTCAAATCTATACCTTACCCTTCCCTGGCTCTTCCATTGGTGAGAGGGTATCAGGGGACCATCCCTGCAGACTGTTTCCTAGCCAAATTGCTTTTGACTTGTTCTTCCAAGCGCAGGCAGTGAATAATGTTGGAAGACAGGAGGAAGGGAGAAATTCTGCTCCTTCCTCTTTCTTTCTGCCTCAGGTGATGGCTGACTGTCTCCTTGGCTCCAGCTCTTGCTAAATCTTGACAGACACATCTTAATTGTAGACTCTGGTAATATCATCTCCTTATGTTGTCCCTCCAGCCCCTGGGGTGATAGCTGCTTCTTGCTCTGAACTGCTTCATCATCTTATTGAACTTCTTAGCTCTTTCATAATCTGTGCAATCATATCCTTGTATTAAATCCCTTCTCTTTGAAAGACCTGAAATGGTTTCTATTTCCTCATGGGATCATGTGTGGGGGAGAGTTTTCATGATGATATGACAAATGTGATATAGCAAAACAAAAGTGGAAATGTGGGGTGTGATGAAATAAATATAGGGAGTCCTGGTGTGGCACTGTGGGATAAAGCACTGGACTGCAAGTTAGGTTTGAACCACAAGACAGGTGGTTCAAGCTCACCAGCTGCCCTTTGGAACCCCTATACATGGTCACTATGGGTCGGAACTGACTCGACAACACCTAACAACAACAACATGAAATGTACAGAGTCCTGGTGTGGCACCGTAGGATCAGTCCAGACTACAAACCAAAAGGTTGATGGTTCAAACCCACCAGCACTGCTTGGAAACTCTAAACAGGGTTGCTATGAGTCAGAATTGACTTGACAGCACTTAACAATAACAACAGTGAAATAGATAAGATCTAGTTGAAGGATTGAAAGAGAAAGATTTTGCCTATCAGCAGATAGAGTAGCAGGGAACACATGGGCAGCAATATATTCATTTATTGAACTCTCACATGTTTAACATGTTTAACATTTAATTTTATCAAAACAGTGTGCTGGCCACCTGAATAAGATCAAAGTTTTTCCTGCCCTTTTATCATTTGGTGGGAAAGATGGAAAATTAATGGGCAATTTAAAATATAATGCAATTCATTTCAGGATGGGTGAAGTACAGGGAGGAACTAGAGAATGGAAAACAGGGACCATCTAACTCTGTTAAGAAGGTCAAGAAACGCTCCTCTGTGTAGATGTCATCTAAGGTGATCTTGAGTGTTAGGAAAGGGGTGAATAAATGAGAGTGGGAGGACAATTCCGAGCTAATGACAAGTGTGTTCTCTGGAGGTGAGGGGATGAGTGAGAGAGGCAGACCACAGCAAACTCCCCCTTCGTGAAACTGAGAAGAGAC
>NW_006408549.1:11127253-11157344 GCF_000296735.1 Chrysochloris asiatica | reverse complement strand
TTTTTTTTTTTTTTTTAATATTGCAAGTTAGTTTCTAAATATATTTGAGCTAATGTTTTGCTTTCTTGCATATATTCGGCTTTGTTTATTTTCATTAAAAAGCTAAGGCAGGCCTCCTTCCTTGACCAATAGGCCTCTTATCTTTGGTGTGACTTTCTCTCACCTTTGACACCTGTGAGGCTAGGGTCCCAGAAAGGTGCAACTTCCAGTATATTGATGAGAGTTAATATTGGAGCAATAGGAGGAAAGGGAGAAGCTTTTAGGACTCTGCTTTATAACTTAATTGACTTTGCATTTTTAATGAGGATGTTTCTTCTTTTGTTAGCCATATCACTGCTATTAATGAAGTATTGCATGGCATTGGACCCTCATGAATGATTTTATTTAAAATCAATATTAAAAATAAAATGAAAAATAAACTTTTTGCCTTGTGGTTTTCCCCCAGCTATACCAATAGAATTATTTTCTTGATTCTTGAGGACACATTTCAGAAAGGAAGTGGTCCTTACGTAGATTTCTGGCATGACATTATATAGGAAGAAGGGTTATGGAAATATAACACCCAAAATATCTATAAACAGCCTCAGTGCATTTGAACATTTTATACTTTATTCTACATACTATTGTTGTCCTGATGTGGCACTGTAGGACAAGCACTGGACTGCAAGGTCAGTTTAAGCCACAAGGTTGGCAGTTCAAATTCATCAGCCACCCCTCAGAAACCTATAGAGTTGCTAGAAGTCGAAACCAGCTCAATGGTACTTAACACTAGCAACAACATACATACTGTTGTGAAGTGCCTTTGAGTCGATTCAGACTCATAGCGACCCCATATAGGATTTCTGAGATTTCAAATCTTTGTGGAAGCAGAAAAGCCTCATCTTTTTCCCATGGAGCATCTGGCGGGTTCCTGGAAAAGACACATTCAGATCATCAGATGGGGTCTTTTTCTTAGATTCAGTCATCCTAAGGAGGTTTTCTGCACATATTATTTCTGCTCAGAGCAAAAAAACATTTGTGTATTCCTCTCATTGGCACTGTAGGACAAGCACTGGACTGCTAACCGCAAAGTGGGTAGTTCAGCCCTACCGGTCACTTATCGGAAATCCTATTGAGAGTCAATATGGGTGAGAATTGACTCCATGGCACTTATCAGCAACAGTAGTAGATTTGAGCCCTGGTGTGGCACTGTAGGATAAACACTGGACTGCTAACCACAAGGTTGGCAGTTCAAGTGCATCACCAGCTCCAAGGGAGAAAGATAAGGCTTTCTGCTCCCATAAAGTAAAGTTGTACAACCTCAGAAACTCTATCAAGGATGATTGTGAGTCCAAATCAACTGGATGGCAGTGAATTTGAGTTTCTGTGTGTGCTTTTGAGCAGTCGATTTTAGAAACCATAGTAAATGGTTTCGTTTCTCATTGGACTACATTACCTACAGTTGACAACAGATTAAAAGTACAATGCTTCACTCTAGCAGTTAAGACTCTAAGAATATTTGATTGTGAATTTTCTGAGTTATTAGGTTGTTTTCTGTTTGCACACCTCAGTAGAGGAAATAGATTCTAAGTTATATAGCAAATGAGCACTGAGTTAGATATAAAGAAGAACTTTGTGTTTCAGACTGATTAAACACTGGAGCAAATTAGCAGGGAAGCTTATGGAACCGCCATCTGTGAAGATATTTTAAAAATAGAATTGACAATTTTCTTTTTTGGATGATTTAGGAAATGCCCCTACTGGCAAGAAGATGGACCAAATGGTCTCTTGAAATCTTTTTGGTTCTCTGTTCCCAAGAGTCCACCTTCTCTCTTCCTAAGACTCAACCTCTACAGTTCTAGGAAGTGTTGATTCCCTAAGCAGAATGTAGAAAAGAATGCCTTTAGCAAAAGTGTTGTTCATGTGTATCTATCTTTATATAGAAAGATATAAAGGGAATATTGTATTATTTTAAAAACCAAAATGACCATTTTCTAATTACCTATGTTTGCTGTTGTCATTTGCTGTAGAGTTGATTCTGACTCACAGTGATCCATATGGTTTCCTGGGCTGTAATCTTAACAGGAAGGAGCTCTGGTAGTGTAGTGGTTATGAATCGGGCTGCTAACCTCAGGGTCATCAGTTCGAAATTATCAGCTGTTCCACGGGATAAAGAGGAGGCTTTCTGCTCCCGTAAAGATTTATAGCCTCGGAAACCCTGTACAGGGGTCGCTATGAGTCAGAACCAACTCCACGGCACATAACAACAACAATTTACAGGAACAGATCACAAGATCTCTTCTTCCAGAGAGCAGCTGATGGGTTTGAACAAAACCATGCTTTTTTTTTTTGTTTTGTTTTATGTTATATAAATAGAACTTTCTAGGATCCTGCTACATTTCTAACTAAAATCTCTCTCTGTCCTTCCTCTGTTCACACTTTAAATTTAAACCTGATTCCAACTTTTTTCCTCTCATACCCTGTCTCTCTCAAAGAAAACTTTATGTTCTCCTGAATCTTCTGTTCTTTGCATAACTCAAAAACTCTGCTTCCACACCCTTGACCATTTCTCTGGACTCTATACCTGCTTTTTAATTGCCTGCTAGAAATGATCTCTCAGCAAATTTAACTGGACATGTTCCATATTGAGGAGTTGGTAGAAAGGAAAGGACCATTTTAGATCTTTAACTTCTACCCTCCTCTTTCACGGGTCTTCCTAACACCACCTCACCTCGCCCTCTGACCCAGCAGTTCTTTTTTTTCAGGTTCACCATCTGGGTCCTCTTTTTCTCTTCAGCCTAATCTTGCCCAGTAAGTCACTGCTCCAACTCATGACCAAACATGGTTAGCGAAAATCATGGCTGACATCTTCTGGCAGCATACCAGCTTACTGCTCTGTGAGCTCATTGGCCTTTCTCCAGCTGCTCATTCCTATTTACCTACATTTCTTCTTTCTTGAAGAACCTTTCTACCAACACTGTGACCATGTGATTCATCCTTGCATCTCAGATCATCTTAGTATGACGTCTCACTGAAACCTCTCTAATGTACATTACTGGTCTGTTGTCCAAGGATTCTCAGCACATTCCTTATATGACCATAAAAAGAGCCTACAGATTAAGGAAAAGGCCACTTAATTCATGGGGCTAGATTGTCTGTATCAAACTCATCTAAGAGACCTTGATGAGGAACTTATTATCTCAGTGCCTCAGTTTCCCTAACTATAAAAACAGAGATAAAACTACTTCAGAGAAGTAATTGCCTCATATGCATGTGAAAGTTGGACAATAAATAAGGATGACCATGGAAGAACTAATGCATTTGAATTATGGTGTTGAAGAATAATATCAAAAGTACCATGGCCTTCCAGAAGAACAAACAAATCTGTTTTGGAAGAAGTACAACCAGAATGTTATAAGCCAGGATGGTGAGACTTCATATTTTGGACATGTTATCAGGAGGGACCAGTTCCTGGAGAAGGACATCAGCTTGGTAAATGGAGGTCAGCAAACAAGAGAAAGACCCCCAACAAAATGGATTGACACAGCGGCAAAAGCAAAGGGCTCAAAAGTAACAACAATTGTGAGTCTAGCTCATGACTGGGCAGTATTTGGTTCTGCTAAGCATC
This sequence comes from Chrysochloris asiatica, assembly GCF_000296735.1. NCBI lineage: Eukaryota > Metazoa > Chordata > Mammalia > Afrosoricida > Chrysochloridae > Chrysochloris > Chrysochloris asiatica. Next base: position 11,153,737 of record NW_006408549.1, on the reverse strand, counting down.
AGTTCACTATGAGTAAGAAGTGATTCAACAGCACCTAACAACAATGACCACAATAGGAGTTATGATGAAAGCATGCAGCTGAGTTTTCGTTGTTGTTAAGTGCTGTCAAGTCCATTTTTGACTCATAGTGACCCATGTGACATAGGAAAAACTGCTCATACTGTTTTCTAGTTTATAATATTTACAGGAGCAGATCACCAGATCTTTCTTCTGGGAGCAACTGGGTGGGTTTAAACCAACAACGTTTTGGTTATTAATTGAATGATTAGCAGTTACATCTCCAGAGCTCTTTCCTCAGCTGGGTACTGGAAGGAATAAAATACTGGAATAAAATGGCCTTTGCAATAAAGAAACATACAGCCAAACAACTGTAATATAATATTCAGCTCAAATATTTGTAATATGCTCTGAAAGCAATATAATAATAAAAACAACAACTAACCAGAAGTGTTCTAAACCTGTTATATGAATTATTCACTTTTTATACAATAGAGTACTCACAGAAATATGGAAGCAAGTGGGTTATTTTTTTGTTTTTGTTTTTGCTGTTTTTCATTTTCAATCAAGATTGTGTTTGGCTCTGGAAAAACAGAAAACTGAGGGGTCTGTTAACCTCTCAAAATAGAAATCCAGGGACAGGCAGTAACTGGAGTTGGTTATACACTTAGCCCGGAAACTGCTGACTCTCAGAGGTCTGTGGGTTCTTGTCCTACCCCTTGGGGTTATAAGATGGACATGGTAACAGCAGCCATCATCATCATGCTCACTTTAGGGAGGAGGAAGGAGAAAAGCCGGCCTTAGAAAAGCATGTACCCTTTTATCAGGAAAGTTAAAGTTTTTCTAGTGCAGGAAGGGCATGGAGGGGATGTTTTACCTCCTCTGGCTTCACAAGTGGCAAGGAATGTCAAATTCCACATCAATCCAAGACTGATTCTTCTGAGCAAGGGGTTAGACATGCCTCCACCCTCCAAGATTCTTTACCCTACTCAGACATCCACCATCCCTCCCATGGCACTCTACTTTTCTATGGGGTTTCCTAATCCATTGCAGTGACCACACTGAACTCACAGACAATACTCATGATTAGAGGGTTTATCAGAGAAGTTAGCAGGGTACAATTCAGAATGAGAAGCAACTCAGGATACAGTGTGCTCTGGTCAGGAAGCCCTTTTCTTAACTGTACTTCAGACACTCCTCTCTCTGGCCCTTGGCTTTTCAGCCATTTGACAACTTGGTTTCTGGCTTGCTTGGGTCAGGGTCATAAAACTGTTGTAGCCCTGTGAATAAATGCCCAAAGGGCACTCCATTCTGAAAACCAGCCTCCTGACAGAAAGCACTCAGCCTCACTCAGTCCTTGGACCAGGAAGGTCACCACTCTGTCTCTCTGTGCCACTGCCTCTACTGCCGTCACTTCTGCAGACAGTGGTCTAAGGGAACAAAAGATGCTCTTCACTTGTGGCTCTTCTTATTTGTTGGTAGTGAGATCCCCATTCCTGGTTCTGAAATGGCTCATTTGAAACCCAGCAAAGTGGCAGAACTAATTGCTGCATTATCAGGATTATCATGATCAATTTATATAAACCATAATACAATACTGCCATCCCAAACAAAATCCACATCCTGGCGGAGGAAATACTGGATAATACACAATGTCTACCACAGCCTTTATCAAATAGATGGTCTCCTAAATGTATCTATATCAATCTGGCTCAAGTGATAATATGAATATAAGGCATTTTTAACCAAGCAGAACTCAATCATTTTATTTCAAAACCCACAAGTAATGGGAATTAGGTCTGGTGCCAAAAAGTACTGTACATGATATTTTTTTCTGCAAATCTGATCCATGAAACTGCTAGGTAGCACTGACAAGTACAACATTATTCATGATAATTAAAAAATCTAGGTTAAAAAAAGATAGCATCACTGAATGATGGAATTGTTTTTTAGTAGATAGTTTTGAAAACCCTAGTAGCTATACAAGTATACTAACACACATAATGATAATAAAAAAAAAAATCTAGGTTAAAAAAAGATAGCATCACCAAATGATTGAATTGTTTTTAGTAGATAGTTTTGAAAACCCTAGTAGCTATACAAGTATACTAACACACATAATGATAATAAAAAAAAAAAATCTAGGTTAAAAAAAGATAGCATCACCAAATGAATGAATTGTTTGTTTTTTAGATGGTTTTGATAACAATAGTAGCTATGCAAGTATACTAATAGACATGCAGTCAACATCACAAAAATTAGACAAAGCAAAGTCATTTCTATTTATTGTCCTTTTTTTTTTCTGCAAGTGCAGGGCAATACCCTATAGTATATTTTTGTGTTTAATCAAATACATTTTTTAAAGGACTAAACCTCTTTAATGTCTACCACATCCCATGGATTACTGCTCAATAATATACTAGACAGAAATTCAAGTAAATTTCTTTCTCTGAGATTTGCCTTTCTTCGATATCGTTTTGACAAACCCTCATGCTACCTTATTCCATTATAAAGAAGTGCTGTTATTGTAGTGTTTATAGTTAGCCATCTCACTGTTCCAAAAAAATTCCCCTAAAATGAAGTATCTCATGCATTTATTTCTTTTTATTCTTTTAAGATATTAGTCGTAAGTAGCTAAACTATATTTACCTTTTTAATCTATGTGTATCTTCAAATTGTTTCCTGTTTATTTAACAGTCTGTGACCAAGTAAAAAAATTAAGTATCACCTAATCTGTACAATGTGGATAGTAAAAATAGTGGGTAAGAAAGAAGTGTACATGAATAATGGTCTTGGTGTGGTGCTTAGGGTTAAAGCACTGGACTGCAAGGTCAGTTTGAACTGCAAGGTTGATGGTTCCAGCTCACCAGCTGCTCCTTGGAACCCTATAAAGAGTTGCTACTAGTCAGAACTGACTGGATGGCATTTAACAACAACAAACAACTACTTAACACCATAGAGTGTACAAAATACTTTTCACATCAATTATGAGAAATTGTATTTTACACAGAGAATAGATTAAAACCAATATATAAAATGAAAATTACATACAGTTAAAATTATCTTAAACATCCCTTGGGAAATGTCACATTTGATATCAACATATCATTTCCCAATAAGTCCAAAGACTTTTTTTCTTCTGTCATTGGAACAGATCACTGTTTCTTTGGTTGAGCTCCAAATGAAGCAGTTGGCTTGTATTTAAGGACCATGTTGCATGAAAAATGAGTATCTTTAAACACTAGAATCCACTCCTGCACCATCAGGTCCTCAAGTTCTAAGAGGTCTCTGCAGGGAGACAGAGGCGGAGCAGATACAGTCCTTTCTCACTCTCTGGCTTGGAAAGTGCTCAGGAAGTAGAGGGCGCAATGCCATACCAGTTCATATGTTCCCTTGTCTTTTTGCCTTTACTTTGTCTCTCTCTTTGTTTCTGGTCTCCTTTCTCTTTCTTGTTTTGTGAGATGTGAGGGAATAGGTGGATAAATGAATATGCTTAAGTCACAAAAGGGCTATGATATGCCATCATTGAACTACAGCTGAGTATCTGAACAACCTGATGAGGTAGACAGGAAATTATTATCCATTTTGCAAGTGAAACTAAACCAAAGCTCTAAGGACAGTTGCCAGATTGAACGAATGAAAATACAGGATGTCCAGTAACATTTTAATATCAGATACATGATGTCTTTTAAGTATTAGTATGTCTCAAATAGGACATATCTGTACTAAAAATGATTTTTGTTGATCTGAAATTCAAATTTAACTGAATATTCTGTGTTTTATCTGGCTAGAGACAATCCTAGGCCTCAGGGCTTCTAGTTTCCACACTTCTTCTATTGATCATGATGCTGTTCATATATTTAAGGTATTCATTCTCATACTCACTTTTCTGTACCTGAAGAACATATATGTCCACATTATATTTATGTTTTAAATAACTTTCAGTTTGTTGTACAAAATTACTTAAACAAAACAAGTGGCATGTGAATATGTTTTCTTATTTAGATGATTTATTAAATAAACCCCAGCTTTAATCTGTATTAGTCACATTTGACAATGAATTAAATATATCCTTGGTTTACACTTTCAAAGAAGAAACACTGGGTGAATATGATTTTGGAGCATGTGAAATGCAGGAACAATCTTTGAATATAGTAAAGAGCTTCACTCGAGGTAATGGAAAATGTTTAAGCCAAAAAAAAAAAAAAAGGTCATATTCGTGTGTCTAATATATTAGGGTTATGCTCATTATGACATCATTAATTGCCAATTAGAAACGTCTCTTGGTAGTCAGCCTTCTAACTTCATTTCACAATAATTGGTATTGGTAGCATTTTATTGCTGTTATAGTCTTTGCTAACACCAAGACTGATGGATTCGGATCCAGAATGCTTTAACAAGGCAAGTGCAAAGTTATGTTATTTTTACCATGCCATGTTTCCTGGCAGGCAATTAAGGCTCTGTGACTTCACATTGTTTTCCAAGAAAAACAATCATTTAATGTTTAGCTTGGCTAAAGGAAAATGTGTAACTGGCCACCTGTTAGAAGAAAATTGAGATGGAAGATCTGAGGTAAATCATAAAAGGTTTTTTAAAATGGGGTGACATATTATGCTGACTATTCTAAACTCTAATAAAGGTGAGGGTAGTTTGATTACAGATAGACGTCTGAATAGTACAGATCTCTGGATGATCTTTAAATCATCCCCCAAATGCTATCATCCATGAGCAAGGTGGAAGGCTCTGGCATTTGCGACATTAAAATTGGAACAGCATTGGTACTATATCTTAAACTAGTAGTCAGAGTCCCATTAGAGGATTATGGGAGTATCCTGAGGGGACCATGTAGCCAGCTGAAGACCTAAAGTGGCTAGTTAATAATGAAAGAGCCTAGGTGGTACAGTGGCTAAGCATGTGGTTGCTAACTGAAAGATTGGTGTTTCAAACCCAGCAGGTACTCCATGACAGGGAAATGTGGTCTCTTTCATAGTCTTGGAAACATTATGGGACAATTCTCTTGTCATACAGGGTTGCTATGACTCAAAATAGACTCACCAGCTATGAGATTGTTTTTTGGGGTATTGTTTTTGCTACTTTTTAATGATGAAGCAAGTGAAGAGTAGCCTCATGCTTACAACCTTTGTGACCTAGAGCAAAACATACCTGGAGCAATTGTGAGTTCTGTTACAGGCTTTGTGGTCATGGGAAACTTCTCCTCTCTAAGTCTACTGATCTATAAAGTAGGAATGTTATCTGGATTGTTTTAAAGAGACTAAAGTAAGGAAAATGGTAATGTGTCAATCCTATCATAAATCACTAATTAATTAAGGTATTATGATTAATGGTAAGCTATAATTAGGAGAATAAGCCTTCAACCCTCTGTGTTGATGCCTTGTCCCTGTCACATTTTCCCATCCTTTCTAAACAATTTGCTACTTCCATACAAAAAAAAAAAAAGACTGGCAAAGAGCCATATGCATGACCATTCCAAAGAAAGGTGATCCAACAATGTGAAAATTATCAAACAACATAATTAATATCACATGTAAGTAAAATGTTGCTGAAGATAATTCATAAGTGGTTGCATCAAAGGAAACTGCCAGAATTTAAAGCAGGGTTTAAAAGAAGACATGGAATGAGGAATAACATTGTTAATGTGAGAAGAACCTTGACTGAAATCAGAGAATATCACAAAATGCTTACCTGATTTTATTGTGTGATTTATAATAAATATGGATAACGTTGTGAAGAATGTGAGGTCCAGAACACTTCATTGTACTCATATGGAACCTGCACATAAACTAAGAGGCTATCATTTGAACAAAATAAGGGGTTATTCCATGGTTTTAACCAGAAAAGATCTTCATCAGGGTTGTGTTTTTCACCATACTTATCCAACCTGTATGTTGAGCAAAAAAATTCTAGAAGATCTACTATGTGAAGAACACTACATCAAGATTGGAGGAAGACTCTTTAGCAACTTTTTATATGCAGAAAACACAACACTGCTTGCTGAAAGTGAGGAGCACGTGAAATATTTCTTGATGAAGATCGAAGACTACAGCTTTCAGTGTGCATTATACCTCAACATAAAACAAAATAACTTCACAAATGGATCAATAAGCAATAACATGATTAATGAAGAAAATAATAAAGTTGTCAAAGATTTCATTTTACTTGGATCCAGAGTCATTGCCTATGGAAGCAGCAATCAAGAAACTGAATGAAATATTGCATTGGACAAATCTGCTGCAAAAGGGCCGTTTGAAGTGTTAAAAGGTAAAGATGTCACTTTAAGGTCTAAGATGTGCCAGACTCAAGCCATGGCATTTTCAGTCTCCTATACACATGGAAAAGCTGCACACTGAATATGGAAAACTGAAGAAGACTTGTTGCCTTTGGTTATGGTATTGGTAAAGAATATTAAATATCCAGTGAACTGCCAGAAAAATGAATTGTCTTATATATAAGGATAGCCAAAATGTTCCTTGGAAGTAAGGATGGAGAGATTTTGTTTCACTTACTTTGGAGATGTTACCTGGAGGAACCTGTCCCTGAAGAAGGACAACCTGTTTGGTAAAGTAGAAGTTCAGCTAAAAAGAGGAAGGCCTTCAATGAGCTGGACTGACACAGTGGCTGGAGCAATTGACTCAAATATGACAAAAGCTGTTTGGATATCATAGGATTGGGGAGTATACGTTTAGCAGTATGTTAGTTTTCCTTGAGGCAGAATTGATCAGCATACCAAGAAGTAGAAGGATGCATAAGATTACAAAGTGAATAAGCAGTAGTATCAGAATGTTTGGATTTATCATCATGAGGGATCAATTGCTAAAGGAGGGCTTCATATTTGGTGAAACCGTTAATGAGATGAATTAACAAAACAATTGAAACTATGTTTCAGTTAGAGAAACTAGAGATTATGAGGATGCAGGATCAGGGAATGTTTTGTTCTGTTCATAAAGTTGCCATTGTTGTTGTTGTTGTTGTTAAGTGCCATCGAGTCGGTTGCCATTAGTTGGAGTTAATTCAATAGCAGAGAACAACAAAGTTATAGCATAGGATAGATACCATTTCTTGTCCTCTGAGCAGTATATTGGAGGTAACACTAAGCTTAACCTTATTTTACCTTAATAATACAAGATCTATATAAGAAAAAAATATCATGTTGCTTTATTATAGATGAGGAAACTAGGAACAGTCTAAATTCACAGACAACAGAATTGAAGTTTTTACTCAGAGTTTGCCTAACTACAAAGTAAACTCTTTTTAAACATTGTTGTTGTTAAGGTCCATAGAGTCAGTTTCAATTTATAGCAACCCTGTGAAGAGTTTCTGAGTTTTTAAAAATCTTCCCAAGAGCAGAAAGCCTCATCTTTCTTCCGCTTAACCATTATAGTCAGTAAAATTCCTGAGAGCCCTTAAATAAAAGATTCACCATTCTTCGTTGTGAGGAAAACAGAAAGGCCTAATCTTTCATTATTTATGTGGCCACTGAAAATGATCCTCTCTTTGCACGCAGCATGAAAAATGAAAGCTAATTCTGATATCAAAGTACCATTGTATCAATGTTCTCCTCCATGAGTATGCATTCATTAACATTTAAGTAACTAGTCCCTCTTACTGCTGATGTGATCAAAATCAAAGGGTTAATGAACTAAGCCACCCTTGCTAAAAATAATCTATGCAAAGATCACATGCAGTAATTCTAATGAGCTATTTTACAGTAAATGTACTTACCAAGAACACGAAGGAAACAAAGAAACAGAGTTCTGGAAGTCAAATTAAAATAAGTATTTAAACGGCTAATCTAGGACCATTTAGAATACTACATTTTAATCCTACAATATTTTTTTTTCACCAAAGATAGCATAGCAATTTATCAATATACAGTTTATAGGATTGCAGCAGCAGATGCTTTTCAATTCCAAATATCATAATAATAGCAGTGGAGAAGTAGGTTGATTTGGTACCTTGAGGAGGCTTGTTTCTTTCTCTGTGTTTTTTAATTTTTTTTTTTTTTTTATGTGTGCCACTAGTTTTTAACAATGAGATGACCAAATGCTCAAGACCTGGGTGAATTGGAGGAGGAGATGAAAATGCACTAAAAAAGAAGAAACAAAAAGCGAACAACTCATTCCCTCTGATGAAAGTTGTTCTTAAGTGCCATTGAGGCAGTACTAACCCATAGTTGTTGTTAAGTGCCATCAAGTCGGTTCCAATTCATAGTGACCATGTACAGGGTTTCCAAGGAACGACTGGTGAGCTTGAACCTCCAACTTTGTGGTTCAAACCAACTTTGCAGTCTAGTACATTAACCCACAGTGCCACACCAGAAGTCCCATAGTAGGACACGCTACATTATCAAGGACCTCAGCAACCATTTTTAATTTCAGTTTATGGCAAACAATTTGAGATACATCTTTACTTGATTTGTCTCTTCTAGTGACCCTTCATAGGTAATTACTAGTACCAGAATTTTAAAGGTCACTTAATTTCAAGATGAGAGAATAATGACTGAGCAACACTCTGGTAGCTCAAAGAAGTCCTGATTAAGGGCTCAGCTGCTTACTAAAAGGTGGGCATTTGAAACCCATCCAGAGACTCTTCAGGAAAAAGACCTGCCTTTCTGCTTTTATAAAGATTGTTGCTTTGTGAAGTGCCATTGAGTCAGTTGTGACTCATAGCAACCCTGTGTACACAGAACAAACATCTCCTACTCCTCTCCTGTACCATCCTCAGCATCCTTGTTATGTTTCAGCCCATTGTTGCAGCCACCATGTCAATCCATCTCACTGAGGGTCTTTCTCTTTTTCATTAACTTTCTACTTTACCAAGCATGATGTCCTTTTCCAGGAACTGCTCCCTCCTGGCAACATCCAAAGTATGATGTCTCACGATCTTTACTTCCAAGGGGCATTTTGGCTGTACTTCTTCCAAGGCAGATTTCTTGTTCTTCTCGTTGTTGTTGTTGTTAAGTACCATGGAGTCTTCCAACTCATAGTGACCCTGTACAGGATTTCTGAGGCTGTAAATCTTTACAGGAATAGAATGCCTCATCTTTCTCCGGTGGAACAGCTGATAGTTTCTAACTATCAACCTTGAAGGTTAGCAGAACGATTTGTAACCACTGTGCTACCAGAGCTCCTTTTGCTCTTCTGGTAAACTGCATAGATCAATTCTATCCTGTGACATGGGGTTGCTCTGAGTCATAAATTGACTCCAGAGTACACAATAACAAGTGATATCTAAAGAATTGTTGTAGGAGGTGAACGATATTCTGAAATTGATTAAACAGGCAAAAGCAACTGTACCTTACTGCTCTGCAGCTCAGATGGGATACATCGAGGCTGACTATGATAGCTAACAGGGAGAAAGGAGGAAAAGAAGAGGGATAGATAGATAGGGGAAAGAAGGGATCATCAAATGGAAGAAAGAGAAAAAACAAAATAAAATACAGTTATATTTGGATGTTAAAATATCAAAGAAAACCATTTAGGTATAAAAACTTTAAACAGCTCCCATTTATCAACAACACAGCTGGTAGCATCTCTCACTTAGAGGTTTAGCCAATGGGCAGTACTGTGTGGAATTAATTTAGAATTCTTATTATTGTTAGCATTAGCCAATAGCTTCTGGAAATGCTTAGAATACTTCAGGCATCTTCTAAGGTGGCAGCTTTTAGGAAATTTTAATCTACCTCAAGGAAAAGAAAACCAACAGAGAGTGTGCTGAATTTTGGAGATTAGTAAATATGTATTAAAATATCAAATGATCAGCAGCATAGCTTCAAAGAACATGCCATTCTGAATGGAGAAAAAAATGAACTTGATCGGTATCTGAATGGAAATCTAACACTATATTACCATTTGGTTGGGTTTAACTTGCAAACAGAGAAATTTTCTCATTCTTCTCTGCTGTGTAGAGAAGAATTTTAAATTGGTCTTCATTAGGGATACCATTCGCTGCTGTTAATCAATTGATTTCAGCAATATCTTAAGAGTTGAATGTTTTCTGAGGGCATAGACACATAGTGTTTCTAACTCAAAGATGATCACACAAAGAGAATCTTAGCTCTTTATTTTGTATTAGAATGCAAAAATATACTAATACTTGAATTTTCAGATTAACTTTAGAGAGTATGGGAGCTTGTCCAGTGAAAGTAAATGTAAAGGATTAAAACAAGTTTTTCTTATCTTTAAAAAGACACATGACAGGAGACAGACTTTCATTGTTACAAATTAATGTCTTCGTTGGTTTCGCTTTTACAGTGTTTAACTAAATGGAACTCAAACTATACTTTACTGTAGGTATCTTCCATGAGTTTAAAAGATTTGTAGGCAACATTTATTACTTTCTCTCAAAAATACTGAATAAAAAGACTACGATAAAAATATGTGTACTTAAAAATGGTAAATAATTTGAAAACATATTATGCCTCTTAGCATATCAACCATGAGCTTATAAGTACTGAATTACTGTGTCCAATATAGAACTTTAGACAATTATAGTGCATGTTGTCAAAATAGACTTTCAGAATGGACCTAAAGAATTTCTCAGTTTCATGACTAACCATACATTGATGGTAATTCATTTCACAGATTAAAATATAAATTCCATGTATTTAAAGCCTGTGTGGAATCTTGGTGTGGAGCTGTAGGATAAGTGCTGGACTGCTAACCTCAAAGTTGTCAGTTCAAACCCACCAACCTCTCTTATACAGCTACCTATAAAGACACCATGAGTTGGAACTGACTTGATGTCACTTAACAACAACAAAAGACTGTATAATCCAATTAAAAGAACCCAGAAATTTAAACCCCAAATTACAGACTTAGAGACACTTTTAGTTGGTGTGTAATTTAGTTGATATATGATTCTGGGCAAGTGTTTTCATAAATAATGACGGTATTTACTTTAGGGGAGAATATCAGATTTCACAGGTAAAGTATACTTTATAGCCTTCACAGAGCATGAACACCCTAAAGAAAATGATAATTACCGTAATTACTAACACTAAGAAGTAATTTATTTTATTTAAAGAAAATGGCCACAAGAATTTCTTTACCTTCCACCCTATTGCAAAGATGCGTAACATTGGTGTCAAGACTTTTGCAAACTAGAAGGAAGACACTAAGACAAACTTCAAAAAATTGTTTAACTATCAAAAAAATTCTCCTTAGGTAGATATTAAATTTTTTCAGATCACAAAGTACTTAAAATTTATCTTCTTTCCCCAATGAAAGAGAAACTATTTACAGAAAACAAAATTTCCCCTAAAAAAACTCCGTAAGATATGAAATAGCATAATAAAATACATAAATTATTGTCTTAAAAGACACAGGAAAATCTAAGCATTGAATCTCTTGATTATGAAAGGAGCCCAGTCCACTCTCATTTTTCCAGGCTTTCTGATATCTTAAGAGAAGGTTAGAATGTCAAACGAATCACAAAAGTTGTGGCATATTTTAGCTCATTGCATTAAAAATACTACTATAAGAAAAATTAAAGATATACATATATACACATACACAACCTGCTGCTGATTATGAGGTACAGCTTATGAGGGGACTTCAAAAAATTCATGGAAAAATAGAATGAAAAGGTAACAGAATTTTCCACAAACTTTTTGAAGCGCCACTGTGCATAATTCTTCTGTCTCCCCACCGTGCAGTAGCCCAACATTAAGCACATTGTTTTCATGATACAGGAGCCAAATTTAAGTATGGAATTTGTATTGTTGTTGTTATGTGCCGTGGAGTCGGTTCTGACTCACAGCGACCCTGCACAGGGTTTCCGAGGCTATAAATCTTTATGAGAGCAGAAAGCCTCATCTTTCTCCCGCGCAACAGCTGGTAGTTTCGAACTGCTGACTGTGAGATTCGCAGGAATATGTATTAGGCAGCTGCAAATCTGCTCTTCAAAACAGACAACAATGTTCGAAATACTCTTGTCCAGAAAGAATCATCTGGGTTTACTAGAAAAAAAGTCAGTGTATGTGAGTAGCATTCTAGAGATTCCTCTATCTTTAATCAGTGTCTGCAAGGAAGAATAAATTCCTGTTTCAAAAGGCTGGATATTGAGTCACTTCCTCACCTATATTTTAAAGCAAAGCATAAATTAAGGCAGTCTGTATATTTGCCTTCCATATATACAAGAGACGGTTTCCATATGGCCTTTTAATTATGCTACCTGCCTCTAAAATTCTTTGAAAAATTTATTTTCTCTCCACAGAATTACTCATGTAAGTGGACGCATGTGTGTGTGGTGGGGGGAGGGGCACTCAAAACACTAAAAGTCACATCCATTGTAACCAATAGCAATGCCAAGATTGCCCAATCCTTAAACAGACCTCCCACATCCTCAATAGGATGTTTTCTGTGCATGGTGATCCACAAATATTATCATTCCATGACAATGCAGTTTCATCAAGGTACATCTCAATCCATGGGATGTGAGTCCTATACAACAGACGGAGAATTTGGCGCAGCCCTGTGCACGCTGCGTGTGTTACTTACTGGTTATATTGCAGTGGTCACACTGAGTCCCGTATGGCGCCGTATTAACGAATGGCATGCAAGCACCTTCTGTTAAAACATCTGCGACAGGGAAATTTCAGGCATTTTTCCAGATAATTTTTGTGCTCTGCACCAACTTTTCATTAGGACTATAAAACCTGGCAAGCAGTATTGTTGTGTATGATTTTTTAATAAACTGGGACATGCCTTTGTTAAAGGAGTGAGGAAAAGGGCTCTTCAGAGACTCCTTTCTATTATAAAAAGTTCACAAAACATATGACAGCTCGCAAAATAACATCTCCCCACTGTTTTTTTTTTTTTTTTCTTCCAAGTGCAAGGTTTCAGGCTTTCTCAGACATATAAATAAAATTTCCAGTTTTGGATGCAAGAGCAAAAATGCAAATTTGCACATCTTGGAATAAATGATTCCAACAGTGACTTCGTTAAGAATGCATGCAACCAACAGAGATATTTTTTTATGTATTTAATCTATGAAAGACTTTTTACTTGCTTGAAGTGACACTATGTCTCAGAATTAGGAAAAAAAAAAAAAACACCCCAAAAAACAGTGAAGAGTTTGGGCACATGCCTATTGGGACCCACAGCCTGAACTTAAAACATCTAGCATTGTTCAGTTTTCTCACTAGTAAAAATACAATTTTCCATTTCTTTCTTCACTGCTAACAAACATCCTGGTATAGTAATATAGAACAGGAAAACTTCCTTTGGTAGTTCTTTAATTCCCTGTGCCCTGATACAAACTCTAATGCAAAACAAACATGCTTGGCAGTAAATATGTGCATTATCATTATGTAAATAGGCATGATATCATTATACTTCGATGATGTTGTTCTTTGTAAAGCCTTTTCTCCTTTCTAAATATATTATCCAATTTAAGTTATAATGCATATTATACCAACGGGGCTGTGTAAGCTTTCCAGATTAAGGAGAATTAGTAGACTGTATATAACAAAATGTTTACCACCTATGCATATGGTGCACAATGCTAAGGCCACCAAGCATACAGTTTATACAATTTCACAATGTACAATTTCACCATAGCAATACACAGAAGCTTTCGAGTTTAATATCTGTCTTGCTGCTCAAATTGAGTACCACATTATGCCATTTTATATTGACATTATAAACTGAGATGATACATTTTAAACTTGATGAGATGAATGATCTAGTACTAGCAGAAAAGAGTCTGCATATCTGAACCTTATATGAACTAAGAACGAGTCATGTCACAATCTGTTCGGAAATGTTACAATGTTTGCATAAATCCATTGCTTATGCATAAACACCAGGGAACTGGAATCCTGAGGCAGGCAGTAATCTGTAAAGATCTTGTGGCACTGATAAGCATGCTAGAAGCATCTCACATTCTCCTTGGTGAATTGCAAATGTTTATGTAATAAAGAGCATATAGCTACATATTGCATGAAAAGATAAATGCAGATTTCTTCTATAGGAATTGGAAAAAAGCAAAGAGGGAATGATTATAAGAAAGTTGAAAGGTCTAGCACTGAGTAGCGCAAAGAGTTAACACACTTGCCAAAAGTTTGGAAGTTTGAGTCCAATCAGAGACATGTCAGAAGAAAGGCTGTGTGATCTACTTCCATTGACAATCCTATGGAACAGACTTCTAACACAGGTGACATTACCATGAGCTAGAATCAACTCTACAGCAAATGGTACTGGTAGTATATAATCTTGTTTATTTGCTATTGTTGTTATTATTAAGTGCAGTCAAGTCAATTCCTACTCGTTGTTGTTGTTAAGTGCCACTGAGTAATTTCCGACTCAGAGAGACCCTGTATAGGGTTTCCAAGGAGCAACTGGTGAGCTTGAACCTCCAATCTTGCTGTTCAAACCGACCTTGAAGCACGGCACATTAACCCGCAGTGCCGCACCAGGCAGGACTCCTTAGTTACCCTGTATGAGGTTTCTGAGTTGCATCTGGTGGGTTTGAAGTGCCAACTTTGCACTTAGCAGCCCAGTGTTTATCCAAAAGCACCACAAGTAAACTCACCTGAAGTTTGGGGCCTTATTATTTGTCTTCACATTCTGGAGCTATCTGAATTATTGGACTTATCACTCTTTTACTACATTTTACCTATAAAAACACAGCAGTACCTATAATTAAATACATGCAATGGTTTTTCTTTCTTTCCATTACATTCTCTTTTCTGGAGCGCGTAGATTGTTAACTTTGAAACAGCAAGGCAGTTATAGTGTTTATTCTTTTTGGTTTGGTTGTTTAAATAATGCTGCCAAAGTTTTTAGAAATCTCCAGAAGGAGTATGCTATTTGACATTTAGTTAAACTGATAAGAGCTCAAACTGCTTGAAGATTTGATTTCTGTGAGTTTAAAATCCATTAGCCATTAGAATCTGATTTACAGGGCTTCAAATAAATAAATTACATTTCATTTGCTCACCTCAACTTTTTCTAAATACTTGATCTATGTAAAACCTTTTCATTTCTAAATATATTACCCAATTTTAGTACTCACTGGGTCTGGAGACACTCCTTCGATGCCTTTGAGGGTTTTTGAATATTAAGCATATATATCCAGACTTTTGGTTGACCCAGAAAAGACTATTTCTATCCTGTCATCAGATTAACGTTGTTGTTGTTGTTGTTAGGTGCCATCGAGTCAGTACCAACTCATAGCAACCCTATGCACAAAAGAACAAAACACTGCTCTGTCCTGGGTCAACCTCACAATGGTTGCCACACTTGAACCTATTGATGGTGCCACTTTGCCAATCCATCTCGCTAGGGGTCTTCCTCTTTTCTCTGACCCTCCACCTTGTCAAACATGATATCCTTCTCCAGTGACTGGTCCCTCCTGACATTATGTCTGAAGTATGAGAGATGAAGTTTGGCCATCCTGGCCTCCAAGGAACACTCTGGTTACTCTTCTTCCAACACAGATCTGTTTGTTCTTCTGGCAGTCCATGCACTTTCAATATTCTCCTTCAACATCATAACTCAAAAGCATCAATTCTTCTATGGTCTTCCTTATTCACTATTCAGCTTTCATATGCATATGAGGTTATTGAAAATCCTATGGCTTGGGTCAGACACACCTTAGTTCTCAAGCTGACATCTTTGCTCTTCAACACTTTAAAAAGGTCTTGTGCAGCAGATTTGCCTAATGCTTGCTGAAAGTGAAGAGGACTTAAAATACTTATGGATGAAGATCAAAGGCCACAACCTTCAGTATGGATTGCATGTCAATGTAAAGAAAAACAAAAATCCTCACCACTAGACCAATAAACAACATTCTTATCAATAGAGAAAAGATTGAAGCTGTCAAGGACTTCATTCTTTTTCAATCAGATTAATGGTGGGCATGATATGAGAAGTGGGTGATTGATGGGAAGATACTGCATAAACACAAAGAAGTTTCCTAGACAGCATTTCATTTAACTTTCACTTGGAGAGAGCCATTCTTATTCTTCACTCTAGGCCTTGTGCTTGTTCTCTGCCCCAAGAAACCTTCCACTTCTGTTTCATATGAGGCATTTCCAACCATCATTCAAGTCTCAGCTAAATCTGCCTTTCTCCTAAAAGTTTTTCCTAGCCCTAAAGTCTATGTTAGGAAGCATTTTCAAATTAGACCATAGGTCCACTGCCATTTTACATATTTGTAATAACTAGCAGGCCTGATATTCTTCTTGATACCCTATGGGAACCCATTGTAGTTTAAGAGTTGGGCTACATGATGGGGCTTCAAAAAGTCTGTGGGAAAATGGAATTAAAAGAGAATGGAATTTTTCCACAAATTTTTTGAAGCCTCCTTGTATTTCTGTGATTCTGTTGTAGAGAAGTTATGTTGTAAGTATAATGTGAGTTCAGCAAGGTTCCAGGCCAGAATTTAATAAACCAATGAGAAAGTCCCTCTTAGCATTTGTGAAAATGCAAGCAGAGAGCGCGAGGATTTATACTTAGGGAGTTAGGATCCCCTGAATGTTGGTTCACAGAGGTTGGAAAAAAAATGATTAGTTTAGTATCTGATGTTTATTATCCTGATTGCACTGCTGGTAAGGAGAATTGGAAGTTTAAAGGTCAGTGCGGCTTAAAACAAGAGAAAATTGAGAGCTCCAAGGTTTTGATAAGCACTAGACTACTAACCATAAGGTTGGCGGTTGAAAGCCACCAGATGCTCCTTGGGAACCCTATACAGGGTAGCTATGAGTTGGAATTGATTCTGTGACACTTAACAACTACAAGAAGGAAGCTGTCTCTCACTCTGTAAAATCTATTTGAAACCCAAATAGTCAGACTGCTGATCTGGGTGACAATGTACCTCCAAGAACCATGTTGTTTCATTTCTTCCTTGGAGGGATGGCCAGGAGCCTGTGTCCCCCAATGGACAAATACATTTGAATGTTTAATAAAGGCAGCTTTGCCATTGATTCCTATTTGACTTCTAAGAGCCCCTTGGGAAGTATAGTAAGGTTAATCACTTGCATATTTTTCCTTCTCCTCAGGTCCCCTCTAAGCACTTGCTATCCTTTTTGGAATTGACCGTGACTGATATTATATTCTTGTTGCATAGGCCTCGGTGAGTAGCTACAACTTCATCTACATCAGTCAAATTACATAGACAGCTGTATGGTGTCCCACAAAAATCTTTGTACAGTGGAAAATACGCAGTGGTGTGGTTCTGAGATAGGAAGTGTTTTCCCAGACCAACAAACATTTGGCCACATTTTGAGAAATTTGGGGTTGGCATGACATTTGGATGGGAGCTTGAGACTGACACCTAGTGGGACCAGCCATGCTTTAAACATCCTACAATGCACAGAACAGCCCCTCTCAACAAAAGATTATCTGGCCCAAAAGTTAAATGCCAATGACAAAAACCCCTGAAGTAAAGATAAAAAAATGGTCTTTGGACTAAAACAATCTGGATTTTTATCCTATGTTCCCTTACCTAAATAATTATCTGATTCTTCCCAAGTCAACAATCATTCAATTGTAAAATAAGGGCAAAATATGCATGTCTTGTGGCACTATGGGTTAATGTGCTGGACTGCAAAGTTGGTTTGAACTGCAAAGTTGGTGGTTCGAGTTCATCAGCTGCTTCTTGGGTAGCCTATACAGGGTCACTATGGGTTGGAAGCGACTCAACGGCATTGAATAGCAATAACAACAAATAAAGCATACAAATTAAATATACCCACTTCTCACTGTTTGGCATGGTTAGGTTCCAAAGACCAGGTTGTTATATAAAAATTGGACTGATGCAAAAATGAAAGATGACTACACCATTGCATAACTGCCAAATTGCAGCTTTACATATTGCCGAACCACTGAAAGCCATGGCCCATAACACATAACCTGAGCCATCACAGCCAGCATTACTCTTGCCTCTTACCTCGGTCTTTACTGCTGCCAGCTGTGAGTCATTAATGTGCAAAAGAATCAGAGACTAGATTTTTGTCTATTACCATAAACAAAAAAATATCAGATAATGAAATGGTTGGTAAGTGTCATTACTGTTAGTTTGGCATAAACCAAGTGTTGGGCTATTTCTAAATTCCTTTGTGAAGTAACACATACTTGCAAGCATCAAATAAATTGTAAAAATCACTGTGGGATGTTTTTAAATGAATAAAAGTGGTAACAAATATACAGATTCTTATATTATAGATGTCTATGTGAGTAAAGGAGCTCTGGTAGTGTAGTGGTTACGAATCGGGCTGCGAACCTTAAGGTCAGCGGTTCGAAACTACCAGCCGCTCCATGGGAGAAAGATGAGGCTTTCTACTCCGGTAAAGATTTACAGCCTCAGAAACCCTGTACAGGGTTGCTATGAGTTAGAACTGACTCCATGGCACATAACAACAACAACAAAGATTTACAGCCTCAGAAACCCTGTACAGGGTCACTATGATTCAGAACCAACTCCATGGCACGTAACATCAACACAACAACAGTACTGTATGGAAAAAAGGACCTCATAGTCAGTCAAGAAAATTATTACTACACATCTAAATCACATCTCTGGAATGATCAGTGGTCTCTGGAACAATGGGAGAATCACTGAGAGGATGGGAGTCCTGGTGTTGCGTTGTGGGCTAATGTGTCAGACAGCAAAGCCATTTGAACTGCAAGGTTGGTGGTTCAAGCTCACCAACTGCTCTTTGGAAACCCTATACAATGTCGCTATGGGTGAGAATCGACTTGAAGGCACTTAACAACAACAACAACAACAACTGAGAGGATGAGAGGACTCAGAAGACAAAAAAAGTAAAGGAAATACTGAAAATACTAAGGGAACTAAGGGGGGAAAAGGGACAGGGGCTGAGAAATCTGAGCAAAGGTAAGAGTTTCAGAATGCCTGACAGGGAAGAAGACAAAACAGTAATAATAATAAATAATAATAATGGGGGTGTTGTCTTGGAAAATATCAATCATCAGAACATTGGAAACTCTTGAAATATTATTGGCTAATTTATCTTAGTATTGGGATCAGTAAAAAACTGGATCATTCTTGATGTTAATTGTATATATAATAACTAGCTTTGTTGTTAGGTGTCACAGACTCACTTCCGACTCATAGTAATTCTAAGCACAATAGAAGGAAACACTGCCCAATCTGCACCATCCTCACAGTTCTTGTTAGGCGTGGGACCGTTGCTGCTGCCACTGTGCCAATCCATCTCCTTTGGTGTCTTTATCGTTTTCACTAACCTTCTACTTTACCAAGCATGATGTCCTTCTCCAGGGACTGATCTCTCCTGATAAGTCTGAAGTATAAGAGATGAAGTCTCAGCATCCTGGCATCTAAGAAGCATTCTGACTGTTCTTCATCCAATACAGATTTGTTTGTTCTTCTGGCAGTCCATGGCACTTTCTATATTCTTTTCTAACACCATAACTCAAATGCATCAAGTCTTCTATAGTTATCCTATTCATTGTTGAACTTTCACATGCATATGAGGCTACTGAAAAATACCATGACTTGGACCAAGTGCACCTAGGACCTCAAATTGATTATCTTTACTCTTGAGCACATTAAAGAGGCCTCGTGCATCAGATCTGCCTAATGCAGTAGATTTATTTCTTGACTGCTGCTTCCATTGAGTGTTGATTATGGATTCCAAGCAAAAGTAGCTTTGTAAGAGACATCATATATCCATTTACAACAACAACAAAGAAAAAAAATATGTCAGAAAGAAATGTTGTTCTGCAAGAGCTGCTTTTTTTTTTTTTTAACTCAAATTTATTTCTGACGCTCGTTAATTAACGAGCTCTCCCAGAAGTGGAAACCTTGAGAGGAAACAGAACTCAATTCAAAACCCACAATGGTCAAACGGCGCCTGCGTTTCCCTTAACCCCTTTAAAGTTGAACACACTTTTAAAGAAAGGGGGAACATACAAATACTAGAGAAGCCTTTTATAAACAAACCATTTAAACTTCAGAGACAATCAGCCCCCTGCCCGTTTTAACTTCTGGATTTCAGAGGCTCGGCTTTCTTGATAATTTACTTTTGAAATTCTCAGGCCTGTTGGGCTAGCCTGGGTGAGTTCTGCCTTCACACGTGTGACTGCTTGGAGATGTCGAGCTGACATGGTCAGTTTGATGAAGTATACATAAGCTTTTGGCACCACATATCTACAATATCATGGACGGTCAAGGAGGCGCCTGTTATAAAAATACACAGTGAGACGTAACTGAAGGACTGTTCTTTCTCAAAGACGGACGTAATGCATTCCTTCTGTTCAGACTCATTTTCCAGCCTTTCACATTCTTTGTGAACAAGAGTTATAAAACAACCCTGATGCAGGCCAATTATTTTTACTTTGAAAGCCATTAATCAAGATTGACTAAGAAAATGAAGACAGCTAAGCAAAATTTCATATGTGACTAGAGTTAAGATTAAAATAAAACCACATGGAGATGGACAGACACGCTAAGCATTTTTTTTTTTTTTTCTTTCTTTCTTTCAATTTTTGGCCTCGTGTAATAAATGTCTTTTACAAATTACAGCACTCTTATTTTCTTACAGTAAATCAAATCAGGTCATAATGTACAAGTGGTCTCATTGCTGAAATGTCAAAAATAGAACCTGCCTTGTTCTTGTAGAGTAATTCCTCAAATGTAAACCAGCAGTGCGGGCTCACAGTCCATAAACCATCTACCTGTGTACAATCAGAACAGCGCCTCTGTGCAAACCATACAGTGAATTCACAGGCATTTCAGAGTTATCAAGTGTTCAAATGTCCTGAAAGTGAAGGAAAGGTGGAGTCAAGACCTGTTAAATCTTCTGGATTCTCCAAGGGCACAAATTCTATATATTCACTGATTTTAAAATTGTTTTCTCTTGGACACTCAGAATCTGACATTGCGAGCAGATTCCTTATTTCCTTCAACAGAAATACACATTTTGAAACACATTTTACAAACAGAATAGTAAAATATGTATATTTACAAAATAAAATGAAATGTTCCTCTTGAACGTATGACTCCTCTTTATTTGGTTCTCATTTTCCATGGACCGCAAGGTTCTGTCTCACTGCTGCATACAGTAGCAGTATTGCCCTGCAGTGAGAAAATGACTGAAAATAACCAGTTGTTTCAGGATCGCTATTACAATACATACCATGTTCACTAAGAATTTTTCTCCCATTTTGTCCTGTCAGGCTAAAAAGTTCACTTAAGAATTGAGACTGAACTTGCTTTTTATAACACTCAATGAACTATTTCCACTATATATTTAGAGAGGACATATGCATTTCTTAAAGTAGACATAATCTATAAAGAAAGTGATGTTTTAACAATAATACATTTTCTTAGCACCTCTGATGGTGCCTTTCCAAGATGAAGAGAACATTTAAATTAAAATCTGGATTTTTTTTTGTTTTCAGACTTCTTTTTCTAAAAACAACAAACAGCAATAAATTAATGAGAGAGAATAAGGACATCAGTCTTCGTCGACGTCTCTAAGCATAGCAGGAAACATTTGTCCAAAATGCCTCAGAAAACACCGCCAATCTAAACATTGTTGTTGTTAAGTGCCATCGAGTCAATTCTGACCCACAGCAACCCTGCATAGGGTTTCCAAGGAGCAGCTGGTGAGCTTGAACCACAGACCCTGTGATTCAAATGACTTGGCAGTCTGATGCATTAGCCCACAGCGCCACACCAGGACTCCACTCTAAACATATTGTTGTTGTTGTTAAGTACTGTGGAGTCAGTTCTGACTCATAGTGATCCTGCACAAGGTTTCCAAGGCTGTAAATCTTTATGGGAGAAGAATGCCTCATCTTTCTCCCGTGGAACTGCTGGTAGATTCGAACTGCTGACCTTAAGTTTGGCAGCCTGATTCGTAACCACTATGCTACAACATAGTCACACTGCATCTAAATTAATGTAATAGCTGTGATCCTCCTAAGTCACAATAACATTGCCTTTTTGTAAATGGGTTCATCATTTAATTGCTTCCTATTAAAGCCTCCCGGTGAATCCCTTTGTAAATAAAAATTGGTGGTATATGAAAGCTGGCATCAAAAGATATTGCTGAGTTAAATTGAGCTGGCACAAATAAATTTATGAAAGGTACCTATTTTCAAAGTTTGATTTTTATTTATGATTTTTTTTTATCAGTGACTAGCAGCCAGATTTATTCGTCACATGTTTATATGCAAATCCAAGAAGAAAAGATCCTCATGCTGACCTGTCTCAAACACAACAGAGCATTACTATAGAATTTTCTGCTTGATCTCAAACAACATAAACAACATGACAAATTCAAACATGATACCTTTTTTTTTTTAACTAAAAACTGACTACTTTTTTTGTTTTGGACTTCCTTATTTTTGTGAATTGCAACATCATCTTCCAAGCCTAAACCTTAAAATTCTTAAACTTGGACATCTTACAGCTCTCTTAAAATCTAAAGCAGTGGTACACACTAGTTCCACAGACACCACGTGCTACCTATCAAAACTACTCTTCCCACTCAAGATTTCCCAAGGTTCCAATACAAAGGATACAGGTAATTGGGGGAATAAGCAGACAGGAGAGTGCTGTTACTAAGTATTAGTCCTCCATGCCAATCAGCTGTTAATCAGGTCAAAGGTTTGAGTCCACCCAGAGGCACGTAGGAAAATAAGGCCTGAAGAACTAAACATCAGCCATCAAAAACCCTGTGGAACATCGTTTTTTTTCACTCTGACACGCTTGGGCTCACCATGAGTTGGAATCAACTCAATAGCAACTGGTATGTAAAGAAGGACAAGGCAGGCTAACAGCTAAGGAAAAGAAAGGACTGGATGAATTTAACACAGCACAAAGAGGACTCTTTTCATTCTCCCCCACCTAATGCTTACTATTTACTATCAACTTGGCTGAAAGCAGAGAATATCAGAAAGATGTTTACCTATGCTTTATTGACTATGCAAAGGCTTTCGATTGTGTGGATCATGACAAGCTATGGACAACATTGCAAAGTATGAGTTTCCAGAACACTTAATTGTACTTCTGAGGAATCTGTACCTGGACCATGAAGCCGTTGTTCGAACAGAACATGGGAACACTGGTGTATAACAAGGTTGTGTTCTTGTTATTAAATTCAACCTGTATGCTGAGCAAATAATACGAGAAGCTGGGTTCTATGAAGAAAAACATGGCATCAGGATTGGAGGAAGACTCATTAACAACCTGTAATATGCAGATGATACAACCTTCCTTGTTGAAAGTGAAGAGGACTTGAAACATTTACTGACGAAGATCAAAGAGCACAGCCTTTGGTATATTTACATCTCAATGTCAAGAAAACAAAAATCCTCACCACTGGACCAATAAACAACATTCTTATCAACAGAGAAAAGATTGAAGTTGTCAAGGACTTCATTCTTCTTGGATCAACTATCAACACTCGTGGAAGCAGCGGTCAAGAGATTAGATGATGTATTGCATTAGGCAAATCTGCTGCACAGGAACTTTTTAAAGTGTTGAAGAGCAGAGATGTCAGCTTGAGGACTAAGGTGTGCCTGACCCAAGCCATGGTATTTTCAATAACCTCATATGGATGTGAAAGCTGGACAGTGAATAAGGAAGATTGTAGAAGAATTGATGCCTTTGAATTGTGGTGTTGGAGGAGAATACTAAAAGTGCCATGGACTGCCAAAAGAACCAATAGATCTGTTTTGGAAGAAATGCAGCCAGGGTGCTCCCTGGAGGCCAAGGTGGCTAAACTTCATCTCTCATACTTTGGACATATTGTCAGGAGGGAACAGTCGCTGGAGAAGGATATCATGCTTGGTAAGATAGAGGGTCGGAGAAAAAGAGGAAGACCCCCAACAAGATGGATCAGCCAGGTGGCATCATTGATGGACTCTAGTGTGGCAGTGGTAATGAGGTTGGCCCAGGATCGGACATTGTTTCGTTCTGCTGTGCATGGGGTCGCTATGAGTTGGTTCCAACTTGATGGCACCTGACAACAACAATAACAACTTCTAGGAACTATTCTGGATTCTGCTTTTCCCCTATTTATATCCAATATATCAGTGAATACTACCAACTCTTTCTCCAAAACAATTCTAGGACCCAGCCCTTCTCTACTATTCCTGTTATAGTACTAGTCATTGGATTCCTAGTGTGTCACGGTGAGATCAGCACTGGACTTTGAACCACATGGTCAACAGTTCAAGCCCACCGGCTGCTCCTTAGAAACCCTACAAAAGGTCACTATGAGTCAGAACCTACTTGATGGCCCCTAACAACAACAATAGTAGTAGTCAACATTACCAATATCTCAGCCACCTCTACCTGCACTATAGTATTTGACACCTTCCTGGTCTCCTCATTTCTTCTCTTGCCTGAACAGTCTGTCCTCAAGAGAGCAGGCAAAGTGATCTCTTGAAAATGAAAATTAATTAAAACATGGAAATTATACTTTTTGAAAACTTCCAATTGTTTACATTTCTAAAGAGTAATATACCTTAACTCATCACAATGGCAAACACAACCTAATCTCTTCTGGTCTCTACCTACTTTTCTAACATTATCTCCTACAACTTTCACCGTGGCCTATACCATTCATGCTCTACAGACCCTTTTTGGTCCTTGGAACAGTTAAGTTTATTTCTGTTTGGGCATCTTTGCACTGGTTGTGTTGTAGACCTGAAATTTGCTTTTCTCAATGTTTTGCAATGCTGTCTGCTTTTTGTCATTAAAATTTCTGTTGAGATTACTTCTTCAGAAGGGCCATTCTAACACCTCAACTTAATTGTCCCTGCCACTGTCACTTTCTGTCACATTACCATTCTTTAATGCTCTGTTCCTTTTCTTGTGTGCTTTCGTTTATTGGTCATATTTGTCCATCAGTAGAATGTACAGCCTTGTCTCCCTTATTTACTAGTGTTACCTCTGCATTTGATCTGGGCTTGGTTTTTAACAGGTATAAAATAAATTTGGTGATTAAATGAAAGAAATAGAAATAATATAAAATGAAAAGAAAGTGTGAATAGAAGTGGACATCTTTCAGAGGCAAGCTCATAAACATGAGGTCTACTCAGTGGCCTCCCATTTATAAGGGAAATGCTTGATTTTAAAGGGACAAAGTCATGCTGGACAATATGTATTATTCCATGGAAGTTCTTTTCAAGTTCTTCACTTCTTGACATTTCCACCTCTGCTTATGTTGCCTTTTTTCTTGGTTGTCTTGCTTTCCTGGCTGGACCACCTTGTTCTGTTCATACCAATTCCAATCCATTCAGCACACATAGTTCATATGATGTCAGATCACAACTCAAAACACTCTTCAAGTGTTTCTAATTATCTACAGGGGAAAGGTAAACTCTCTAGTTTAGCCTACATGACCATCAGATTCTACACTCAAACATCTTTCCCAATCTCATTTCCCAACAAGAATCCATTCCCCAATTATGCCAGAATCCTCACTCCCATTAACTCACTTTGTCCATCAGCCTTGATCATGTGACTCCCACTGATTAAACATTTCCCTTCCTCTACACTGTTTTTAAACAATGGTCACAGTCAAGACAGAATCCTAAAGAAACTTTGTCAAATCTTAAAATGAATATTATTGTTATTTTTACTGTCTCTTTCTCCATTCTTGCCCAGTATTTAAATTGATCATTCTTTTCTTATTACATCTTTTTTTAGGTTGAAATGTGTTTTGTTTTGCATCTATTTTCCATTCAGTACTGAGCTTTGATATTGAACATGCTTATAACATATCTTAATATCTAAGGAGCTCTGGTAGCTTAGTGGTTACAAGTCAGGCTGCTACTCTTAAGGTCAGCAGTTTGAAACTACCAGCTGTTCTGCAGGAGAAATATGAAGTGTTTTGCTCCCATAAAGATTTACAGCCTTGTAAACCCTATACAGAGTCTCTGTGAGTCAGAACCAACTCCATGGCACATAACCACCACCACCACCATAGCATATCTTAGAGATCAAGTATCCTCATGTGGAAAAGGGGAATGAAATAGCATCCCCATATAATTGCAAGAAGAATTATATGAGATAATGTAGTTAATCTTAACATTAGCACATCATGGCATATATAAAGGGTTATTACCTTAGCGTATTACAGGAAAAACGTGTGACCAAAAGGATCAAAAACAGAAACAATATAAAAGCAGATACAAAAACCACCACACAGAAACAAAAATAAAACTGTAGGCTTTGCTATGCAGGTCAGTGTGCATGCACAGTAGAAATCTCCAGCAGTGGGTGGGGGTGTCCACTTGTTCAGGTCCCTCTTCTAGTTACCACGTGGCGGTGTACAGATAGATATTGAGAAATTAATGGGAGAAAGATTGTCCACTATTTTTATCTCTGAAGGTCAGTTAGGTATCTGCATGAGCACAGCGTAATTCTCAAAATAGCTGTGCCTTTGTGTGTAGTAGTTGGTGTTGGCTTTTGCCTTTTATGTTGGGGTTTTACAGAGTGTTCATATGGTTTGTCTGTATG
>NW_006408549.1:11123049-11126713 GCF_000296735.1 Chrysochloris asiatica | reverse complement strand
AACAACAACGACAACAACATTACTGTATCAGTCTGGCTGTGGCCCCGCCCTCTGATCGCAGCCCAGGTGGAGTCCGCAGGAAGAGTCCTGCGTCCTGATGGATTCTAATATCGCAGTATTTTCCTTTCTACAGTGAGTTTTCCACCGGTGGTTGCAGGAAACTGACACACTACACTTTATACTAGATCCAGAGCTCTGGAGCTACTCCGTGAAAGCACCTTGTCTGGTTTTTCTGCGTTTCCCCCAAGGAGCCTGTCCTACCTGACTCTGCTGTTTCTGGCTCCAAACCAGAAGTGAAACAATATCCTCCTGATATATGTACAAGTTCCATATGAACACAATTTAGAATACTCATTCTTCACAATGTTACCCACAATTTGTTATGATCCATAGAGTTAAATGCCTTTGCATAGTCAAGAAAGCACAAGTAAATATCTTTCTGGTAGTCTCTGCTTTTAGTCAAGGTCCATCTGATGTGATCAATGATATTCCAAAGTTCCCTTCTGAATCCAGCTTGAATTTCTAACATCTCCCTGTTCATATACTGCTTCAACTGTTTTTAAATTATTTTCAGCCAAATCATACTTACCTATAACATTAATGATATTGTTCAATAATTTTTGCATTCCATTGTGTGACTTTTCTTTGAAAGGGACACAAATATGTATCGCTTCCCATTAGTTGACCAAGTAGCTGTCATCCAAATTTCTTGCCATAGTCGAGTGAGTGCCTCCAGCAATGCATCAGCTAGTTGAAGAATTTCAAATTGTATTCCATGAATTCCTGGAGCCTTGTTTTTCACCAATTTTTCACCTTTAGTGGGCTTCTTCCTTCAATACCATCTGGTCTTGACCATATACTACCTCTTGAAATGATTAAGTATAGGCTAATTCTTTTTGGTACAAGGACTCTGTATTCCTTCCATTTTCTTTCGATGCTTCTTTATCATTCAGTATTTTCACATAGAATCTTTCAATATTTCAACCCGAGGTTTATTTTTTCCCATCAATTCTTTCAACGTGAGAAATGCTGAGCTTTTAATTTTTCTAACTCTAGCTCTATGCGCATTCATTATAATACTTGACTTGTGTTCTCAAGGTGCCCTTTGAAATTTCCTGCTCAGTTATTTCACTTTCTCATTTGTTCCAGGTGCTTTAGCTTCTTAAAGCTCAAGAGCATGTTTCAGCATCTCTTATGACATCCACTTTTGGCCTTTTCTTTCTTTTCTGTCTTTACAATGACCCTTTGCTTTCTTCATATATGATATCATTGATGTCATTCCAACACTCTTCTGGCTTTTGGTCATTAGTGTATAATGCATCAAATCTCTTTTTGAGATAGTCTCTAAATTCAAGTGGGATATATTCAAGGCCATATTTTAGCTCTGGTGGACTTGTTTTAATTTTCTTCAGCTTCAGCCAGAACTTGCATATGAGAATTTAATGCTCTGTCCTACAGTCTGTCCCTGGCCTTATTTGGCTGATAATATTGAGCTTTTCCATCATCTCCTTTCACAGATGTAGTAAATTTGATTCCTGTGTATTCCATTTGATGAGGTACACATGTATAGTCACATTTTATATTTTTGAAAAAAAAAGATATTTGCAATGAATAAATCATTGGTCCTGCAAAATTTTATCATGGGATCTCCAAGGCCATATTTACCAACTGGTGTGACGCTGTGGGTTAATGCACCAGACTGCAAAGCTGTTTGAACTGCAAGGTCAGCGGTTCAAGCTCATCAGCTGCTTCTCAGAAATCCTATACAGGGTTGCTATGAGTGACAGCACTTAACAACAATCCTTCCCCTTTGATTCCAATTTTTGCATTCTAATCACCCATAATTATCAATTCATCTTGATTGATTGTATATTTTATCAGTTTCAGACAGAGGAAGTTGGTAAATTGTTTTCAATTTCACCACCCCTGGCTTTAGCGGTTGGAGTATAAATTTTAATAATAATGCTATTGCTCGTCTTGTCTTCTTTGTTGTTGTTGTTGTTGTTAAGTGTTTTCAAGGTTGTCCTCACCCATAGTGACTCTGTACAGGGAGCAGCTGGTCTTCCTTGTAGTGGTGGATAGGTGCCGCGGAGCCAGTCCTGACTTACAGCAGCCCTGCATAGCTTTTCCAAGGTCATAAATCTTTACGTGAGCAGAATGCTTCATCATTCTAGTGTGGAACTGCTGGTAGTTTCGAACTGCTGACCTTGAGGTTAGCAACCCAGTTCGTAACCACTATACTACCAGAGCTCCTTGGTCTTCCTTGTAGGTGTATGGATATTTTCCTTTCACAGACAGCATTGCATTTCAAGATATTGAAATGTTCTTTTTGATGATGAATGTGATATCTTTCTTCTTTTTGTTTTCATCATCGTGAACCATATAATTCAAAATGGTCAATACCAGTCCAAATCAGCTCACTAACACCTAGGATATGATGGTTCTTTATACATTCCATTTATTTTTGATGACTGCTAATTTTCCTAGATTCGTAATTCGGACATTCCATGTTTTGATTATTAATGTATGTTTGAAGCTATTTCTCCCCAATTTGAGTTGTGCCTTATAAGCAAATGATGGTCTCAAAAGCTTTGTTCCACTCATATCACTAAGGTCGATTCTAATTTGAGGAAGTAACTCTTCCCCAGTCACATTTTGAGTGAGTTCCAATCTGAGGGACTCATCTGCCAGCACTATGTTTAACAATATTCCTTTGCTCTTCACAAGGTTTTCAGTAGCTAACCATTCAGAAGTTGTCTGCCTCTCTTTTCCCCTAGTCTGTTCTTAGTCTGGGAACTCCACTGGCATAGCTTATAACATCACAACAACACACAAGCTGTGTACAACAAACTGACAGATGAGTAGTGGTTGACACATATACTTTAGTAAAAATAAATAATTTAACCTTTTCAAAAGACTGTAACTTATGATTTCTAATACTACAACTATATTTTGTAACCCAACACAGGTATTTTTAACATATTTTAGAACCACAATACAATTGAAAATCTAATTATAGAGCTGTTCTATCTCCCCAGAAAAATGCCTATAGGCACAACCTTTAGTATGCAACTTCAGAGAGTTCCATGGTCCTGTAGAGCCATGCATGGATCTCTGGTGGTCCATTCAATTCTTCCCAAGCCATGCAATCCAGTGCTCAATATTCAGTCACTCCCATTTCTTGCCTCTTTGATAATACTACATTGATAACCAAATATCAGTATGTAGCAGAATGCATGAACTCATCTTTTTGGTGTGTCTTAAGAAAAAAAAAAAAAAAATTGAAGTCAAAGAAAGCCAACATAATGATGGGAAATAATTCTCTTAGCACTTTTTGCAACAAATGTACCATGATATTTTCACATTAGGTTTGCAAAATAAACTATTCATTTTAAGCTAAGCATTTTCTATGAATGACATAGATAACTACAAAGTCAAAGAGCCCAAGCTTACCATTAAATATGAGATTTTAGAAACTTCAAAGCATCATTTTTTATGAATTTCCCTCTCTTACTTTTTTCTCTCTCAATTTGATATTTTTATGGCAGAATTTCCCTTTGAGTCATCCTCTGACACAAATCTTTGTTTGTGAGGCAAGAAGCCTTGTTGGTAAAATTTAATTTAGGATTATTTTCCCCCACTGGTTAAAGTAAAATAACTTATA
>NW_006408549.1:11114487-11115301 GCF_000296735.1 Chrysochloris asiatica | reverse complement strand
AACAATAGATATGATCATCTCCCAAACCCCCCACCTGACATAACCATTGTGAAACATTTGGTACCTGTCCGTGTCTATTGCATTCAATGCATAGTTAATCATAAGCAAACCAATAGAAAAAACAAGATCACAAAATAGCTGGCACACAATTTTTTTTCCTAATTAACATTAGATCTTGAATATCTTTCCAGATCTTGTAAGTGCCTATTTTATATTCCATGGTGTGAATATATAATTTATTCAACTGTCTTCTTTCCATTGATAGGTACCTAGATGATGTTTTGTTGCTAAAGATTTTGCTGTAATAAACATCCTTGTAACCAGCCAATTGTCATCTACTTCATTCCAACTCATGGCGACCCCATGTGTTTCAGAGGTGAATGCCTGTGATCATTCAAAAGTAGACTACTAATCCTTTCTTCCAAGATGGCTCTGGGTGAATTCTAATCTCCAACAGGCTGGTGAATAGTTGAGTACTTGACTATTTGTGCCACCCTGTGACTCCAAACATCCTTACACAAGGAGCTTCAAAAAGTTTGTGGACAAATGGAATTAAATGTTAAGGAATTTTTTTCCATGAAGTTTTAAAGCCCCCTCATATATATTATGATGCTTTTACTTCAGAAGAATAAATCTCTAGAACTTTCTAAAGAGAACAACCATGAAATAATTCTTCACATCATGTATTTTTCTTTCTGACCACTCCCCCTGCTGCATTTTTTTTTTTGGGGGGGGGGGGTGGCACATTAATTAAACTAGTTCTGTTCAAGATTTTCTGTTG
Organism: Chrysochloris asiatica; assembly: GCF_000296735.1. NCBI lineage: Eukaryota > Metazoa > Chordata > Mammalia > Afrosoricida > Chrysochloridae > Chrysochloris > Chrysochloris asiatica. The sequence continues at coordinate 11,114,520 of NW_006408549.1, read as the reverse complement.
TGTAAGTAAAAGAAGTAGCACTGTAGGATAAGC
>NW_006408549.1:11107793-11114387 GCF_000296735.1 Chrysochloris asiatica | reverse complement strand
TTTTTTTTTTCTTTTGTAGGATTGCTGGTATAATTCTATCACTGGCCAAATCTCTGAATCCATCACAGAGGGAATTTCAAAAAGAACAAGGTAAACCTAAAGATAATGTTAATAAGAACTTGGAAGTAAGATTGAAATGCAATCATTCAGGTGGGAAAAGTAAGAATTTTATGAAAAGGTGTTTTTTTTTGTTTTGTTTTGTTTTTTGTTTTACTTTGAGCTGATATTAAACACACAAAAAAATCTTTTGTTATGTTTTAGATTCATTCCTTAATTTAAAAAAAATTATCAATGTACTCTAATAAAAAAACTAGGATTTTTAAAGAATCAAACAATTTATTTTTACTAAGAATATGTCAGTAAACCATTTCTTATGAAAAGTAGTTAGTTTTGTGACTTTGAATAAATAATTTGGTTTTGTTGAGACTGTTTTTACTCCTCCTTCCTTTTTTTGTTCTTTATTCCTTTCTCTTTCTCTTTCCTTCTTTTCTTCCTTTAAGTAATTGAATGCTTGTCCCCTTAACCTACTCACTACCATACACTCATGTTGTTGTTGTTAAGTGCAGTCAAGTCAATTCTGACTCATATCCACTCAAACCTATAGTGTTTTCAAGGAGCAACTGGTGGGTTTAAACTGCTGACCTTGTGGTTAGCAATTCAGTGTTGATCTGACAGTACCTTGAATGCTTGCTTCTTAGTGTTATGCAATTTGCTAATAACTAGACAATAACTAGTGATCAACACATTTTTCACATTCATTGATTTTGGATAAAATAAAATTTTTAAATACTCATGCAGAATAAGATATGAGGAGGCTTCAAAGAGTTCATGGAAAATGTAATTAAAGAATCCCCCTCTGATATTCCTGGTGTGGCACTGTAGGGTACGCACTGGACTGCTAACCACAAGTTTGGTGTTTCCAGCTCATCAGCTGCTCCTTGGAAGTCTTATTCAGGGTCACCAGGAGTCAGAACTGACTGAGCAGCACTTAACAACAAGACAATGTAGCATGTGCTATTGTAAGGGCAATTATTGATACTATATTGTTGTTGTTAATTGCCATCAAGTTGGTTCTGACTCATAGTTCCCCTGTATAGTGTTTCCAAGGAGCAGCCTGTTGGTTTGAACCACCAACCTTGCAGTTAGCAGTCCAGTGCTTATCCTACAGTACCATTCCAGGGCTCCAACTGATGCTATGAGTATGTAACTTGAGATAACCTAGTCTGGGAATTCGGAAAAGCTCCTTGGAGAAAGATAAATTATAGCTTAGATATGAAGAGTGAGTAGGAGTTAAGTAAGTTAATTGTCTGGGGTGGGAGCCTATTTGCTGTGAAAAGCACCAGGCAGAAGAGGTATTTTAGGGTCTCAGAGAAGGTCAATACAGCCAAAAGGTGAGAGAATTATAGTAGGCATTGTGAACCATGCAATTCAGTTAGGAATGCTTTCAATTCAAAGTATTAGAAGATTTTACTACCAGTGGATATACATATTGTTGTTGTTAAGTGCCACTGAATCGGTTCTAACCCATAGTGGCCCTGTATAGGGATTCTGAGCAGTGTCTGGTGAGCTTGAACCACTGACCTTGAGGTTTCAAACCTACTTTGCAGTACAGTCTATTAAACCACAGCACCATACCAGGGCTCCTATTTAGTGAGATAGAAAAGACGGAAACCTTCCCCAGATCAACTGTATGTGTCCCCTTTGGCTTAAAATAAGTATGCTGTTGATGTTCATTTGGGAGAGCTCATATAGCAGATAAGAGTATTCTCATAGGCAGAAGGAAAAACTTCAGTCAACCTTAAATAAGGCAAATCATTCTACGGGGGGCTGGGAGGGTAGTAAGAAAAATTAAACCCACATCAAGAAGTAAATCTCATAAAAAAAGAATTTCTCAGGGTTTCTATAACTGTTACTGTTAGAATTCCTTTCTGGGCAGGGGAATTTTTTTATTTCAACTTTCATATTAACAGTCCAATAATAAACCTTTGATTAAAGAAAAAGGATTACAGTGAAAGGTTGAAATAAGCTTAATTGTAGAGGTGTGATTAGTGCCACAGTGATACGCTCCCAGGTAATGATTTTTAAAATTTTATAGGAAATGTTTAACAAGATGATTGCCTGCCTATAAAATGTCTCTGTAAAGAAAATAGTCTTTGAAAGCAGCATTGGGCCCTGTTGCACTAATATAGCCATGAATGGCAACATTTCTTTTATAGTTTTGATGAATGCTAAAGTAGAAACTTTATTATAATGATTTTGGACCCAGAACTGTGAAAATAGCGGGCAGAATATGAACACTTTGCCAGATCAATCAATTTTCATTTAAAATTCTACTTATTGTGTATGGTATCAAACTATGAAAATGTAACATTTCAAACTAGTGATTTCTGTCCTACCAAAATTGCAGTACTTATTTGGGTTTTGAAGTAGATCGGATCAGAGCTACAGACAGCATGGTATAGCCAAACAAGAAAGAGAGAAAAAATGAAATCCCTGAATTCTAGTCTCCTTTACTTATCCATTCAATCTGAACACATTTACATAGAGCCTAATAAGTGTAAAACAAAATAAAAAGATCCCAGATAATTTCCAGATATTCTACTCAAGAAATGCTCATGCTGGAATTGAGGAATAGACATATAATTGAAGCAATACAAGTAAGTGTGACTCTGTTCATTTGCAATGTTACAAAGATATACATTTGTGGGAGCATACCACCAGCTATGGTCAGCTCATGATGATTCCATGTATGTCAGATGAGGACCGTGATCCAGTCTTAAATGGTTTTAAATGGCTGTTTTTTCAGAGCAAATCCTTAGACCTTTCTTCTGAGGTGCCTCTGCGTGGACTTGAACCTCCTTTCAGTAAAGATATCAAAGTACATTAAGAGTTTGCACCATTCAAGGCTAGATAAATATTAAAAAATATAGAACATATTACTAAGAATATTATGTATCTCCACTGAAAATCTGTCCTGATGAAATTATCAAGAAGAAGTTAATGAAATAAATAATATCTTATATTTAAATATAGTGTGGCAATGTAGGATAAGCACTGGATTGCTAACCTGCAAGGTGGTAGTTCAAACCCACCAACAGCTCTTCAGAAACCCTATACATACTCTTTATGAGTCAGAACCAACTCGATGGAACTTAACAGCAAAAACATTTACATGATGACTTCACCTTTTCAACAGTGTCAGGTGTTATTTTCTTCTTGTCTTTTCCTGTCTATAACTTGACGAACAGAGTCATGGTATGGAGCTATGAGCTAACACACTGGACTGTAAGGTCAGTTTGAGCCTCAAAGTTGTTTAAGCTTGCCAGCCACTCCTCAGAAACCCTACACATGGTTGCTATGAGTTGGAATCAACTCGGTGGCACTTAACAACAACAACAACAACCTTGAAGAAGAAGGTATGAAGCAAGGCTATTGATTTCATCCCAGTCATCATGGAGATGGAAACACTGGAAAGAATAAACAAAGGGATTCTCCTTTAGGTCTTCTAGGAGTACAGTCCTCCTGATACCTTGATTATATGCCAGTGAGCCTCTGACCTACAAAACTGTACAGAAATCTATTTGCAGGATTTCAAGCCACTAAATTTATGATGATCTGTTATAACAAATTAGAAAACTAATGTTTGGTGCTTAAATCATATAACTTACTAAAGTTAGCAAATGAATCTCTGGAAATTTTTTAAAAATGAGCAAGCTTCTCTAGATTAGATGATTTCTAAAGTCCTTATCCATTTTGAAATTCCAATTTCTGCTAATTAAATTGCATGCAGTTGCAAGGAAATTGGCTCCCAAACCACAAAATTTGACAGAAAGGGTTTAAGAGCCTCCTCTATCTTTTCTCTTTTATACAATTTTATTTTCTCTAACCACTTTGCTTCATAGAATTCTTTACCTAGAAGAGGAATTCATTTTAAGAAAAGAGTAATATGTAGGTGACACAAACATACAATTTTCTCTTTATTATCAACTTTTACTGTCTTATAATGCACTTGCTTCTTAACTATCTAGTCTTGGGTCCATCTATTAAAATGGGAAAAATCTTTCATCAAGATTGACATAACCACCACTTGTAAGATCAAGTGATGAATGGACTAAATAGGAATCCTGAACATCACTAAGAGTCCTGGTGGTGCTGTGGGATAAACACTGGGTTGGTAAGCACAAGGTTAATGGTTCAAACCCAACACCTGCTCTGCAGGAGAAAGATGAAGTTTCTTCTGATAAAGATTTACCATCTCGGAAACACTATATAGGGTCACAATGGATCAGAATTGACTCTATGGCAGTAGATTTAGTTAGCAGCATCATTAAGATCAAAGTTAGCCTGGGGAGACATTTTTCCTTCAATTACAAGCTTCTGACATAGTGATTTTCATCATTCCACAATATCTATTGTCTGTATTAGCAAAGGAAATAGCTAAACTGGAAAGCATGAGAAGACCCAGGCTGCAGATAAGAGAGTTGACACTTAGGTTAGCAAAACACACTTTGGCCCGTGACCTGGGTGGCCTGGGAAACCAGTAACAGAGCCATCACAACTCAGAAAGCCTTTGCCAAAGGCAATTGGTTTCGATTTGAAAGATGTATTCTAAAATGAATGTCTTCTATACTAAATTATTGATTTCTTTTTTTTCCTCACTAAGTCGAACTGGAGCATTCAGCTGGTAAGAATTATTTTTGTCTGAATTAAATATGGATGGGTAACTCCGGCCTTTTTCAGGTTCAACAGACATCTTGAACTATTTTCAAACATTTGGGATTTGGCAAAAAAATATTTTACTCAGTAATTTTCTGCTTAATATTTAAACCCTTGTGTGTTTTAAGGGGAATTGAATCTGTATGTTTCTAATTTATTTACCATTAACTGCTCAGGCTGTCTTTCCATTATCATTATTTTGCTGCCTTTTTTTTTTGTGGGACAATTTCAGGGACTTTGACAAATTTCTTTAAATAAAACAAAATAGGAAAGTTTAATTGTGCCAGAGGAAATAAACTGTCAAATCAAGGGAAAGCAAAGAGGTTCTGAAGTCATATTAGTAGCAAAGCTTGATTCAAGAAGAAAGAAACCATTTTTCTTGAAGTTCTACTGCTAGAGCTAAAAGACTGTATAGACCTAGAACATGAATAAGCACTCACTGATGACTGATGTCGTATTCACTATTAGCCATTCTGCACACAAGCACTGCACCTCAGAACATCTGAGGAAAAAGGCAGTCCTTCATGTCAGGGCAAAGGTGGTGCTATAGGATAAGCACTAGACTGCCACCTGAAAGGTCAGCAGTTCAAACCCACCAGCTACTCCTTGAGAAAAAGATGAGACTGTCTGTTCCCGTGAAGTTTGACAGTCTTAGAAACCCTATGTAGGATCAAAATGAGTCAGAATCGACTCGAAGGCATATCAGGACAAGGAGAAGAACAGCAATAAGATGTTTCTAGCAGCTCAGTAAAGGGATTATCTACAATTAGACACACAGTGATGGGAAAGAGAAAATATGTGTGTAGAAAAGAAAAACAAAGGGAAAAAAAGAGGTATATTTCTTAATAAAAGTTAAGTAGTATATGGTGTACTTTTTGCTTTTAGACTACTGTGGGTTCTAGACCTATGGCTATATAGACCCATAATAGATGATCCCAGAATGTCCTCTGTTGGTAAGTGCTACTGATTCAGCTCTGACTCATAGCATAGGGTTTCCAAGGAATTGCTGGTGGATTTAAACTGAAAATCTAGTGGTTAGTAGTTCAGTGCTTTTAATGTTTTATTTAGATTTGTTTATGCACAAAGTTTTATGCAGGTGTGTGTGTGTGTGCACTTGTGTGTGTGCAACTCAGCATCAAAACCAGTTAGGCTTAGAACTTTCTTCTTACCATCACTATTGAAGCCAATATATTTTAGTTAAATATGAAAACAACATACCTGAATCATAAAAGTTTGATAGAATTGGATAACTAGGTACTGTCATCCAATTAACAAATATGTATGAGGATGAGTCAAAAATGATTTGTACTAGGGTTATATCAAAATGCACGCTCATGTCCACGATGACAGCATTGAGCACATGAAATGATTCTGTGGATTAGGTGAGTGACAATGGATCATGTGGCAAACCATTTGCAAACCAGCCATAGCTCTGCCTATGAAATAATCTGACAGACTTAGGTTTTGAAATGTTTCTGCTAGATGAGTACTGAAACAACTCACAGAAGAGAATAAACAGAAGTATTTGGACATGTGCAAAACAGTTTGGACTGCTACTCAAAGGAAGGTAAAAGTGTCTTTAAAAATCATTACAGTTAATGAGACCTGGATTCATCTCTATGAGCCTGAGAGTAAACAGCAGTGTATGGAATGGAAACATCCTCCATCACTGAAACAGAAAAAGTTCAAATGTCAACTATCAACTAGAAAATTGATGTGTACAGTTTCCTGTAATTTTCAAAGGCTAATCTTGGTACACTATTAGGGAAAATGTTCAAAAATCAACAATGCTCTCTTTACAGTGAGATACTCACTGGAGAGCTCAGAGTACTACTATCCAATGCATGTCCACGCACCTCTGCCCACACTGTTGGCACT
>NW_006408549.1:11093405-11103024 GCF_000296735.1 Chrysochloris asiatica | reverse complement strand
TAGTTCTGTTCAAGATTTTCTGTTGTGTAAGTAAAAGAAGTAGCACTGTAGGATAAGCACTGGACTGTTAACCACAAGGCTGGCAGTTCAAACTAACCAGCTGCTGCTCAGGAACCCAATCCAGGATTGCTAGGAGTCAGAATTGACTTAACAATACTTATCAAGAACAAAGTAAAAGGAACCTTATTCTTCTATAACAAGAACTTGTATTATATTTTTACTATCAGAAAATTCTAATTAAAAATTTGATCCATGTCTATTTATCATCTCTGTAACTTATGTCGTTACTGTTGTTAGCTCCCATCAGTCCAGCTTCAAGTCACCATGACCCCATGCATCACAGAACACAGTCTTGTACCATCCTCATGATTAGTTGTGGAGCATACCATTGGGATCCATACTGTTTTCACTGAATACTTTTCAGAATTATATTTCTAAATTTTTATTCCTAGTCTGTCTTGAAGCTCTTCTGATACCTATTCGGCATCATCACAACATACAAGTATAAACTAAATAAACCACACAAGTTGATACCATGTTCATTCTAACTCACGGGACCCCATGTGTGTCAGATTAGAAATACGTTCTTTGGGGTTTCTTGGCAGTGGTTGATGTTTTCAGAAGTAGATTGAGATGCCTTTGGGTGAGTTTGAACAGCCAGGCTTTTGGTTAATAGTCAAGTGATTAACTGTTTGTGCTACCCAGAGATTAAGCGCATTTGCAAACATTTCTGAAATTAAGTTCCAATCATTTCCCTTAAATTGGTATGTTTGAACAAACACTAGCAAGGAGTATTGCTGCGAGAGGATAGCTTGGAAAGAGTGAAGGAAGCTTGTTGGTGTCATTTTTGTTGTGTGCCATTGAGTTATTTCTGACTCATAGAGGCCCTATGTGACAGATTAAAAGGGCCAACAGGGTTTCCAAGGCTGTAATTTTTACCTTGGACTGCAGAAGAATGACCAAATCTGTCTTGGAAGAGATGCAGCCAGAATACACCTTAGAAACAAGGATGGTGACACTTCAGCTCATGGACTTTGGACATGCTATCAGGAGGGAGCAATTACTAGAAATAGCCATTATGCTTAGTAAAGTAGAGGGTAAACAAAAAAGAGGAAGAACTTCAGCAAGCTGGATTGACACAGTGGCTGAAACAATGGGCTCAAGCATAGAAATAATGTGAGGCTAGCACAGGGCCAGGAACTGTTTTGTTCTGGTGTACACAGGGTCAACGTGAGTCTGAACACAATGGCACCTAACGACTACAATCTTTACTGGAACAGACACAACCAGGACTTCTCTTCCACAGAGCACTCGTAAAGAGCTAGTATTCAGAGACAGAAGACAGATCTCAGTACTGAAAGAGAGGGTGAATCAGACATCAAAGTAAAAGTCATGCCTGTGGATTTGGTAATTATTGAGAAGGAGGCTGTGGGGAAAGTCACCATCGTTTGATAGGCAGAGAGATGCTAACACTGCATAGAATTGACTTGATGTAACTAAAATGCTAGCAAATTGTATTTCCTTAGAAATAAACCCTTAGGAATAATAAACCTTGCTGCAGCCTTTAATGAGAAGGCTGTCTCAAGAACAATATATGCCTGAGCATGTCAGTTAGTATATTTTAATACCTTAAACAATTTGGTAAAGCGAAAGGAGGACAAAGCTGAGATTGCTCTAGCCAAAGAGTAAATGCTTTTTTGTTGGACTCCAGGCAGAACCCCAAAGAGATGGGGTAGAGCTATCAGGGGACATTTTTGTTTTGGATGCAAAGGGGATCACTATTTTTTCTCCCACTATTGGGGTGAAATCAGGACAAGTAGTAATCCTGTTTTCCTGTTTTCAAAATATTTTGCTTCCTTAGATTCTATTTGAGTTTTATGCTATCTATAGAAGTGGAAATTGAACTGATGCCAAAATGTACTGGCCCAACTTCCCATGGGCTCCTGCACCACCTATTAGGATCAGATAACAGACATGAGCTTGACATCCCCTAGAAAGTACTTGCCAACACCATCATAAAGCCTGAGGAAACACCCAGAGACCTTGGGGCCAAGTATCATGTGACCTTCAATGTGGTACGAAATGTCCCAAGGATGCTGCTCTTATTTTAATTATTTATAACTCAAAGGTTTCACTATGAGCCATAATACTATTTTTAATGTGCTGTGCGTTTCTATATGATCATATCCACATAGCTATTTTATCAGTGTTTTTATCAAGCCACTGCACTGATGTACGTTTATTGACCCTTGTCAGGTGACAAGCAACATGTTGGTGTTGTAGCGTGTTATGGTTATCAAAATAACATTTACTCTTCTAGTTTTATTATTTTTTTCTTCTTCCTTTGTTTATTTGTGTGTGTGCATGTTTTATTGGTTTTGTTTTTGTTTTTGCTGGTTGTTTTATAATAGGAGATCTCAAAGAGTGAAAAGCTTCCAGAATTTTTCATTTCTCTGTCCAAAGAGTTAGAAAAAAAACACCAATCTTAATTTCCTTTCTTTCTATTATATATTCTTTTTATTTTCTTCTTAAATTTTTAGAAATTGTGTAACCTTGGGAATCATTATATGATATTCTCTTGTGTTTGAATTTACTACAGAATCCATTTTTATTCTTTAGTCATAAAGCAAGCCCACTTTGGGATTGTGTATGTGTATAAATAAAAGATAGTCTGGAGAATTAAAAAAAAAAATCTTCCATAAAATAATTTCATTGGAGAATAAATGGTCAAAAAGAACATTCTTTGGATGAACTTTTAAGGAGAGAGATGAGCTCATTAGGTATTATCTTCCTTAATTTTGCCCTCTTTATTTTTAAATTAATTTATATGTACACATTACATCTCTCTCTTTTCTTTAGTCTTAGAAGTGTGGATTTTTTTTTTCCCTTTTCTACTGGTGAATTTGATTCCATTTTATTTCCCCACTTTAATGATTTCCTCTATAAACTATCTCTCCCGTCCTGGATTTTCAGTCTCCTTTCTCTACTAAAGGAACATAACAGTTTAGAAACAGAAGTAAATAAAGAACATGCATCTTAAATAAAATCCTCTCTTGGTCCTATACTTTTTTTGAAGGACCACTGTCCCTCTCTTCCTCCTTCCTTCATATACTTCTTCATCCTTATTTCTTGAACATAGAATCGAGTTTGTCTCCACTTTGCCCTATTTAATCTTCTGTAGACCAATGAATGGAATTCATTGCCGATACTCCATTGAAATGGCTCTTAAGAATTATTCTAATCACCATATCTAGTGGCTATATTATTGGACACATGCTCCTGTTATATCTTACAATGTTCATCATTCCCTTAGTCTTGAAACTTTCCACTCTGGGTTTCAATTATGCCCATTCATCTATAATCAGTTTACTTACCCTTGACTATTCCTCTTGACCATTTTTATGGATTTTGCTCCCATTTTTTTAATCTTAAATATTGCAATTCCTCAGGGTTCTGCCAACAGCCCACATTTCTTTTGATCCCTACACTTCTTGTGTTCACACAACTTTGGGATTTTGACTGACACTACAGGTGGCAATCTTGATGTTACCATGCTGGTTAAATGCTCCGATTTCTCTCTCTAGCTCTGGACATTTCCCAGAGTCCGTTGGAGTTGTGTTGTTATCATGGATGCCTGAAGTTGTTGTTGTTGTTGAGTGTGATCAGTATGATTCTTATTCATAGAGACCCATGTAACAAAAATGCCTTACAGGGTTTTCTTGGATGTACTCTTTACAGAAGCACATCACCAAGTCTTTCTTCTTCAGAGCTGCTGAGTGGGTTCGAACCACCAAACTTTTGTTTATCAATCTAGCAATTAATGGTGATTCCATCAGGGTTCCTTTGAATGTCCTATGTTGTTATTGTTGTTGTGGTTGCTAAGTACCATCAAGCTGGTTCCAACTTTGTAGAGACCCTGTATAGAGTTTCTAAGGAGTAGCCATTAGGTGTGAACTGCCAATCTTGAGGTTCGTCAGCCAGTGCTTGTCCTATAGGTACTTAACTTTCATGAGCTGCCTTAGATCCTTTTGGAAAAAGCGTATGAGCAAACAACTAACAGAAACTATCTTACGTGAAAATCATTGCTTTTTTCCCAAACCTGTTTGTTCTGGGTTTTTCTTGACTCATTAGAAATATACCAGTCAGTCATTCAAAATGGAAATTGAGATTTGAGAGAGTTTTTGAACTCTTCTTTCCCCTCAGCTCCCATATCCAAATAATCACCATGTGCTGTGTACTTACTTACCTCCTAAATAAACTTGAATTAGTTCCTCCATCCCCATAAGTACTACAGAACTATGATGAAAGTCCTGGGTTATTTCAACAATCTCATGGTTTCTAGGACCATGTACTCAAACCCATCCACGGACAGTGGCCAAAATAGATGTATTCAACATTCAATTCCCATCTCATCACTTCTATTCATGTCTATTTCTTATCATGTCTGTTCTTCTAACTTCACCTTTTATGGCTGTCTACTTTATTCTTTGCCCTTCTGCATTTATAATTTCTCTCATATGCTATGCTGTTTATCCTACCAGTGACTTTGGTCGTCTCTCTACTTGGAAGGCCCCTACCTGCTTCACCTGACTAAACCTTTTTATTCTTTATGACTCTTCTTGAGTGTAACCTCTTCCAAGAAACCATCAAATTTCCTCACCATGCTCCGTATTGGGTTGGGCAGCCCTTTCTCTACTTCTATGACAACCTCTAGATGTCTTCAGCAGACAGTATGTTGTCATTATCTTTTTACATATGTCACTGAGTGAAAAACTATGATTTGCATATTTATTTTTACCTGTAACGTGTAATTCTGTATCTGACATACAATAGGCACAAAATAACTAATTTTGTTATATTACGGTTTCGTTTAAGTCTTAAATTATTAACAGGATTTGAATAAATGAAATAAAGAGAGGATTTAATGAAATAAGACTTCAAAATGCAATTCAGACACTAGTCCCAGATAGATTTCTAGAGCAAGTGAACACCATGCACTTATTGAAGTTGGAAGCTTGCATGTGTGTGGGGGGTGAGGGGGCGGGGTGTGTGGATGGTGTCAGGGGAGTGATTTTTACATCTGTCAACATATTATACAACATTGGATAATAGGATTGTTGTTGTTGTTAAGTGCCATCAAGTCAGTTCTGACCCATAGCAACCCTGTATAGATTTTCTGAGGAGTGGCTGGTGAGCTTGAACTGGCAACGTTGCTGTTCAAACCTACTTTGCAGTCTAGTGCATTAACCCACAGTACCACAGCAGGACTTTTATAGAAGGATAGATTGCAGAAAAATGAAGAAATCCTGCAGGGCTTGACTTTGGAAAACTACAGACAGCACAAAGGCGTTGTTTCTGAATGAAGGAGCAACAATGATTAGCACGGTGTGTTAGGAAAAAACTTTTAGCAATAGTGGGTAAATAGATCAGTCCAGGAAACAGGAGGAATACTTAGAAGAATGTAATCATTTAGAAATTAAGAAATAATGGCCTGAGTTGGGATGGTGGCAATGGAAATATTGGAGGAGGAGATATGCTAAAACATTCCAAAGAAAAAGAACAATTAACATACAGTGGCTAATGTGGGCGTCCACTGGAGTCCTGGTGTGGCACTGTGCATTAATGCATCAGACTGCAAAGTCATTTGTACTGCAAGGTCAGTGATTCAAGTTCACCAGCTGCTCCTCGGAAACCCTATACAGGGTCGCTATAGGTTGGAATTGACTCAGCAGCACTTAACAACAACAACAATGTGGGGGTCAGGGAGCAACACTATGAGATCAGGGATCATGATCATTTTGTTCCTCACTGTATACTTGCTACATAGCATTGAGAGTGACACAAAGTAGGTGGTTAATGCATGATTTATGACCTATATAATCCTTTCATATATACTGCATATGTTCCTTGAGAGAACAAATAGATAGGAATGTTGCTATGTTTTGTTTTTGTGCGTGTCTTTTCCAGCACCAATATATCGGTTTTTACACAGTGGATTTAGAATAATGATGGAATGGTGTGTCTTTGCTGTGGTTTAGGTCACTGCCATTCTCTCGATTGTTTCCCCAGGGTTCCAAGATTTTGCACAATCGCTGCTACTCTTCTGAAATCAGCTTTAAAACTTTGATCTCAGTCTCTAAATATGCCCTTGTTGTAAACAAGCAACACATCTAATAATAACCATATCACCTGTTCATCTAAAGAGTTTCATGTGTGTTTAATTAATAACTGAGGACAAATGTCACCATAGTTGCTTCAGTTTAGACAGGAGACAATTATATCATTCACTTATTTTTTTCTGCTTGATGGATATATAAAACTTTCAGAGAAAATTATTAAGGACCTAGATCATTAAAAATTTTTGGTACATTAATGACAATTTATACTTGAAAACACTGATCATGAGTTGCTTATGTGTTCAAAACTCAATTAAACAGAAAAACCTTTATAATTGCAAAGATATATGTTCAGCGACATCAATGGTAACACTTTCAACAATAGTGAAGTCTATTAATTAAATATCCATCATAAAGTAGGGTGTCTCTGCCTGGAAGAATTCTTACCAATGGTTAAAAAACTGGAATAGAGTAAATCTCTGTGTGCTGATGTGGGAAAATGTCCAAGATCCATTGTAAAGTGGAAAAAGCAAATTGCAGAATTAAAGAGCAGAACAGTTAGCAAGAAACAATTCTTATGAAAATACAAATACAGATCATATATATAGAAAATGTTACCATTTGTGATATTAAAATTACCTGGAATTATTCATAGTAAATGTTATGAATAGTAGTCAAATCTGGAATTATCTTAAGCATTAAAGAAACATTTTTGCAATAATTACATACTAATTGGAAAAAAAAAAATAGACAAGCTCTTTCTATGTTTACAAAGTTCTGTTGTATATTCACTATTGTTGTTGTTGTTAAGTGCTGTCGAGTCGGTTCCGGCCAATAGTGACCCTGTGTAGGGTTTCCAAGGAGAAACTGGTGAGTTTGAACCACCAACCTTATAGTTCAAACTGATTTTGCAGTCTGACCCATTAGCTCACAGCGCCACACCAGGACTCTAATTCCATACAATAGAGTTGTATGACAATAGAGTCCTGGTCTTTATTAGTTGTATGGAAATTAATATAAAAGCAACATAAAACAATCACATTTTTTTGAGGTTAAAAGTTATCATTTAAATGTTTAAAACTATTATTAGGTGCCATCGAGTCAATCCCTACTCATAGTAACCCTCTGTACATCAGAACGAAACAAACACCACATGGTCCAGAACGATGCTCACAATCATTTCAATGTTTGAAGCCACTGTTGCAGACACTGTGCTGCAATCTCATTGAGGGTCTTCCTCTTTTCTGCTGACCCTCTACTTTACCAATCATGATGTCCTTCTCCAGGCACCAGTCCCTACTGATAACATGTTCAAATTATGTGAAACAAAGTCTTGTCATCCTTACTTCAACCGAGTATTCTGATAGATATGCTCTTCCTTCTGGCAATACATGATACATTCCATATTTTTTGCCAGCACTATAATTCAAAGACATCAATTCTTCAGTCTTCCTTATTCATTGTTCATTTTTTTGCATGCATATTAAGTGATTGAAAACATCATGGTTTGGGTCAGGTATATCTTAGTCCTCAAAGTTATATCTTTGCATTTTAACATTTTAAAGATGTCATTTGCAGCAGATTTTCTCTGTGCAATATATATGATTTCTTGACTGCTGCTTTTTTTATAGGCATTGATTGTGGATCCCAGTAAAAAGAAATCCTTGAAAACTTCAATATTTACAAAATAGGTACTGGTAGTGTCTCTCTTTTACAAATAAGGAAACTGAAACACAGAGAAGGTAAATAATTTGTCTTATGGTCACAGAGTTAGGGAGTGACAGAGCCAAGCAATCTAACTGTATAGCCTAACTGCTTACCTACCTTTCTTTGTTTTTTAAATCATAGCCATTATTAAGTAGTTATCATACACCAGGTACCATTCTAACATGTATTAATAATTAAAATACATTATGCAATACTAAGCATGAGGAAAGTACTCAATAATGTTAGAACCCTGTGAAATAAAGCACTACTTTTATCCTCATTTTCAGAGAAGAAATCTTAAACCCAAAGAGGTTAAGTAACTTAACCCAGATTACAATAAATTCTATAGCTAAGAACTGATGGAGCTACAATTTGAATCAAAATATTTAAGCATTTAAGCATTGCACTCTAATACTTTAATAGTAGAGAAATGTCAAAGAGCAAATGATTAAGTGCTTGGCTGTTAACCACAGGTTGGCCATCCAAACCAACCCAACTACTTTGTGGGACAAAGACTTGGAGATCTGCTCCCCTAAAGACTACGATCACATGGGTTCCCAATGAGTTGGAACTCAACACCACCTAAAAGGGAAAATGTCAGCAGTTCAAAATGGGAGCAATATGGCTGCAGATATGTATCCTAGGGTAGCATCTTACCTTATTGAAAAGACTGAGATACAGAATCTGATCATTTGTCTTATATTTTCTTAGACATTTGCTAATCTATTTTAATGCATTTAGAAAGGCAATGTAATCATGATGAATGCAACTATCCTCCAAATACTTTCAGTTTGAACAGTTTCACACATGCATAACATGCAGCATTTATAATGTAGATATAGATTTGGATGAAGTCCTGGTATAGTGTTGTGGAATAATACCTGGACTGCAAGGTTGGTTTGAACAACAAGTTTGGCAGTTTGAACTCACCAGCTGCTTCTACTAAACCCTATGTGGGGTCGCTATGGGTCAGAACTAACTCAATGGCACGTAACAACAACATAGAGATGGACAGAAGCATATATAGATATAGATATTAATACATGCCACTTATCAATAAAGTCCCAAGGCTTCCCTCCACATTCTCATTCCTTATATCCCTCTCACCTTACTATAGTAACACCTCCACTGATTTGGACACAGGCGTTTCTTCAGAGGCTTATTATTCATAGATGTATTTATAAGCAGAATGTAGCATTGATTTGCAGGC
This sequence comes from Chrysochloris asiatica, assembly GCF_000296735.1. Classification (NCBI taxonomy): domain Eukaryota; kingdom Metazoa; phylum Chordata; class Mammalia; order Afrosoricida; family Chrysochloridae; genus Chrysochloris; species Chrysochloris asiatica. The sequence goes on along the minus strand of NW_006408549.1, from coordinate 11,093,991 downwards.
TTTCATATGTTGTTCTGTATTGTTCTCTACCCCAGCACCTGAACTGTGCCTGTCAACTGAGGATGAGGCAAATCAATCCAGAAACTCCTCTTAAATCATGAGTCTGAGCCATTTGTGAAACATTAAGGGCCAGCCAACAAAAATTAAGGTACATTTAAATTTAGCAATAGACTCACTCATAGGCCATATAATTTCTTGGGGGAAATTATGTGTAAAGAGAAGTGGGTCAAAAGTGGAAGTTGGACATTCTAGGTCCCCTGATTTTAATGTTTTCCAATACCATTAAAACTTAATTCTGATTCCTAAAAGTAGTTGTGGTGGTGGTTGTGTGTTGTGGAGTTGCTTCTGACTCACAGTGACCTTGTATAGGGTTTCCAAGTCTGTAAATCTTTACTGGAAAAGAAAGCCTCATCTTTCTCCTAAGAAGCGACCGGTAGATTTGAACTGCTAATCTTGCAGTTAGCAGCCCAACTCGTAACCACTATGCTACCAGGGCTCCTAGATTCTTAACAAGAATTTTGGGTAATCATATTTTGGATATAGAGAATGCTATTGTTGAAAAGTGCAGTTGAGTCAGTTTTGACTC
>NW_006408549.1:11091697-11093305 GCF_000296735.1 Chrysochloris asiatica | reverse complement strand
AAAAACTTCGTTTTGAGGTGTTAAATCATTCTTCCTATAGTCCTGATCTTGCTCCATCGGACTTTCACCTCCATTGTCCCCCAAAACTAGCACTTCGAGGACAAAGATTCACCTCTGATGAAGAAGTGAAAACAGCAGTGCATTCGTGGTTTGCAGCTCAGCCCAAAACATTTTTAAATAAGAGAATTTGAAAGCTTGTTGACAGATGGACAAAGGGTATTGAAAAGCAAGGAGATTGTGCTGAAAAATGATTTAGTTGTCTTTCCTAAAAGTTGATTAAAATAAATTCTATAGCCAGAGTGCTGATAATTTTTGACTATCCCACATATGTGGTGCTGTGGGCTAATGTGCTAGAATGCAAAGTCAGTGTGAACCCACAAGGTCAGCGGTTCAAACTTTCCAGCAACTCCTTGGAAGCCCTATACAGGGCCACTATGGGTCCAAACCGACTCAACAGCACTTAATAACATGAACAATATTGTGTTGAAGAGCAATAGATATACTGGGGCATACAGCAGGTTTCTTTGGTACTGGAGTGGTTACAAATCAGGCTGCTAACCTCAAGGTCAGCCGTTGAAAACTACCAGACTTTTCACAGGTGAAAGATGAGGCTTTCTGATCCCATAAAGAGTTACAGACTTGGAAACACTTTCATGGTCACTATGAGTCGGAACCGACTCCAAGGTACTTAACCACAACCACACAGCAGGTTTCTGAGCCTTGATGCTTAAGCATTTAGAATTAATTTTAGAAAGTAAGAGTTAACAGGATACTAAGATCCTAATTCAAAATTTGTAATTATAATAACTGTCTTTTGTAAAAGATATTACAAAATGTCTTTTGTAAAAGAAAGATGCCTTGGAAGCATCCTCAAGTTTTCTGCTGAGAAAAGTTTAAAGTTAAGATTTTTTACAATTCTCACTCTGTAGCTTCGGATCCCAGTCTCTTAGGAAAAATCTCCTAGTTTACATCAAACTATTTTAAATCATACCTTCCAGTGAGATGCCAACCATGTCAGTCAATCTCTGTGCACTCCTGACATTTCATAAGAATGACAAGTCGACTGTGAAAATGACAGGAGGGCAAAGTCATAACATAAATAAATAAATATATTTAGTTCCCCAAAGCAGTCTATCATTTTCCATTTCTGTATGTATTTTTTTTCAATTAAGAATTTTTAAATGAAATATTGCTACATAAAAAGAGATTTAAATTTTAGTTATAAATGGGTAGGAAAATGGTCTTTGTTTTTTGGCTATTCAGGGACAGATTGAATTTAGCACATATAAAGCTTCCAGCAGACAGGATTAAACCAATAAAGCAGTTGTAGTCGCTCCCTTAAAAATGGAACTATAGATTCTTCTAGACAGAAGTTAACTCCAGTGTTAACAAAGAATAGTAGTCAAAAGGGAAGTAGACAGACACACCACTTATTTATTTAAAATTCGAGTGTATCTTTAAGATGGATCAACACTGCTAGGATTTCATTCTGTTCTAAAAGAAAGTAGTAGGTTAATATATCCTTGTAAATGAAACTAAGAGACAAAAGAGAAGGTTAGTGAATCACAATTATTTCACTCCATAAAACCGTGCACTTTATTTCTACTT
>NW_006408549.1:11074172-11081477 GCF_000296735.1 Chrysochloris asiatica | reverse complement strand
ATAAAGAATTGTTGTTGTTAAGTGTTATTGAGTTGGTTCCAACTCACAGGGATCCTGTAAAGGGTTTTTAAGAGTGGCTGGTGGGTTTGAACTGCCATCCATGTGTTTTGTAGTCTATTGCTTATCCTACAGCCCCACACTAGGACCTAAAGAAAACTTGGGGTCTAGCACATTATCCAGGTAGCGCCACACCAGAAAAAGAATAGAACATATAAAAAAATTCTGTTCCATCACTTAGCTAGGGAAATTTTTTAGTGTGGTGTGATTTGATGGGATTGCAATTGGTATGGGGTTGATAATGATGCAAACATGTTCTTCAATACGATTTTCTTATTGGTTTTCCTGGAATTTTGCTTTGGTAATGTTAAAGAAATTGCCTGCTCATTTTGTTTTTGATGATGCATATGGTGGTTGCTTCTTAGCAGTATCTTAAAGTTTCTATCATCTGTTGATTCTTACTTTTATCACCAGCTCATGATGGTAGAGACTACTGGTTTTCACATAAGTCAAAGGTAGTAATTTCAATCTGCATATTTAAAGGGAGAGGTTGCAGTCTGTGTTCAATTTTTTAGAGACACTTGATCTGATCTCAAATTTATCAACAATTCAAGGAAAATGCTACCTAATTTTAGTGGGTTCACATGAAGGAAAAGTGGAACATTTTCTTCAAAACTGAAGGTACAGGTTATTAATGTGCTATGCTATGTTTAATCACAATTTCTTTTCTTGTTTCAAGTTAAAATTTTAAGCAGCCACATGCCTCTCATTATAACTGATGCTAAAACGCTGATGTCTCAGGTTTCTTTCATCCTCAAGTGCATATAAACTTCTTAGCTCACAAATTTCTATTTTTTCCATTGATATTCAGTGTTCGTCACCTAGGACTGCTGTCTCTAATAATGAAGACTACAAACTGCTATGAATAATACCTATATTTCTTTCTCACCCTGCCCCCATATGGAACAAGAGCACTTGTTGTTGTTGTCCTGTTGTATTTCTGAATAGAAATTCCTATCCTCACTGAAGCTCAAATGAGCTTGTGTTGGATTTTATTCACCAGAATGATAGTTAATGCAGTCCTCAGCTATGATATTAGTTATGGCCTGCCTCAGATTGCTGAAGAGCCAGCTTTATGATTTACCTGACTCAGTATGTGATCAAGCATCTCCATTATTGGAATCAAATGAAAACTTTCAAGATCATGGTCATGCAATAGAGGAAACAATTTTACCTCAGCACTAAATTTCAAATGCTACACTAATCTACAGTAATTCTGTTATTGCATTTGGAAGCAATTCCTTCTATTCACTCAGAGATAACTGTTACAATACAATAGGCTGCCTCCTGCCTTTTCCCCCCAGTGAGCAAAATATGCTGTTCATTGCTAAGAAATCTAGCGGTAGTAGCCTGTAGTGTTTGTTTCTATATGAATTAACGTTTGCATGAGGAGCATCAGGAGGCTTCCTTCATATTAGAAGGTTATAGTGGAGCATGTTCTTGAGGCATATGACACTAAAGCAAATTATGTGTGGGGAGAAGATGATTGCTTTTCTCAGAGTTTACTGAAAAATCTAATAAAAGTCTCTTTGATTCTAGTAGGCCCACCAGTACAACTCTGGCCCGAAAACTGAGCTCCCTGACTTGTGTCAGTACCCTGATGAAAGGGAAATTATTTGTTAAACAAATGTTACATATTAGCTCTCTTTGTACCTCTATGGACTTGATTCATTGATAGTTTGCTTTGTCTTAAATATCTTGCAGATCTAAATCAATCACTTTTGGTAGAAGAAAATTAATTTGGAGAATCATCAAGAATTCCCTTTACTTCCTATTCTTAACTTGCATTTTAGTTTTTAACATTTTTACAGAAAAAAATTCTCACCTTTATGGCTAACACCTGTCATATACCAATTTTGAATGATATGGCTGTTGCCCACTTAGAATGAAGGAATGATAGTCATTAAAAAGATAAAGATAAGGTCCATTTAATAGTCACATTTAATAGTATTTTCATTTTTTTATTGTCAGCAAATGTTTGTAAGTTTCTATGTTACCAGGCATTTCTGCTAATTGCATTATGGGAAGGTTTCGCTTTAAACATAATTTTGACCTTGTTGACCTTTATGTCAATAAAACACAGCAGATCATCTAGAAAAGACAGAAGATCTTAGAATTGGCATCACTGGGTCTCTTAGTTAAAATTTCTGTTACATGCTAAGCTTTTAGGATTAGAATGTGATTCCCATGCCTATATGATATCAGCTTTCATAGAAAAATAAAATAAACATGAATGATGTACAAAGAAATTAACAATTTGTGGGCAACATAAGAGGAGGAGTTTAGTATCCAAGGACAAGAGAATTAAAAGAATGAAAATCCCGGGCTAATCACTGCAGAAATCTTTGCTTGATTTGATTAAAACATATGCTTTAAATGATGGGATGTGTAGATTTTAAAAATAGAAACAAGGCAAAGTACAACTCAATCTTTTGTTAAGTTGAAGAGGTAAGGTCACAATAATTATTCACAGAATAGGGTGACTGGCAGGCAAAAGAGCATCATAAAAGCTACTTTTTCCATCTCTTTCTCTTTCCTAAAAGTCTTGTAGCATATAACAGGAATTTCTATCATAAAATGAAATAACTTCATCTTGTGCAATAAAAAAGGAGAGGATTTTGCATAATTTCCCAATACGAAAGTATGTATATTTTGTATGCTATGTGAAAACTAAGAACATTATTAACTTTAAAAATTTTTGGTTCACCATTATTCATAGTGAATAAAGACCATCAGCTTTGATTTCCTGTCTGTATAAGGTACATCAAAACCTTACATTTACATACAAAGTTTTAGATAAAGAAGTACTAAAGACCTCCATGTGCCCAAAACTGTGCTATTAACTTTAATATAACATTGTCAGATACAGTGCCAGAAGACGAACCCCTCAGGTTGGAAGGCACACATAATACAACTGGGGAAGAGCTGCCTCCTCAAAGTAGAGTTGACCATGATGGCAAAATGAAGTGCAGTTTTAACAGCCTTTATTTGCTGACAGGGCACAATTCAAAAATAGGGGAAACAGCTACAAACATCCAGTAATAATAAAAATGTACAAAGTCTGAATCTTAGAAAATTGGAATCTGTCACAACTGAAATGCAATGCATGAAGACTGATATCCTAGGCATTAGTGAGCTGAAATGGACTGGTATTGGCTATTGTTAATCTGACGATCGTAAGGCTTACTATGCTGGAATGACAAATCAAAGAGGAATGGTGCAACATTGTTTGTCAAAAAGAAGATTGTATGATCTGTGTTAAAGTACAATGCTGCCAGTGACGGGATAATATCCATACACCTACAAGGAAGGCCAGTTAATACCACTATTATTCAAATTTATGCACCAACCACTAAAGCCAATGATGAAGACATTAAAGAATTCTAATGTGATGCCATAGGAGAAACATTGGACTAATGGCAAGGTTGGCAGTTTAAACCCACCAATTGCTCCTTGAAAACCCTGTTTAGGTTGGTGTGAGTTGGAACCAACTCGATAGCTCTTAACAACAACAACAACCAACTTTTTCAGTCTGAAATAGATTAAACTGGCATTCAAGAAGCATTGACAAGAGTTCTGGTGTGGGCGGTAGCAGAGACAGCCAGGTAGGAAAGACTCCGTGGGGGAGAGATTGAATACCAAGAAAAGCTGCGCTCATGGAACACCAGCAGAGCTCTGGATCTAGCATAAGGTCCACACACGTGCAAGTAGAAAAATCAAGGTATAAAGGAAAATACTGCAAGTTAGGAATCGCTCAAGAAGGGACTCCCTCTGCAGCAACCCCACACAGGCAGAGTTCACAGGGTGGAGCTATATATATACATTTAGCACAGGGAACCTGTGCTAAAAATTGTGCAGTGACATTTGCAAAAGGAGGTGCAAGGGATTCTACACACCTCACACCAGCAATTACAGCAAAGATCAAAAAAAGTAGAGGACAATAAATGCTGTCGAGGATGTGCAGAGACTGAGACCCAGCCACATTGTTGGTTGGATTGTAATATGGTCCAACCACTCTGGAAAGCAATATGGCGCTTCCTCAGAAGATTGGATATAGAAATGCCTTATGATCCAGCAATTCCTCTACTTGGTATTTACCCACAAGAAATACAAGCCATAATATGGGTAGATATATGCCCACCCATGTTCATAGCAGCACTATTTACAATAGCAAAAAGATGGAGACAGCCTAAGTACCCATCAACTGAAGAATGGATAAACATTTAAAGAATACACTTTGTTTCATCTCAAGATTGCAATCCCCTCCATGGAATAGCAGTTATCCTACTTCCTCCCTGTGGCTCCTATTTCCATTCCCCCCACCTTCCCACCACTTCTCACCTTTGTCCTTAGGTTTCCCCTTTGATTTTGAATTATTGACTGTTCCATTATTCATAGTGAGATATCTTTTTAGTGTTATTGTTCCCCTGCTATATCTATCTTCTTCTTGGCTGAAAGTTGGGACAAAAGTGTGAGTTCCTTTCCATACTTGAAGGGTGGTCAAGGGCCACAGTCTCAGGTACCTCCTATATCTTTCTGATTTGTAAGCCATGTCTCTCTCTCTCTTATTTTTAAATAATTTTGAATTTCATTCCATACATTCTGCCCTCAATGTGGAAGCTTTTAATGGGATCCCTTTAAGAGAAGTTGGTAGTATAAGCTGGGCACCATCTAGTTCTTTTGGTCTATGAGTCATGGAGACTGATGTTCACATGTTCCATTAATCTGTTTGACTAATTGATTTCAAGCTTTTGATTGATTTCAACACTCTTCTTTTGCAGAGACTAATAGATGGCCATTCATAAACGTTTAATATCTCAGACACTGTTCACCAAAGTAGGATGTAGAACAAGGTCTTTGTTGACTATGTTATGCAAATTGACCAAGGTGTTTCCAGTTAAAAAGTCATTGGTCTTTTAAAATTCTAAAAGACCAATGACTTTTTAACTGGAAACACCTTTTTAATACATCCTACAGGGCAACAATACATATGGACCTCACAAGATGACATAAGTAGGTATCAATATGATTACATTTGTGAGAAGACAAAATGTAGAAGCTCAATCTCATTAGCCAAAAAAAGTTCAGGGGTCAACTGTGGAACATGCCATGAATTACTCATATGCATGGTCAGCCTGAGACCAAACAAAATTTAAAGTAGTCCATATGAACCAAAATATGATCTTGAAAATATTCCATTGGAATTTAGAGACCATGTCAAGAACAGATTTGATTAATTAGACACTAATGTCCAAAGACCAGAAAAGCTGTGGATGACACCAAGTATATCATATAGGAAAAAAGCAAAAGGTCATTAAAAACACCAGAAATAAAGACCAAAATGGATATCAGAAAAAACTCTTTAGCTTGCTCTTCAGTGTAAAGAGATGGATTGTGTATTGCCAGCCTCCTCTCCCCCAGCACCCAGGCTCTCCTGTGTCTATTCCCTACCCTGTTCTCTGTCTTACCCTCCCTTCCTCCCCTCCTCTCATCTATTATATACCTGTGATCAGCAATTTTATATATATAGTTTGTTTTTTTTCCCTCCCTTTTAGATGAGTTCTTTTTCTCGTCTTTTACAATAATGGTCTTATGCAGTAGTTCTCCTTTTTTGACTGACTAATTTCACTCAGCATAATGTCCTCAAGGTTCATCCATGTTATATGGTGGCTTGCAGCTTCCTTGTTGTTCTTTGAGGTAGCATAGTATTCCATTGTGTGTATGTACCACAGTTTGTTTATCCATTCTTCAACTGATGGACATTTAGGCTGCCTCCATCTTTTTGCTATTGTAAATAGAGCTGCTATGAACACTGGTGTGAATGTATCTACTCGTGTTATGGCTCTTATTTCTTGTGGGTAAATACCAAGTAGAGGAATTGCTAGATCGTAAGGTATTTCTATTTCCAACCTTTTGAGGAAGAGCCATATTGCTTTCCAGAGAAAGCAATCCCATCAACAATGTAGGAGGGTCCCAGTCTCTCTGTGTCCTTGCCAGCATTTATTGTCTTCTGCTTTTTTGATCTTTGCTGTTATTGCTGGTGTGAGATGATATCTCATTGTTGTTTTGATTTGCATTTCTCTGATGGCTAGTGATTGTGAACACTTCTTCATAAGTTTGTTGGCTGCCCGGATCTCCTCCTTGGTGAAGTGTCTGTTCATGTTTAGGGCCCATTTTAATTGGGTCTTTTTTTTTTTTTTTTTTTTTCTTGTAGTGGTTTTGTAGTTTCCTATATATTTTAGAAATGAGACCCTTATCTGATGTGTCATTGCAAAAGATTTTTTTCCCATTCTGTGTGTTCCCTTTTTAGTCTTTTGGTGAAGTCTTTTGATGCACTTAAGTCTTTAATTTTTAGTATGTCCCACTCATCTATTTTGTCTACTTTTGTTTGTGTACTTTTCAAAATGTTTGGTAGTCTGTATATGCCTTGAATTAGCATCCTCACAGTTGACCCTATATTTTCATTGATGACCTTCATAATTTTGGGATTCACATTTAGATCTTTGATCCATGTTGAGTTTGTTTTTGTATAGGGCATAAGGTAAAGGTCTTGCTTCATTCTTTTGCATATCACTTTCCATTTCTGCCAGCACCATTTATTAAAGAGACTATCTCCTCCCCATGCAATATGCCTGGCACTTTGTTGAAAATCAGTTGGCTGTATATGGATGGGTTAATTTCTGAATTATGATTCTGTTTTATTGTTCAATGTATCTTTCATTATACCAGTACCAGGTTGTTTTGACCACTGTAGTCATGTAGTAAAATTGGAAATTGGGGAGTGAGAGACCTCCAACCTTGTTCTTCTTCTTAAGCAGTGCTTTGCTTATCCTGGGTCTCTTTTCTTTCCATATAAAGTTAGTAATTGTCTTTTCTATCTCTTTGAAGAATGTTGTTGGAACCTGGATTGGGATTGCATTATATGTGTAAATTACTTTGGGCAGTACTGACATTTGAATCTTCCTATCCAGGAACATGGTATGTTCTTCCACTTCTGTAGGTCTCTTTTGGTTTCTTGTAGTAGTGTTTTGTCATTTTCTTTGTATAAATCCTTTGTTTTTCTGGTTACGTTAATTCCTAAATATTTCATCCTTTGGGTGGCTATTATAAATGGACTGCTTTTCTAATGTCCTTTCCAGTGCTGTCATTGTTACTATAGAGGAATCTAACTGGCTTTTTATATGTTGATCTTACATCCTTTCACTTTGCTAAATCTTCCAATTAGGTCTAATTGCTTTTTTACTGAGT
>NW_006408549.1:11054469-11073278 GCF_000296735.1 Chrysochloris asiatica | reverse complement strand
TGGATGTGGTAGAGACTGGAAATGTGAATGCAGATAGTTCTCTGTTCACTATTTGTATAGTGTAGTGTAGTTCAGGGAAGGTTCACATGCCTCCAGAAGCAGGGGCACTATGCTAGGTGCCCGACCTTAGGCAGAGCAGAGGCTGTATAGAAGGGGGTGCCACTGACTCCTCAGTTGGCAAGGAAGGGACTGGCCATACTCCTAGCTATCCAGAGGCCATACTCCTAGCTATCCAAGAACCAAGGAGAATTGCACCCCTTTGCTATCAACCTCCAGCCATATTCTGTGACTAGATCGCTGTATCAATAGCCACTTGCAATAGCTCAGGATGGCCTTGAAAGATGACTGTGCTGTTCCACATCAACCCATACTCTGCTTGTTTATTTTTCTCTCTCACTGCTCCTGTTCAACTTCCCCTTCCAGTCAACACTCAATCTACTTCTCTGTCCTATTCTGTGGCTCAGTGTCCTAGGATCACCACCTGTATCTTTTCCACTTGGTTTCCCATATCTTTGTTGCAAAGCATTGTCTCAGTGTGTCTAACTACTCTGCCATCTTGCCTCCAATCATGTACATATTTATGGAAAAATGCTATCAATTCTCTTAAACATGTGAGCTATAAGATTTTTAAGAATTTCCCACAGGCAAACTTCTTGCTCTAAGAATCTAAATATTTTGTTTATTTTCTGTTACCTACTTCTTTCTTGGTACTGGCAGTTGTCCCACATGTTCATTTTGCAACCAATTTCTGGCCCTGTACATTTGGGTCATAATGCAGTGTGAATTAAGCAGTTCATAAGAGAAATATTCCTAGAAACTACTTGCATATCAGAATCACTAGCATCTAGTATCTTAACTAGAATTTAATGTGATCTTAACGTTCTTCTCTTTAACCTGAGACCAAAAGAATTAGATGGTGCCTGGCTACTACCACTGGAAGTGTTGACAAAGATCGTTATAGAAGGTATTAATTGGATAGAGTAGGAGGAAAAAGGTAGAGTAAAATATTCAACTTGAAAAAAAGACCATATTTACTGGTCTGAAAGAGAATAATGGAATCCTTAAGTCGATGCCACATAGACATGTTAGAAATGAAACCACTCCTGGAGATCACCTTTCAGTCACATAAAGACAGGCCTGTATAGTGAGCAGTAATACTCGGGAGAAACAGACTCTTCAGGCAATCAACTGAATGAGACTGAAAAAGCAGCATTCTCCTAAAAGCCAACTTAAGAAAGTAAGAAGGGCTAGAAAAACTGGATGAACAGAAATGGGAAGCCAAGTTAGAAATAGGAGAATGCTCATACATTGTTGGGATTGCAATCACTGTCAGGGGAGCAATCTGTGGGTAAATTGCTGAATGGAAAACTAATTTGCTCTGTAAACTTTCACAAAAACCAAAACAAACAATATTCTTTAAAAATGTCTAAAATATTTCATTAATATTTCGATGTTGACTACATGTTGACAATATATTATTAAGTATTTTGTTAAATAAAACATAACATTTTTTAAAAAGTTCTTCTCTTGATCTCAGGCCCATTGAAGCCTCTAGATAAAGTAATTACTGTATCAATTCAATTTCCTCTTACCTATTTATATTGTTAGAATCCTTACAGCTGTTCCACTGAAGGAGTAGAAGGGGGCACTGAAGTTGAAAGAGACAATGGTCTTAACTAATTATGGTTAAAGTAGAGTCCTTTTGAATACTTTACAAACTACGAGGTTGTGAATTGTCTCCTTCCAAGGTTCTGGAAGGGGACTATGCAAATGAGGCACCCTGAAACTTAAGGTTTATTATTCTCTTGCATTTTATCTCAAGCCAGATACTGTTTCCCCACACGCCTGTCAGTTTGTTGTGCTTTGGTGGCTAGCATGCTCACTGCTGGATAATTTCAGTGAAGCCTCCAGACTAAGAACAGATAGTTGTTGTTAAGTATCATTGAGTTGGTTCCCACTCGTAGTGACTTTGTATAGGGTTTCTGAGTCGCTGCTGGTAGGTTTGAAAGGCCAACCTTGAGGTTAGCAGTCCTTATACTACACTGAATTGAAAGAAAGAACAAATGGTCCACTTCCAAGGGATTAGTCCCTGAAAACCTTATGAGTAGCAACAAAACTTTCCTGACATTGTGTTAGAAGATGAGCGCCTAAAGTTGGAAGGCATTCAGAATATGAATGAGGAAGAGCTATCACTTCAAAGCAGTGGAGACCTTAATGTCATGCATGGAGCTAAGCTTTTGGGACCTTCTTTTGCTGATGGAGCCCAACTCAAAATGAGAAGAAATGGCTGCAAACATTAATTAATAACTGTAATATGGAATATACAAAGTATGAATCTGAGAACATTGGAAGTCATAAAAATTGAAATGAAATAAATAAAGATCAATATTCTAGGCATTAGTGAGCTGAAATAGACTAGTATTTTCTGTTTTAATAAGAATATTCTGGTTTACTATGCCTGGAATAAGAAATTGAAGAGCAATGGTATAGCATTCATCGTTAGCAAAAGCAAAACAAAAAAATGTCAAGATCTATCTTGAAATAGATAGATAGGATCATATCTATATGTCTACAAGGAAGGCCAGTTTATAAAACTATTATTCAAATTTACATATAAACTACTAAAAGCAATGATGAAGAAATTGAAGCATTCTACTTCTTCAGTCTGAAATTGATAAAACATGTAATCAAGAAGCATTAATAATTACCAGTGTTCAGAATATGAAAGTTGGAGACTAAGAGCAGGGATTGGTAGTTGGAAACTATGGCCTTGGTAATATAAAAGATTCATGATAGAATTTTGTAAGACCAATGACTTATTCATTGCAAATACATTTTTTTTTTCAACAATGTAACAGTGACTATATGCATGGACCTCAACATGGGGAATACAAAGAAATCAAAATGACTACATCTGTGGGAAGAGATGATGAAGAACTCAATATCATCAGCTAATACAAGATTAGGGACCAACTGTGGCAGGGAATTGCCAAATGTTCAAACAAGATTCAGACGAGGGTGTGGAACGAGAGATATCCTTGCTGACATCAGATTGATCTTGGCTACAAGTAGAGAATATCAGAAAGATGTTTACCTGTGCTTTATTGAGTATGTGAGGACTTTTGATTGTATGGATCATGACAAGCTATGGACAATATTGAGGAGAATGAGTATTCTAGAACTCTTTTATGTGCTTATTAGGAATCTGTACATAGACCAGGAGGCAGTTGTTTATATAGAACAAGGGTATGCTGAATGGTTTAAAATTAAGAAAGGTGTGTGCTAGGGTTGTATTCTTTTACAATACTTATTCAATCTGTATGCTGAATAAATAATTAGAGATGTTGGATTATATGAAGAAAAACATGGCATTAGGGTTGGAAGAAAATTCATTAACAATCTGTGATATGCAGATGACAAAACCTTGCTTGCTGAAAATGAAGAGCATTTAAAATATTTACTGATGTAGATCATAGACCACAACTTTCAGGATGGATTGAACCTCAAAATTAAAAACAACAACAACAACAAAAAAAAACCCCCACAACTTCTCACTTGATGTTATTTACTGGACCAATAAATAACATCAAGATAAATAGATGTTGTCAAACTTTTTTTTTATTTTGCTCAGATTAACCATCATGGAAGCAGCAGTCAAGAAATCAAACAACGTATTGCATTAGGCAAATCGGCTGCACAAGATCTCCTTAAAGTATTCCAAAGCAAGAATATCAGTTTGAGGACTAAAGTGCACCTGACCCAAACCATGGTATTTTCAATAGCCTCATATGCATGTGAAAGTTGGATAATGAATAAGGAAGACCGTGTAAGAATTGATGAAATTGAGTAATGGTACTGCAGGAGAATATTAAAAGTACTGTGGATTCCAAAAAGAGCAAACTAATCCTGTTGGAAGCAGTACAGCCAGAATGTTCTCTGAAAGCCAGAATTTCCAGACTTTGTCTCTCATACTTTGGACATATTATTAGGCAATATGTGTCCCAGGAGAAGGACATCATGCTTGGTCAAGTTGGAGGAAGACCCCCAACAAGATGGATTGACACAATGGCAGCAATGGACTCAAGTGTAGCACCAATTGTGAGGTTGGTGCAGGACTGGGCATTGTTTCATTCTCCTGTGAGTAAGATTGCTATCAGTTGGTATCAACTCAACAGCACCTCACAAACATAACAAAAAAGTGTAAAAATCCAGTGATTTTTGTTTGTTTGTTTGCTTAACTTTTTTTTTGTTTTTTGTTTTTCAGGGTTTTTTGGGTTTTTTTTTTTAGCACATCCATAAGGTTGTTCAAGCATTATTATATATATGGATATATAAAGTTTGCCACTAAATTTGCCTCAAGGTGACTGCACTATTTCAATGCTCCATAGGGTTTTGATGGTTGAAACCTTTTTTCCAAGGCACCTCTGCATTGGTTTGAACCATTGACTTTTGGCTAGTAGCCTAAGTAACTGTTTGTGCCACCCAGGAAGTTGGTTACACATGAGGAAGATCAAAACAAATAATTAAAGTAACTTGCAAGAATGTATGCTATCATGTCTGAACCCATGTCTGTGGAATTTTACAATGTTTTGCTCAGATTTTTTCCACATAGGTATGACTTCTCTTTCATAATTAGGAGGAAAGCCCAAGACATAGGTTGTTACCATGACTCAGGTCCTGCCTTTAAGGAACTTACTTTATTAGTAAACATTTTCCAATTGTTCTTCACATGCTTGTATTTTAACATCTTTCTCCTAGTATTTTTATTACTTATACTCTATTAATAAAACTTTATTTTAAATAAAGCATACCATTATTTGATGCTTAATCATATGCTAGGAGCTCTGGTAGCATACTGGGTACAAGTTTGGCTGGTAACCTTAAGGTCAGAAGTTCAAAACTACCAGATGCTCCATGGGAGAAAGATGAGGCTTTCTGCTCCTGTAAATGTTTACAGTCTCAGAAATCCTATACAGGGTCACTATGAGTATGTACCGACTCCATGGCACACCACCACCACCACCACCAATCATATTCTAGGTATTGTAATTAGTCTGTTTCATAACTGATCTTGAGAGACTACCATGAGTTAGATATTACTAACATCTCCATTTTGCAGATGATAAAACTAATGTTCAGAGCTGCAAAACAATTGAAAAACGTAACACAGTAAGTAAGAATACAATCTGGGATCCAAGTTGTTCTTGACCACTACACTTTCCTTACTAACATTTCATGTTAAAGGCAATATGACTAATTTCTTAAAGTAGAACTCAAAAGACATTCAGTACTAGCTTGTACCAGGTAGATAAACAGTTGAATTCTCAATCATATGGTAAATTGGCTTGTAGTAATGTTATGGCAGATAAGATGGAATATAAATATTTTTGGTTCAAACAATCTAGATCATATTTGAAATAATTTCCCTTTAAACCATCTATTTCCAAATCTGTTACATATTTAAATTCATGATGTTCAAGAATATCGATTGTCCATATAAAGCTACTTGCTCATGATTTATCTTCCCATATACATTCTCTGGAAATACAAAGCCACTTGGTCAGGGATTCAAATCATGTATAATTAAGAACATCAGGGTATAAATGAAATAACATTATCCAAAACACAAGATGACAGTAAATCTATATTCTTTGAAATTTATAGCCTAAAGTCCAGACCTACACTACTCATATGATGTACCTACCTACAAGGGGGCTTCAAAACATGTGTGGAAAATGGCCATTATTTTTCAATTCCATTTTTCCATGGACTTTTTAAAGTCTCCCTTATGTCTTTGAAACTCTTCAAGTGCTAACTTATTTCATCTTTTTTTTTTTTTTTTTAGTAATCCTAGCAGCACTGCCACCCACTCAGTCAGTATCCAAGTCAAAAACCTGGAAACTTAGCACATTTCTTTTATCAGTTCATCTCTAGTCTCTGAAAAAGAGTAAGGAAAACCTTCAACGAGATGGACAGACACAGTGGCTACAATAATGGGTGTAAATGTTACAATAATTGTGAGTGGTGCATAATATGACATTGTTTTCTTTTATTATAAAAATGGTCATTATGATTCAGAATCCACGTGAATAGTACCTAACTACAACTTTCCTCTACTAAACGTATTCAACTAATCCATGTCCTTTCAATTCAGACTCTCAAACAGTTTTCATATTTCCTTTGCTTTCTTTTTATTTCCACAGCTACTAACCTAATTCAACATTTGGCATCTCTCCAACAGGCTGGTCTAAAAATTCCCATCTATTTCTGTCCTTCTACAGAGTCAAACCTTCACTTTTGCCTTTCTTTGCCATCCCATTCACTCACTAAATTGCTGCTGACCTTTTAAAATTTCAGATAAAATATATTCAGACACAATTATCAAACACAAATAAAACATCCATAATATGGCATCCCATGCTGCTAATCATAACTTGATCGCCAATTAACGTCCACCCCCCCCCCCCACCCACTGCTTATGGCTTTCCTATACGTATAGTTTTACCTTGTTGGGTATAGTTTCCCTTCAAGCTATAAAGAATTATTAGTATGAATTGGATAACATGCTTAGTAATCATTTGTGTTTTATCAACCATGTCCACACTTGCTAATTTCCATCTCCTAACTTGATAATTTTGAGTCCTGGTGTGGCGCTGTGGGCTAATGAGCCAGACTGCAAAGCCGACTGAACTGTAATGTCAGTACTTCAAGTTCACCAGCTGCTCCTTCGAAACCCTATACAGGGTCGCTATGGGTCGGAATCGACTCAACAGCATTTAACAATAACAACAAACTTGATAATTTGGAGTCCTGGTGCAGTGCTGTGGGTTAATGCACCAGACTGCAAAGCCATTTGAACTGCAAGGTCAGCAGTTCAAGCTCACCATCTGTTCCTTGGAAACTGTATACAGGGTTGCTATGGGTCAGAACCAACTTGACGGCACTTCACAACAACTTGATAATTTAGGATTACTCCATATGACTTTAGCTATGAGTACCATATGAAAACAGTTTTGTCATTCCTTTCCATCAGGCAAACTCCCTTGTCCACATTAAGAAGTCTACCACCACAGGGAACCAAATAGACTGGCTTTTCTTGTAGTCATCCATAGATCTAAAAGAAGGTACAGACTAGGACTCCAGTAAGGTCTTATTCTGCCTTATAGCTTTACCAGATGACTATCTCCCAACCCTTGCCTCTTCCTTTCTTTCCTTCTCGCCTTCCCTCCTTCCTTCCTTCCTTATCTTCTTCATCTCTCACTCCCTTCTTCCTTCCTTCTCTTTCTTTTTCTTTTAAACCTCCTCTAGGAAGCCACCTTTCAGTCCTCTCTGATGACAACCTTTTCTCCATCTACATTATGAAAACCAGTAACTTACATACATCTTACATCACAGTCTTGCTATTTTACTTCCCTGTTTATTTTATTACACCATTTGTTGTTGCTAAGTGCCATCGAGTCAATTCTGACTCATAGCAAACCTATATAGAGTTTCCTAGGAACAGCTGGTGAGCTTGAACCTCCGACTTTGTGGTTCAAACTGACCTTGCAGTCCAGCGCATTAACTGACAGCATCACACCCTAAAGACCCATAAAAAGAGCAACTGTATTTCTATTCCCAGGATCTACTGCAGTGCCTAAAACATAGGATATACTCAATCAATTTTTTTAATGCACATAAATATACTTTCCACTATATGCATTTCAGAATTTACTTTTTTTAACTACAGATACATACCGCTTAATTTTCTACTTTTCTTTTTCTCAAGAAAAGTTTTATTTTGCATAAATTCAAATGCTTGTTTTTTCAAGTATCATTATTGCATTTTCAACTACAAACTACAGCAACAGTTAATTTAGGTGATTATGATCATGAAGAAAGACACTCTCCACACTCAGTGATGTAAGTCATTAATTAGGCAACTCATTTATCACAAGACCTAACTAGAAAAAACAAAGAATAAGAACTAACACAGGATTCTGGTTTTGTTAGAAGAAAAGGTCAAGGAATCTGCATTTAATCAAAACACACAAAACAATCTCCAGATACTGTCTGGCAACAAATTTAGGATTTACAGAGCTGAAATGTTGATTTGTTTAGCTATAAATACTACCTTGATGAAAGACAGTCCTAACTCTGTCTTCTACCACTTCACGTCTGATAGGAAGGTTACTATTGTGTGTGTTTTCTTAGGAAACCATTAGCGCTAACCTTTCTGGAAGCATCTAAAAAGATGTAATTATTCAATCTGAAAGGAATAACTAGATTTTACAAAGGAAAGGACTACAAAATAAAGGTGTCACAAATGAGAAAGAGAAAGCCCAAGAACAAGAGGGTGAAAATTTTTATTCAAACCTAAGGACTAACCCAGCAGCCTTCTAGAAAAAAAGAAAACTTCTTTTGATGTCAATGTGAATTCTAACTCAAATTTGGGCACAGGGCCCACCCTGTGATATGTTAACTAAAAGAAAAATTTTCTTTCCTAGGCATCTGCCTTCCTTTTTCTCCATTTCCATGGCAAGCTGTTTCAAGGTGCTTTATGAAAAGCTTCTCAAAACCAATGTGTTCTGAAAGCCATAAGTTTGATGGCTGATGAAAGAGCCACAAGAGAGAGCTTTTGCATCTCTTCTTTAGCAGAGATCTTGAAAAGCCAAATAACTGGGAAAGAGCATGATTCATCCCCTGTGAATGCTGAAGTGTGTGATTAACTGGCACCTACTGCATTTTGCAGCGGTACCCATTCAAAAGCTCTCCGCAAGATGTATGTGCCATTCTAAGAAGGGAGAAAAAAACTGAGTCATGAAAAATCTTACAGTGAACTTTTTCTCATTATGGAAAATGTGAATATTTAAATGTTACAGATAGTCACATTTCCATTCACATAATGTAAAAACTCATATACACTAAGTCCTCAACTACACAAAACTCCCTGGAAATGAGCTATCCTTAACAGCTGAATTTTCCAGATGGCTTATGGTTACCCCATTAAGTTTCAGCTAGACTGTAGATAGTATATATATGAACCAATTTGTCCATCTAAAAATTTCCATGACATGACATGCTTAGGGATTAAATTATTAAAGAAAGTATTCTATAAGTATATACAATATGTGCAAATTACAGTCCTTTGCACAGAGTAAATACCTCAAGCAATAGTAGTAATTGTCATTGTTAGCTCCCTTCAATTTGGTCCCTAAATCATTGCAACCCATGCACTAGGAGATTGGACAACTGTGACCCACAGAGATTTGATTAGCTAATTTTTGGAAGTGGATCCCCAGGTCTTTCTTCTTAGTCCATCTTAGCCTGGAAGCTCTGCTGGAATCTTGTCAGTGTCAAGCACAGCACTGCTGACAGGCTATGGCTGAACACAAGGTGCATTGGCCAGAAACTGAACCCAAGTTACCTGCATGGAAGACAAGAATCCTACCACTGAAACCCCTAGTCCTCAGTAATTAATTATTACTACTACTTCTTTATCTACAACACAAGACAACCTTGTCTACTGTTTCTGAGGAGTGACTGCTGTGTTTGAACTGCTGACCTTGTGATTAGCATCCCACTGCTTATTCTACAGAACCACCAGGGTTCCTTATCTACAACTATTATTCCTAAAATTCCTAATCTTTTGGTAAAAAAATGTGCTACTCTATGTTGAATCATTTGATGAGAATGAGCCAATAAGAAAGAGTCCTTATGACGCAGTGGTTAAAATGCTTGTTTGCTAACAGAAAGGTTGGCTGTTTAAACATACCAGTTACTCCATGCGAGAAATATAGAGTAATTGGCTTCAGTAAAGATTTACAGCATTGCAAATCCTATGGTTATACACTGTTCTATAGCATCACTCTTCCAATCAGTTGGCCAGATAATTGTCTTCCAAATTTCTTGGCAGAGATGAGTGAGTGCCTCCAGTGCTGCCTCACTTTCTTGAAAGATTTCAATTTTTATTCCAGCAATTCCTGGTGCCTTGTTCTTTGCCAAGTCCTTCAAAGCACCTTGGACTTCTTCCTTCAGTATCATTGGTGCTTGATCATATGCTACCTCTTGATATGGTTGGACATCAACCATTTCCTTTTGGTACAGTGACTCTGTGTATTCTTTCCATCTTCTTTTGATGCTTTCTGCATCATTCAATAATTTGCCCAGAGAATCTTTCAATAACAAAAGTCAAGGCTTGAATTTTTTCTTCAGTTTCCCCAGCTTGTGATATGATGAGCATGTTTTTCCCTTTTGGTTTTCTGACTCCAGATCTTTGCACATTTCATTGTAATATTTGACTTTGTCTTCTTGAGCTAACCTTTAAAATTTTCTGTTCAGCTATTTTACCTCCTCATTTCTTCCAATTGCGTTAGCATCTCTATACTGGAGAGCAAGTTTCAGTGTCTCTTCTGACATCCATTTTGATGTTTTCCTTCTTTCTTTTCTTCTTAATGACTTTTTGCTTTCTTCATATATGATGTTCTTGATATCACCCCACAACTCTTCTGGTCTTTGGTCTTTAGTGTTTAATGTATCAAATTTATTCTTCAGATGAACTCTAAATTCAGGTAGGATATATTCAAGGTCATATTTTGGCTCTCGTGGGCTTGCTTTCATTTTCTTCAGCTTTAGTCTGAATTTGCATATGAGCAATTGATGGTCTGTTCCACAACCTGCCCCTGGCCTTGTTTTGTCTGATGATATGGAGCTTTTCCATTGTCTCTTTCCACAGATATAGTAAATTTGCTTTCTGTGTATTTTATTTGGTGAGGTCCATGTGCATAATATCTCTTATGCTGTCTAAAGATGGTGTTTGAAATGAACAAATCATTGGTTTTGCAGAATTCTATCATGCGATCTCCAGCATCATTTCTATCACCAAGGCCATATTTTGCAACTACTCATCCTTCCTTTTTGTTTCCAACCTTTGCATCCCAATCACCAGTAATGATCAATACATCTTGATTGCATGTTTGATCGATTTTAGATAGAAGAAGTTGGTAGAATTTTTCTATTTTATCCTCACTGGCTTTACTGGTTGGTGTGTAAATTTGAATAATATTGGTATTAACTGGTCTTCCCTGTAGGTGCATGGATATTATCCTATCACAGACAGTATTGTCCTTCATGACTGATCTGGATATGTTCTTTTTGACAATGAATGCAACACCATTCCTCTTCAATTTGTCATTCCCATCATAGTAAACCATGTGGTTGTCAGATTCAAAATAGCCAATACCAGTTCATTTCAGCTCACTAATGCCTAAGATATCGATGTTTATGCATTCCATTTCATTTTTGACAACTTCCAATTTTCCCAGATTCTTATGTCATATATTCCATGTTCCGATTTTCAATGGATGTTTATAGCTGGTTCTCTTCATTTTGAGTTGTGCCCCATCAGCAAATGAAGGTTCCGTGGACTTTTCTCCCATGGGCTTTACTCCTTTCGCGTCATCATGGTCAACTCTACTTTGAGGAGGCAGCTCTTCCCCATTTGCATTTTAAGCGTCTTTCAACCTGAGGAGCTCATTTTCCGGCACTATATCTGACAGTGTTTCTCTGCTACTCATAAGGTTTTCAGTGGCTAAATATTCAGAAGTAGTTCGTCACTCTTTCTTTCTAGTCTGTCTTTGTCTGGAAGCTCATCTGAAACCTGTCCACCATGGGTGACCCTGCTGGTATTTAAAATATCAGTGGCATAGCTTTCAGAATCACAGCAAGTCACAAGCCACCACAGTACGACAAACTGAAAAACGAGTGGTGAAGTGAAATGATTGGCATATACTAATTTGAAGGGAAAAAAAAGGAGTTCTGGTGTGGTGCTATGGGTTAAAGCGCTGGACTGCAAAGTCACTTTGAACTGCAAGGTCAGTGGTTCAAGCTCAACAGCTAATCCTCAGAAACCCTATACAAGGTCGCTATGGGTCAGAGTCGACTGAAGGGCACTTAACAACAATAACAACAACATAAAAACATAAGTTTAATAGTAAATTCTCGACTGCCCTTTAGAGTGCTTTACTTGTACTTGACATTGTGTAGGCTTCCATACCTTCCCCTCTTTTGTCGAACTTTGTAATCTAACAAAAAGGGCAAAGTGAATGATCTCCCATATTGCTGATTATCATAATCGGTATACCTTCAGGGGCTGAACTGTAACTTACTTTAGTTGAGGATCATGTAACTTTAAATTCTCAGGGCCATTGTTGTTGCCAGCATAGATAAAGTATTCAATGTTGGTGAGTTGAGTGATCATAGTTCTGGTGCCATTTCCTAATTATATTTATTCTTCACTTCCTGTCTCACTGCCCATCGTGGTGATTAAAATGTTTATTCCTAAAAGACTGCAACTTGAGATTCGGACAGATTTTTATTTTCATTATTTCATAGAAAAGGTATTCTCTCTTCTATGACATAGATAATAAGAAAGACACTACTATACTTTTTGCCTCAACAAATAATTACAACATAGTGGTTGAGAACAAGAACTTTGATTGTACTATCTATAAATGGAATCCAACTCTGGCATGTACTATCAATAGATGGAGTCTTGGTGTGGCATTGCGGGTTAATGAGCTGGACTGAAAGGTCAGTTTGAACCCTAAGGTCGGTGGTTCAAAGTCACCAGCTGTTCCTCAGAAACCCTATATAGGGTCACTATGGGTCAGAACCAACTTAACAGCACCTAACAACAACATCTATAAATAAATGCTTTATACTTTTTAATGTCATTTAATGTCTCCAGCAAAGAGGAGAAAGAATGAAAGCATCTTTTTTATAGCTAAAAGGCATGATATATCTTAGGAAGAACCAAGTTTATCAGGAATGAGGCAAGATACTGAAAGATTATTTTAGAAGTCCGTAAGTTTTCTGCTGAGCAAAAAGGACCTAAAAGATAACATTAAATGCATCTGAGGCCACTTTTACTAAGGTCATATAGAACTTCTATTAATAGTAAGTGAATACACTGAAAGCTTTCCCAGGCTTTTCAGATTTTTAAAATAATCCTAAATTTATACATAAACACATAGATTTACCCATAGGTGCTATGGAGTCCTGGTACGTCACTGTGGGTTAATGCGCTGGAGTGCAAGATCAGTTTGAACTGTAAGGTTGACAGTTCAGGCTTATCAGACATGCCTAGCAAACCCTGTACAGGGTCGCTATGGGTTGGAAGTGACTGGATAGTATTTAACAACAACAACAACATAGATACTATGTTTGACTCTTAATAATGTAGTCCTATGGTTCTGGGATGTCTTCTCTGTCCTTAATCTATAAGCAATCTTATCAAATCTCATGACTTTTAAAGATATGAGAACACACTTCACAAAATTCAAACACAAATGATTTCTAAGATTCAGGGGCTCTTCATGAAGGTTATGGGCCATTTGGATCTCTTCTTTTTCTCCTCTCTATATTGTCATCACTTTCTGGAGAATTCTGCTCACCAGTAGGTCCAAAGTACGCTGAATAGATGCAAGAAGTTGACCTAAATTTAGTGTCACATGACGCTCATTTCCCTGTATAATTTTGAAGCAGTGGAAGGAAAGATGAATATATGGAATAGCAAGATATTAAAAAAAAAATATTGTGGACATAATTTATGCATGCTGACCTTTGGTTTGTATCAAGAACTAATTATCTAAATAGTATGTAGCTACTCTAGAATTTAGAATAATTTCTTATGAATATTCCCCCAAACAAATCTATTGTTAAACTACTGCCATACATAGTATATCAAATTTGTCAGACATTTTCAGAAAAATAACAGTAACTTGAAAGACTCTTGTCACAGCTAACTGAAGAATTCAAGAATTCAGAATCTCATTATTAGAAACTCAGGATTGGAACACCAACCTGAAAGGACTTTTATAATAAAGTGAAAAGAGGAAAAAATTGCTTGGTCTAGTTGGAGGAATGATTTTCTCATCTCCTTAATACATAACATGCATTATTAACTTTGACTTATAGGTCTCTTTGTTGAAAGCTCTCGTTGTACTATATTCTTAGGTAATGAAAATGGAATCAAAGAAATATAACACATATTTACAGTTCAATGCCAATACATTTTAAAGCTTGCATATATATTTCATACTATGTTGTTGTTGTTGTTGTTAAGTGCTGTCAAGTCGGTTCTGACCCATAGTGACCCTGCACAGAGTTTCCTAGGGGCAGCTGATGAGCTTGAACCTTGTGGTTCAAACTAACTTTGCAGTCCAGTGCATTAACCCACAGCACCACACCAGGACTCCACATTTCATACTACAGTGTATGGTAAATTGGTGGTTCAAACTACCAGCAGCTCCTCAGAAACCCTAGAGAGGGTGACTATGAGTCAGAACTGAATCAATAGCACCTAACAACAAGCCTAGGGAAGGCATTGATAAGGGGAATTGAATGACTAGATGGTTGTTGTTGCTAAGTGCCTGTCAGTCAATTCCAACTCATAGCCACCCTGTAGAGGGATTCCAAGGAGTGGCTGGTGGGTTTGAATTGCTGACCTTGCAGTTAGTAGTCTAGTGCTTATCCTACAGTGCCACA
The DNA here is from genome assembly GCF_000296735.1 of Chrysochloris asiatica. NCBI lineage: Eukaryota > Metazoa > Chordata > Mammalia > Afrosoricida > Chrysochloridae > Chrysochloris > Chrysochloris asiatica. The sequence goes on along the minus strand of NW_006408549.1, from coordinate 11,058,752 downwards.
CTATGACTCCTGACTAAATAGTTATTGTTGTTAAGTGCCACTGATTTGGTTCCAACTCATAGAGAACATTGTGGTTTGCAGTCCAGTGTTTACCATATACTATAGTATGAAATAGAGCTGTTGGTAGTTTGAACCACCAACTTGGCAGTTAGCAGTGTAGTGCTTAACTAAGTTCTTTCACTTAGACTGTGGAAATTGTTAATTGGAAGCATTTAGTCGTGGGTATAAACCACAGTTCTGTTATTTAATAAATGTGTGGTATTGAGCAATTTGATTTAGTGTGGTACTGTAGGATAATCACTGGAACACAAGGTCAGTTTAAACTGCAAAGTGGGTGATTCAAACTCACCAGTTGCTCCTCAGAAAGCCTCTACAGGCTCACTATGAGTCAGAACCAACTTGAAGGCACTTACAACAACAACAAGAACCCTCTAATACTTCTGTGTCAATTGTGGATATCATGTGAAACTAACTTATAAGGTTGTTTTTGTATACTAAAATATGTAAAGCATGATTTCTGCAACATAGAGCTTGTAAATCAGTGCTGATATATTATTTTATATGATGCACAAAAGGAAGGTCCTTATACAATCAATGCTATTCTTCACATATGACGGGTGAGAAGTAGGTTAAGATAAACCAAGAAGAAATGTGACTTTTAGACAGTTCAGGACCACAGAGCACAGCTTGCATCTGAGATTGGTTTTAGACTCTGTGACTGAAGACTGCCCATCTCATAGAAGCAGTCTTTGTAGTCAGTAGAGTGATGATGTATAAGTTAGTGCCACATGAACTGGAATAGCTCTTTGAAAGAATGCATAAGGGAAAATGTAAATGTACTCAAATGTAAAGAGAAAGGGATTACTAATTCCTGTATACAATCCTAACCAGTGTCATGGATTATCCATAATTTGAGAATAGCCATAATTTGAAATTATTTTGTCTATGGCAACATGCTCCTCATAGTTAAAAAAAAAAAAAAAAAAATCACAATATTCTAAAATGATATGAGTTAAATTGACCAAATTAAATACCATGTGTTTACTGGGTTTCTTACATGTGTCAGCTATAATGCTTAGTGCTGGGATACAACACAAAAAAAGGCAGTCATCTCTTGATCCTGAGGTCCACGTTTACCTTCACAACAAGGTGTACTGCAGGAAGCTCTATTTTTTTTTTTTTTTTAATGCAACTAAGCAATCATTCCAGAGTTGCTAAAGGGATAAAAAGAGATTGCAGGTTTCCACTGCTCTCCTAAAGTAGAATGTCCCTATGAAAACTTGTAAGCTGAAATCACATAAAATGAACAAGCAATTACCATTCATTTACCTGGAGAAAGTTTTTGAGTGCTGCCAGATCTCAAGAAGTCACCTACCAAGTCATACCAAACAACACATAAAACCTAAAAATCACACTAACATGTGTGTTCAAAAACCCAGTTCATAGGAAGAGCTGCATGATGCTGAGATGCTGAATGTAGTTTCGGGAAGGAGCTTGGCGATGCCACTCTTGATATTTGGGCTGCACACTCTCTCTTTAGTAGTTCCAGGCCAAACTTTCCCATTTCTCTTTTTTTAGAAAAAGAGCAAAGGTCCTCTTTTAACGTCTTTTTTTTTAGCAGAAAAGAGGTGCTAATGTAGGTCTTTTGCAACACAGTAAGCATTGAATGCGAACCACAAGGTCCTTGGAGCTCAGCAGCTGCTCCCTAGGAGAAAGATTCGATTTCCTGTTCTATAAAAATGTATAGCCTCAGAAACCCTATATAGGGTGCTATGAGTCGGAAGGACTCAATGGCACTTAACAATAATAACAATAATGCAGGTCTTTAGTAAAATTGAAGTGGCATGAAGCAAACTTTCAAAAAGCAAAGGATACTTGTACTTATCACAAACCAGAAAACCAGAAAAACAGCTGATATCATAAAAATGCTTAATTGCTATCAAAGTTGTTATGAATTCTACTGGTTTACTTGTGTTATTTTTACTTTTGTTGTTGCTTTAACAACAACAACAACAAAAACAACTCCAATAGTCATAATCATAATAAATCTAATTCAGTAGTTGTTTGTTTTTGTAGAAGTGCCATTAAGCTGGTTCAGACACATAGAGACCCTGTATAGGATTTTGAGGAGCTGCTGGTGAATTTGAATTGCCAACCTCATAGTTCAATCTGACCTTGAGGCTGAGTAAAAGTCCCTCAATTGTTTGGATTATTTTAAAATTTTTATTGGGAGTTGAGTAGTAGTTTACACGGGAGAACATTGGTTTTACATATCATATTTCATTTCATTGCAATGATTGCAATTCTCTCCATGCATCGTCTTTCATACAATCATCCAAACAACCAAAGGGCACACTCTGTCAGCACACAACCCCTTGCCGTCCATGAGTACAGATTCCTTGCTGCTCCATCTTCATGTCATCATCTCTCCCTCCATTCCCAACACCACTGCTTCTCTGGATAGGAGCCCACATTCCACTCCTACTTTTCTTTCTTGATGGTCCTAAGGTCTTCTGTTCCTGGAATGTAAGACTAATACTTGCCCTATTTTGCTGCAAAACCTCTATCTTTATAGTTGTGACACTTGTGATTAGTCATGATGACAATTACTCAACATTGAGTCATAAGAATCTTATCCTCATCACCTTTCACCAGACCCATCTAGACAAGATGAAAACTATACAGTGGGGATTCTACCCTCCCCTGCACTTTCTGAAACAAAACTCCTTCTTGAAAACTTGTAAGCCAGTCATTTCAGGCCTTTACAGCCCCGCCCCCCCTCCCCATTTTAGGTAGCCAGTGTCTAAGCTGCCCATCCCTATCAACCCTGTGTACAGGGGAGATGGAAATGATCTTAGCTGTGAAGATTCCTTCCCTCTTGGTTGGTATATTAAGCTACTACATCCAAAAGTATAACTCAGGTTCATCAAATTGTAGCAATTTACACTTATTTTCTTTATCATTTTGTTTGTTTGTTAATCTTCCTCTCATCGAGTTCTAATTATCCAGCCATCGAAGCTAAGTCAAATGGGTAATATCTGCAAGTTTGGGAATTCTCGTGCATCTCCCCTCACTTAATATCAGCTAGATGCTTCACTGTCAACCCTAGCCCTATGTGGCTATGTCCTTATCCATGGGCTCAGGAGTTCCTAGGTCTCACCACACTTTGGGCCAACCAGGTCTCACCATACTACAGGTCAACAGGAGTCTATGTATCGTGGTCTGACTCAGCCCACATCTTAATTGCTGCTTTTCCCCCACTTCCACTCACCAGTAGACCAACGTGGTCAACAGCAAGCGTACATGCCTGCTCTTGTATTCCTTTTGAGTTTCAGTCTTGGAAGTGGGGTTGAACTGAAGGGATTTGATTGCTCGCCTTCCTGGCTCCCTGGTGAACAACTTGCTTGTTTTTGTGGTAGCCAATCAGACTGCCTTTTTTGCTTGTGATTTTTCCTTCTGTTTCTCTAGCTGCTCCAGGCTGGTCTGCTTATCTTTTCAAGTGGGAATTTCCCACTTCAGAAGGTTCTGAATGGGGATCAGGATACCGCCTGAGCTCTTATACCCTACAAAGGCTCTGCAAGAAGCCTCTTTCATTGGACAAGTTCTATGACCCCTTTTAGGTATTCCAATCAGTTATAGGCTGAAGACGGGCTTATGAGCTTTTTATAATAATGTTTTTGGATATTTCTTCTGTCCTCCTCAAGTGTGTATTTTACAATTATAAGCAAGGGAAACAAATATTCATACGACAGTCAAGCTTCTTAACATTATTTCCCCTCTTTTACCCATTCAGATTATGCCTCAATCTCTGTGGCATAGTCTGAATGGGTTAAAGAGGGGAAATAATGTTCCATGTATCACAGAGCCCTGTTGCTTCAAGGTTGAGCATACATCACTATTTACTTTTGTCCCATTTAGCCAACGCAAACTTGCCTAAGTGGTCTCCTATCTACCTTGTTCTTCCATCCCCCTTCCCTTTCTTGTGTATTGCCCATCTCAACACCCAAACTATGATGTGTCTATTCCGTACCCAGTGCTCCACCATCCCCTCCCTACCCTTCCCCTTAACCCCCTCCCCCTGATAATCAAGAAATATATATTTTTTTTCTTTTTTACCTTTTATTGTGGGTATCTTTTCTTAAGCTTTTACAATAATGGTCTTATAAAATATTTGCCCTTTTGTGACTAATTTCACTCAGCATAATGTCCTCAAGATTCATTCATGTTATGTGGTGGCTTGCAGCTTCCTTATTAATCTTCAAACTAGCATAATATTCCATTGT
>NW_006408549.1:11001036-11024505 GCF_000296735.1 Chrysochloris asiatica | reverse complement strand
TTTTCCTGTCAGTCTTTCTTTCAAGAAGTATCTTCTGTTCTTATGGTCACTCCAGGCTGGTCTTATTGTCCTTTCAAGTAGAAATTTCTCACCTCAGAAGATTCTGAATGCTGTTCAGAATTTCACCTATGGTCTTATGTAATGCAGAGGCTCGGCAGCAAGCCTCCTTTACTGGGAACGTTGTAGCCCCATTTTAGGTATTCCAATCAGTTATAGGCAGAAGACGGACTTACAAACTTTCTATGGTGATATTTCTGGATATTCCTTTTTCTCCCCCTCCAGTGTCTATTTTATAATAGTATGCCAGGGAAACCAAGATTCAAAAGACAGCCAAGCATCTTAACATTATTTCCACCCTTTTCCCCATTCCAACCATGTCTCAATCCGTGTTGTTCCAAGGTTGTGCATATATCATTCTTTACCTCTGCCCCACTTAGCCCATGCAAACTTACCTAATTGTTCTCTCTTCTACTTTGTTCTTCCATTCCCCTCCCCCTTCTTGTGTATTTCCCCACTCCCTAGCACCCAAACTGTCCTGTGTCTATTCCCTACCCTGTGCTCCACCTTCCCCTCCCTCCCCTCACCCCACTCTCCACATCTCGGTAACAAGCAAAGAACCCAGCCCCCTTTAGTATAGATTCTTTTTCTGAGTCTTTTACAGTAGTGGTCCTATGCAGTATTTCTCCTTTTGTGACTAATTTCACTGAACATAATGTCCTCAAGATTCCTCCATGTTATGCAGTGGTTTGCAGCTTCCTTTTTATTCTTCAAGGTAGTATAATATTTCATTGTGTATATATACCACTGTTTGTTTATCCATTCTTCAGTTGATGGGCACTTAGGCCGTCTCCATCTTTTTGCTATTGTAAATCGTGCTGCTGTGAACATTCGTGTGCGTATATCTACTCGTGTTATGGCTCTTCTTTCTTGTGGGTAAATCTCAAGTAGAGGAATTGCTGGATCATAAGGTATTTCTATTTCTAACCTTCAGATGAAGTGCCATATTGCTTTCCAGAGTGGTTGGACCATTTTACAATCCCACCAACAATGTAGATGTGTACCAGTCTCTCCGCATCTTGGCCAGCATTTATTGTTCTCTATTTTTTTTTATCTTTGTTGTTATTGCTGGTGTGAGATGGTATCTCATTGTTGTTTTGATTTGTAGCTCTATACTGGTGAATGATCCTGAAAATTTCTTCATATGTTTGTTGGCTGCCTGGATATCCTCCTTGGTGAAGTTTCTATTCATGTCCTGTGTCCATTTTTTTAATTGGGTTATTTGTCGTTTTCTTGTAGAGGTGTTATAGTTTCCTATATACTTTAGAAATAAGTCCTTTTTCTGATGTATCATTGCAAAAGACTTTTTCCCATTCTGTAGAAATCTTTTGATGTACATAAGTTTTTAATTTTTAGTATATCCCAATCATCTGTTTTGTCTACTTTTGTTTGTGTAGTTTTCAAAATGTTTGGTATAAACTCCCTCTTGAAAACTTGTAAACCAGTCACTTCGTGCCTTTATTGGACCCCTCCATTTTAGATAGCCAATGGCTAAGTTGCCTGTCCCTATCAACCCTGTGTAGAGAGAAGACCACTGATATCTTTGAAATAACAGATCATTCTACACAATATGCACATAATTTTACTTTCATCCCGTTCTAACTCCACCTCCTAGCAATTCATAACTCTATAGCTCTTTATTCCTAAAATGCTTAAACATTCATATTTCTTTAAAACCAAAGCTAAACCCATGGATATCAAGTTAACCAGGACTCATAGCAACTGTATAGGACAGAACAGAACTGCTCCATAAGATTTCCAAAGCTAGACATCTTTATGAAAGCAGACTGCCACGTCTTTCTCCCTGTGGAGTAGCTGGTAGGTTTGAAATACCCTATACTTTATTAAATCACTGAGTTAGTGATGCTACTACTTGATCATTGTAATAGTTAAGTGCCATACAGTAGGTTCCAACTCATAGTAACCCTATATGGGGTTTCTGAGGCTTTAAATATTTGCAGAAGCAGAAAGCCTCATCTTTCTCCTACGGAGTAGGTGGTGGACTCGAACCAGCAAAAATAGCCATGTAATACCTGATACCACATGTCTTGTTTTCTTGCATTTAGTGAATGAACATTTTTCTACTTCTAGGTAAAGCTTTTCTTCTTTTTCCTCTCTATGGAAATTTGTAGAAATTCTGGAGGCATTGTAGCTTAGACATTGGGCTGCTAACTGCAAAGTTCAAGCCCATCAAGAGAAAGATGAGGCTATCTGCTCACATAAAAAAATTAGTCTCAAAAAACAAACAAACAAAAACAGAGAAGCAGTTCTACCCTGTCCTATAGGGTCACTAGGAGTCAGAACTGACCGGATAGCAGCATGTTTGATTTAGATTTTACGGAAAATCATTTATCTTTGAAGATCTCTTCTTGAAGGCTTACTGATTTCAAGTTCTCATTTTCCATTATCGCACTTTCTTCTCACTTTCTGTGATTTTGTCCTGCTTTGGCACTCTTCTTTTACTTTCCTCATAAAGTGTTACTCTAACTAACAGATTTCCAAATGTACATATCCAATCATGCTCCCTATCTTTCCAACTCTATCTTTCACTTCAACTCACTAAAATCAATACTAAGAAGAGCTGGTGGTGTCGTGGGTAAAGAGGTTGGCTGTTAACAATGATTTAAACCCATCAACTTCTCTGTGGGAGAAAGATGTGGCATTTTGCTGGCATAAAGATTACATGGAAACCTTATGGGGGCGCTTCTACACTGTGCTACAGGGTGGAATCTACTCAGTAGCAATGAGCTTGGTGTTTGGCTTGGATAGATGTTCTCAAGTGTCATTCAGTTGGTTCTTACTCATCGCAACTCTATATAGGGTTTCCAGGGAATGGTTGGTGGGTTTGAACTATTGACCTTGCACTTTACAGTCCTGTAGTGCCAGATAGATGCTACTTAAAGTATCAAAATTGGGACTCATCATTTTCTCACACAAATCTACATTTGTTTTACTTATTTATTGTATCTCTTCCTGTCTAATAAATTTATTCAAATATTGTTATTCTTTCTTTTTTGTAAGTCCTATGGACATTCCTCTATCTGACACATCTCTTAATTTTAACTTTTACTCCTCTCTATTTCTATAGCCACCACACTAGCTCTGACCTAATTACTACATGCTTTATTCTTTCTATCTTCTGCAGTTATAGCATAATTCCTCATATTAATAATTATTCCAAAGTTGTTACCTAAAGTTTTTCTTTATATATATTTACCTCCAGTATTTCTCATTTCCATACTATTACCATAAATTTATTATTATAAATAGTAATTTCAAATGCAACATGTCAAAGCATGTAGGATTAAAGTTTGATCTCCATTTTGGTCTCTTCTTCCCTGTTGGTACAATAGTTAAGCACTCAGCCGCTAACTAAAGGGCTGGTAGTTTGAACTCACTCAACCCACGTTATGAGAGAAAGACCTAATGATGTGATCATGTATTCCAGTCTAGAATCCCCCCAGGATAGTTCTAATCTGTCATCTGGCTTGCTATGAATAGAAAATTAATACAACAGCCCCTAACAACAACAACCAATCACAGGAATAGGCAATGTTTCCTTCTGTTATTCATAAGATTGGCGTGAGTTGAAGATGGCTCACCAGCAACTTACTACAACAAATAGTTTAAATATCTTTGTCCATGAAACTGCTTGAGCAGGAAAACTGTTCTTAACAGTTCCTTCACATGTATGCTGCTCACTAACACTATTGATGGCATTTTCCCTGGAATGATGCCTCACTTCGACTGACCACTTCATTATTGGTTTGCTCAAGATTCGATTATTCTAAGCGGCCTAGTCGGAACACATACACTTCAAGACCACCACTTTTTTAGCTTTATCATTCCTTTTACATATCAAATGATTACAACATATAAAATAAGATCTTTAAGAAGAATAACCCTCCTAGATTATAAACTCCAGGGACAAGTCTTATGTCTTTTCCATACTTTTTAAACCTTACTACGTCAGTGATTATACCCAACAGGTGTTCAGTGATAGATGATCGATTGAACTAGGCAATAATATATTCCATATGGCAAATATTAAGGAAGTCACAGTTTTTCTGCCTATAACTCGTTCTCTCCACATACTCCTTTTCCTTTAAAGCTCAATTATTAATGTAAAATAAATGAACCGATTTAGAAAAGAAGAACTATGAAATATCCCCATTCACTCCAAAGCCCACCCAAGCTGAGCAATGGAGAGGTGACACTCTGCATCAGCCAGCATCTCTTTAATTTCTCCATGCTCCAGCTCCTATTATCTCTCCACTGCCACAGCTGCAGACTGCTATTGTCAGTGGTAAAGATGAGACATCTCTAATTAGAGGGCAGGGTAAATTGCTTTTATCTACTTTTAACATGCTTTTACATGGCACCTGGTACACAAGCCTTAGCTAGGCAGCCATAATTTGAAAAGCAAATGAATGCTCAGAGAAATACGATACGTTTTTAAAAGAAAATTAAATATCTAGAGTAGCAAAATCAACATGCCAGAGACTGCAGAGTTTTAGAGCTGTCAGAGTTGTGCACACTTATGCATTACAGTGAATTAAAATAAGCAGTCAGAGGCTCTACATCCTGCAGGAGTCCAGCAGTCCCTGTCCTTCTTTCCACCCTCCATTCTCTTTCTGTTGGTTTCAAACGGTGGGGTTGGAAGTCTAGAAAAATCATCAGTGCAAGGAATAAACTAATGTTATCTCCTTGATGGTCAAAATAAAAGAACAAATTTTTTAGGTGAAAGAAAAAAAAATGCAGGACCTTTTTTGACTCCTACATCTAATCAGCTTTTTATCTATCAATCACTCATCGTATGAGTTTCTGCTTCTGAGTTTGGATGCAATTTGTATTTTTTTCACAGTCCAGAATATTTTTAGCCACCAAGCAATCCATCAGCTTTTGAAAAGTAAAACAAAAAAGCAAGCACAGTGAGATCCATACTGTGTTGGACAGCAATGCCATTCAATAAAAATATCTGACATTTATTATTGTTTGGAAGACGGCTTCTACAGTTCAGAGAGCCTGAATCACACACAGACTCTGCAGGCTCCTCTTCCTCTGATCATTATCAGTAAAAAACTCATCAAGTGTTTTCCTCCAACAACATCACAGGAGGATGCAGGCCTCCACTCTGCTTCATCATTACAGCCTTTCCTCATTCCCATGGCTCCATTACTGCCATGGGAATGAGAGCCCTTCCTTCCAAACTTACGCTTCTCCTTTCCTTGGAGAAAGGCTGATTACGGGCTATAACTTCTAGGCAGTAAAAACTGGCAGCTCTAAATAATAAGTGGGCCACACTGTTTATTTATTATTGCTTTGGAACAGAAAACCAACTAAAGTCTTTTAGTGCAGTGGATAAGATGGACTTTCAGCAGAGAGAAGCTGGCACTGTGAACAGAGCGATTCTGGCAGCAGCTCGCTTAGCTGCTTCTTCAATTCCTACATGCAGGCTTCATGTCTCATGTACCAAAATGAGAAGGTATAATTCAGAGGTCCAAAGTCAGTGTAATGTTTTCAAAGTAACTCTAAGTTAAATATTTGAGCCACATGCAAGATTTGAGCACAGGCCTCATTGTATTGGATGGACATTACTTAGAATTATAATTTCCTTTTCTAGTGTTTGTTTAGTCATTGAGATGGCTAGTTAAATAGTTCTCTGTATTCCATGTACATAAGATTGCACTTTTCTGGTCCTCTTGTGCTTAGGTGTGGCTATGTAATTATTTCTGTCCAATGATTCATAAGTGGAAATGACATTCAATGGTTCGTATGAAAACTTCCAGAACACACACACTCTCTCTCCCTAGTCCTAACCAAAATAGTTAAGGTAGTAGTTAATGCATCAGTTTGGGTCCTGGTCCTAACCCATGCAGGTCTCCGAATTAGAGCAAGGAAGAAAGTTCCCTGTTTTAAGTTAATGAGGTTTTAATGTTGCTATTGAGTTCCATGCTGATTACTGTACTATTGTTATTCATTACACACCTTTGCATAGTTCAAGTTACAGTACTTTTAATTTCACTCCTTAAGCACACTTCATTCAAAGATGTTATTGTTATTGTAAGTGCTCTTGAGTCAATTCAACTCATAGCAACCCTGTTTAGGGTTTCCAAGGAGCAGCTGGTAAGTTTGAACTGCTGACCTTAGAGTTAGCAGTCTAGGGTTTAGCCTACAGCGTCATACCAGATTGTTCACAGTACTTACCACCTAAGTTCCATTTATATTGTTTGTGCCCCTTTATTAGTCTATAATTGTCTTGAGGACAGACTCATCTCACTCATGTCTTTATATCTTCAGTCCTTAGTATAATGCCCTAATAGAGTAAGGCACTCAATACCTGTTTCTTGATCTTAACTAAATTCAGTATACTCTACATTGACATTTTAGCTCTATGCTCAAATACAGTGACTGACTATTAATCTTAACCAGCAGTATTTGGGTGTGGGTTTCAAAGTTACAAACAATAAAGTCGGGCTAGTATAATACAAAACCATATTAAATTTAGCAGGCTTGGTATGACATCTAATAATACATTATGACAAATATTTATTCATCCTCCACTTACCAGCAGTCCTGGTGACACAGTTTTAAAGTGTTCTGCTGGTAACGGAAAAGTGGGTTGTTCAAAGTCACCAGCCACTCACGGGAGAAAGATGTGGCAATCTGCATCAATAAAGATTACGGTCTTAGACATCCTATGGGGAAGTTCTACTCTGCTCTACAGGATTGCTATGAATTGGAAGAGTTCAATGGTAATGGGCTTTTTATTTGGCCCACTTACTATGTGCCAGACAATAGTCAAGACCCATAGATTGTTGTTGTTAGGTGCTGTAGAGTCAGTACCAACCACATGCACAAGAGAACGAAGCACTGCCCATTCCTGCACCAACCCACAATTGTTGCTACACTTGAGTCCATTACTTCTGCCACTGTGCCATTTCATCTTGTTGGGGTCTTCCTCTTTTTCATTGACTCTCCACTTTACCAAGCATGATGTTCTTCTCCAGGGACTGGTCTCTCCTGATACTATGTTTGAAGCATGAGAGATGAATAGGATACCCTGAGAATTACCCTGAGTGATAAGTATTCACAAGAAATTAATGGGGACAAGTCAAGTCACAGGTGAAGTAGATTTTCATGCTTTCTTTAATGAATTTAAGACAAAAATACTCCCTTAGTGAATTACTTACAAGGTTTGGGGAAAATAATTTTTGTATATGTGTTTCATAACATCTGAAGCATTTCATAAAAGAAAACATAAAATATTTTATTTTAAAGTTTTTAATAAAATTGAATAATACTTTATTAATAATTACTACCATGTATAAGACTTCAATAGTCTAGATATTAAACTATTTAGTAATCATTTTGGATCAATGAGTGTTTTAGTATGAAGCGGTATGAGTGTATTAAAAAACAATAGCAACAAACACATTTTTTGGTTAGCAGAAGGCAAGTTCTAACTTCTAAAACACAACACTGTATTTTACTTGTATATTTGGTGGTGGTGGTGGTAGTGTTCCATCAAGTCTGCTTCAACTCAGAGCAACCATTATAGGGTTTCCAAAGCTGTGAATCTTTAAAGGAGCGGAAAGCCTCATCTTTGTCCCACAGAGCTGCTGTTAGACTTGAGCTGCTGACCTTGTGGTTAGCAGTCCCACTTGTAATCCATTACACCAACAGGGTTCCTTATTTGTATAGCTAGTACAGAACAATAATCAAGAATGGGTTCAGTGTAGAAAGGGAAAGGATAAGTATTGGGCCTATCAGGTAACTCAAATTGTGATAACCCCAGTCATAAAATGATTTATCCAGATGCCTATGATTTACCCAAAGAAGAAACACTTACTAATGTTTAAATATTGAGAAACTATGTATGTAGAAAAATTATATTCAAAGATATATATTTGCAATACTAGTCAATATCAACTAATTCAATTCTTAAACAACTTTATTAATATTTGGGCAGCAGGTTTAATATTGCATTTTCTCAACAATGGTTTATTTCATAATCTGAAAGTGGCAGGAATGAGGCTAGTTCAGATATTACCAGAGACATTTACACACTTAATCTGATAATCAGATGCATCAATTTACTCTTTTTTTGAATGTCTTTTATAATCACTTTTGGTATTCAGTCATCCACCCATCTATCCATCTATCCATCTGTTCATGCATCCATTTGTTTAAAGAAATGTGAATAAACACCCATTGTTTCCATTCATTGCACTCTGAACCCTTTAAACCCATACAGGAATTTTACATTGTTTCTGCCTTCAAAGAGTTCATGATGTTTGTAAGTATTTACTGCTTTGTATAAAGAAACATATTATGTTGAACCACATGAAATGGACATACTCCTGTGATGAAGCTGGTAGGTTCAAGTTGGAGACCTTTTTGGTTAGCAGTTGAGTGCTGAATCAAGGCATCACTGGAATGCCTTGAAATTGCCATTGTTATCTTTGTTGTTGAGTGCTGTCTAGTTGGTTCTGACTCAAAGTGACCCTGTATAGGGTTCTCATGGAGCAGCTGTTGGACTTGAACTGCTGACCTTGAGGTTAGCAGTCCATTGCCTATCTTAATAAGATGATGATAAATAAATAAATACCAGATGGAGGCTTTGCTCTAAAGTAGACTAAAATCAGTTGGGTACAAGTGAAACAAATAGACGAAAAAGCAATGCTGTGAACATGACTAAATAACCCAGGTATTTTCCTGTGGTTATCTTATAAGGAGCTCTAGTAGGGTAGTGGTTATGAATCGGGCTGCGAGCCGCATGGACAGCAGTCAGAAACTACCAGCGGTTCCGTGGGAGAAAGATGAGGTGGTCTGCTCCTGTAAAGATTTACAGCCTTGGAAACCCTGTGTTTAGGGTCGCTATGAGTCAGAACCGACTCCAAGGCACATAATAACAACAACACCACCTTATAGACAGGCAGTCCCTGGGTTACCAATGTTTGACTTAGGGACAATTGTTACTTGCCCTTTGTTGATGTTTTAAGTGCCATCAACTCAGTTCCAACTCAGTGACACTGTATAGGGTTTCCAAGGAGTGGCTGATGAGTAAACCATCAATCTTGTGGTTCAAACGCACCTTGAGGTCCAGCGCTTTATCCTACAACACTCTCCCAACAAATTCTTCATCAAATCACTTCCATTTGCTGTACACACAGCTTTTAAATCACTGGAAAGACTTTGAGCCTTTTCTTGAACCAAAATAACAACAACAAAACCCCCACCCAGTTGATTTCAACTCATAATAATCTTATGTAGGGTTTCTGAGGCTATAAATCTTTATGAGAGAAGAAAGGCTGCTCTTTCTTCTGTGGAGCAGCTGGTAGATTTGAACTGCTGACCTTGTGGTCAACAGTCCAGCTTGCCAGCTACCAAGCCACCTAGGCTCCTCTTCTTGCACTAAAGTAAGATGAAATAAATATAGTATGTACCTGTTGTGACTTACCTACAAATTCCACTTAAAGGCAACACTGTTGGTGTGAGTCACTGATGAATACAGTTGCCTTCCAAGATTTAAAGTCACAATTAAGAATGGATCTCATTCATACCCCAGGGAATGTTTATACAGTCCATAGGGCATGGCCAGGGAGCACTGGTGGCACAATGATTAAGCACTTTGTTGCTAGCCAAAATATCAGTGGTTTGAGCCCCAGGTGAAAAGAACTGACAATCGACTCCTATAAAGACTACAGGCTGGTAAATCCAGTGGGGAAGCTCTGGTCTGCCATAGAGTGTCGCTATGAGTCAGAATCTAGTAGGCAGAACCAAACAACAGGACAAGGCCAAAGCCTATGAATAAGGAAAAAAGTATCCTTCAAGGGAATAAATGTCTCCACTAATGTGCATGTGTGGCATTGTAGGACAAGCACTGGACTGCTATCACAAGGTTAGCAGTTCAAACTCACCATCTGCTTCTTGAAATCCCATACAGGGTCTCTATAATTCGGAACTGACTCAACAGTGCTTAAAAAGTACAATGTGTATATAAAATTCAAATAAGAATTTTCAAAATGGACCTTATATTAGTATTTAAAAAAAAAAATCTCCCATTTCTCCTTGGCAGGAAGCCAGTACTACAATTCAGCCTAAACTTTATAGAAAGTATAACTATCGTGGATCTGTTGGTGGTAGTGTGAAGTCTCTGCCCTTCATCATGTGGCAGGGGCACAATATAGTACAGGAATCCAGTGCATGTGGCTGCCTTACATTCTATTCTCCTCTTGTTGTACAGCAGCCTTCTGGATAAAATGAATATAATCCCACTCAGTTCTCTGTGTGAGTCTTGATTGGCCTAAACCATTAGGGCAGTTTTCCTTAGCTAAAACTATCTGTGTAGGAATGGGCATGTAAGTCATGACCAAAGACATTCTATCTCTTCTGATGAAAAAAAGGGAAATATTGAACAGGGACAAATAAAACTGCAAATGAAGGAGTCCACAGTAAAAGAAGTTGGCAGCCCACTGTATAATTTCAGCTAACTTCTATTACACTGCAGTTGGAATTAAAAAAAAAAAAAAAAATATTTGGCTCTTATAAGATATTAACTGACATCAGATTGGATTTAGCATTTTTCCTTTTCTGGCTCTATGTCATACTTTTTAAGATGAAAATGACAATACCAAATGTTGAAATGTTGTCTAAGCAAAGGGTAAAAGAAAAAAAAAAATGCCCTCATTTTAATATCCCTAATATATCTATAAACCAGCTACATATTATACTTAGTTGAAATTCAAGGTATCTTGAAAATATTATGCTAAACAAGACATAGCTCTTATCCTCAAAGAATAGAAGTCAAGGGAAATAGACAAGCAAAGAAAAAATTGCAAAGCAATTGCAAGTGCTGACTCTGGAACTAATGGGAGAGGACACCTAATCTTCTGTTGGAATTATCAAGGAATTCTTCTCAGAGGAAACACTTTTGATTGTTACGCTAACCCTTCAAATCACATTAATACTTTCTACCCAGATAATGCTGAACAGTGGTTCTCAGAGTGAGGTCCAGGACTAGTTGCAACATCAGCATCACCTAGGAACGTGTTAGAAATAATAATTGATCAATTCAGACCTACAGTAACAGAAACTGAGAAGGAGACTAGCATTCTGGGTTTAATACATTCTCTTGGAAATTCCAATGCATGCTGAACTTTTAGAACCATTGCTTTAGAATGACACTAAGCTGTTATATGCATCTTTTAAAAAATGACCATGTTCCTAAGTGAAGTTGTATTCATGTATAATGTGTAAACTAGGATACGTTTCCAGATAGCTACTGATCCCTCAAGGAGTTCTGTAGCGTAGTGGTTACGAATTGGGCTGCAAACCACAAGGTCAGCAGTTCAAAACTACCAGCTGTTCGGCGGGAAAAAGATGAGGCTTTCTGCTCCCATAAAGATTTACAGCCTCGGAAACCCTGTACAGGGTCGCTATGAGTTGGAACTGATTCCACAGCACACAAGAACAACTGATCCTTCAGTGAAGACCACTAATACTGGTTTTGGATACTGAACTCCACTGTAAATTCTGTTTTAGAAGAATACAGCAGATCTCACAAATGATCACTGATCAAATAATTGCATTTAAACATCCTAAGATATCCCAAAGCCTAGATACCTCTGGATGACTTGTTGCAAGGTTATCATAAAAACATTAAGAAGAAAACACTAATGAACCTTATGCTCTTTTTAGGCAAGTTTAGTTCTTAAAATCACACAGTGAAAAGCAAACCCAAAGAGCTATGAGTTATAGGATGGTTTTCTATTGGGAAAACAATCAATAGAGTTAGGGTGAGCAGGTTTTCCTTATGACAGTAACTCTTTTAATGCAAAAATCACTCTAGGCAAATCCTGCTTTAAATCACTAAAATGTGCTACATGAATGAAAGCATCAGAGGAACTGAGACGGAATCACAATACAAAATGCTGACCTTCTGACATATTTAACAGACTCCAAGTCCATCAAGATCAAGCTCTTTGATGAACAGTGTCGCCTCCTATCTACCCCCAGGGCATCAGGAAAACAATAGTTCTAAGATGTAGCATGAGAACCTGCCCTCCCAGATACAAGATTGTCATTCAGATTTTCAACGATTTCCCCAAATAATGTTCTAGCTTTCAGAATAAAGTAAGAGTTTGGTGAACAGCTATTAGTATTTAACTCTACTTTTATTCAATGAGATACAGAAAGCTACTCAGAAATTTGAGAATGTTGAAAAATTCCTGATGAAAAAAACCAACAATTTTATTATTATTAAAAGAGTGAGAGTTTGGTTTCTAATGTTAGCTTCCAGGGAATCTTGATGTTTAAGAATTAGGACAATGGCATTCTAATGAAAATGAAAAATTATCTATGAAAGCTCCAAATAGTCTCTGTGTATCCAAGCACATATGCTAATGATCTGGTACCCTGGACAAATCAATATGCATGCAAGCTTTAGTGTGCTAATAGCTGGGGTGGAAAGCTAAAAGAATCCTTGTAACAGGTAAGAAAAACTCCTTTGGGTTTACGTAAATATTTCTAGATGGAAGGAAGAAAACAAAGGTTTACGTTAGAGCAGTGAGTGGGTCCCGACACATAACAATTCTATATACAACAGACAAAACCCTGTCCATTCCTGCACTGTCTTCACAATCATTGTTAAGACGGATCCATTGCTAGAGATACTGTATCAATTCATCTCACTGAGGGACTTCCTCTTTTTCAATTACCTTCTACTTTACCTTCTACTGATGCCCTTCTGTCAGTCCACGGTATATTCAATTTCAATATTCAGATTTAGTTCTATTGTGATGACAACTGCATCATAAGTCAATTCTAACTTAACTTAAAAACTTTATTTTTTAAAGTTTTCATTATTATTGTCTTTTAGTATCACAAAAGTCAAAGTATGGACTGACAGAAGAATGAATACATTTCTCTTAGAAAAAATACAAGATGTTTCTTTGAAGCAAGGATGGTAAGTCTTTGTCTCACATATTTAGAACATGTCATCAGGAAGGACTTGTCCCTATGGGAGAAAGATGAGGCTTTCTGCTTCCATAAAGATTTACAGCCCCGGAAACCTTATACAGGGTCGCTATGACTCGGAACTGACTCCAGGGCACACTACAACTTAACATAACTTAACAACAAAAGAGCCACCACCACCAGTCTCAGTATTTTAATGAATCCAATCCTTGTATCTGGAGGTTGAAAATCTTACATCAGAAAATTATAACAGCAGCAAGTTGAAGGCTACAATGTTGCATGTAGAACTTTATTATGAATTATAAGATACACAACAACAAAATGGCATTAAGTGTACTTTGTCATAACTCAAATATGTTATAAGTCATAAATCAAGGACTACCTGTATTTTCTAATTTCTTCCTATGAGCAACTTTGCTATAGTTATTGTTAAGTTATATGCCGCGGAGTTAGTTTTGATTAGTAGCAACCCTGTGTGGGGTTTCTGAGGCATGGCTGGTGGGTTTGAACTGCTGACCTTGCAGCTATCAATTCAATGCTTATCATATAGTGCCACATCAGGACAAAGAAATTCTGTGGTGGTTGTTTTGTTGTTAAGTTATGTGCTGTCAAGTTGGTTCTGACTCATAATTACCCAGTATAGGGTTTCTGAAGCGTGAATGGTGGGTTTAAAATACTAACCTCCAGTGCTTATCCTACACCAGGCACTACACCAAGACTCCAAGGACTACTGTGGTAGTGCCTAGATATGCAGGCAGGATATTTGAGACCATACTTTGGCTTTTGTGAACTTGTTTTAATTTTCTTTAGTTTCAACTTGAATTGCATATGAGCAATTGGTAGTGCTTTCCATAGCGGGCACCTGGCCTTGTCCTAACTGATAATATTGAGTTTCTCCATTGTTTTTTTCTAAAGGTACCATTGATTTGATACTGTGTTTTTCATCTGGCAAGGTCCACATGTATAAAAAACAAACAACCTACTAACATTAAGTTGATTCTGACTTACAGTGGTTACGAATCAGGCTGCTAACCTCCAAGTTGGCAGTGCAAAACAGCAGAAAGATGAGGTTTTCTGCTCCTGTAAAGATTTATAGCTTTGGAAACCCTGTGCAGGGTCACTATGAGTCGGAACCAACACCACAGTACTTAACAACAACAACATAGGAGAGACTACAACAGCTCTATAGGGTTTCCAAAGCTTCAGTATTTATGGAAGCACTGTCACCTCTTTCTCTCATGGAGCAGCTGGTGGATTTCAGCTGTTGACTTTCTGTTTAGAAGCCTAAAACTAAACTCACCAGGCTCCTTCCATATGCATGTTGTTGTTGTTAAGTGCCTTCAACTAAGTTCCAACTCATATTGACCCTATATAGGGTATCCAAGGAGTGGTTGGTGAGTTTGAACTGCCGACCATGTGGATTCAAAGCGACCTGGAGGTCCAGTGCATTATCCAGGACTCCACATCCACATGCATAGTAGTCATCATTAATGTTACGGAAATAATGCATTTTCAATGAATAAATTGTTGATTTTGAAGAATTCTATCTCTATCTGCAGCATTGTTTCTATCCCAAAGGCCATCTTTTTCAATTACTGGCCATTCTTCCTTTTTCCAAATTCCAAATTAAATTATCAGGTATTGTCAATGCATCTTGATTGTATATTTCATCAATTTCAGACATTACAAAAGAGAAAACTATACAAACAGAACAAGAGGATACTATATGGCTTAAAATGAGAAAAGATAAGTAACATAAATCTGTATGTTGAACAAATAATCTGAAGCTGGACTGTATGAAGAAGGATGCATTATCAGAGTTATAGAAAGTCATTGAAAACATGTAATTTGGAATTCCCATTCATGAGTAGAAACTGTACATATTTTTTTTTTTCTATCAAAACATTTTCAACTTGGTAATATATTTTCTGATGAAGAACAAAGATCATAGCCTTCAATATGGGCTGCACCTCAACATAAAGAAAACAAAATTCCACACAACCAGACCAATAGCAACATCCATATAAATGGAGAAAAGATTGAAGCTGTTGAAGACTTCAGTTCGCTCAGATCACCCATCAACACTCATTGAAGCAGCACTCTAGAAATCAAACAATATACTTTATTAGGCAAATCTGCTGCACAAGATCTCTTCAAAATGTTGACGAGCAAAGATGTCAGTTGGAGGACTAAGGTACACATGATCCAAGCCAGGGTATTTTCAATAACCTAATTTGCATACAAAAGTTGGACATTGAATAAGGAAGACCATAGAAGATTTGATGCATTTGAGCTATGGTGTTGGGGGAGAATATTGAAAGTACCATGAACTGCCAAAACAACAAACCAGTCTCTGTTGAAGAAGTATACCCAGAATGCTTCCTGGATTCCAGGATGGCCAGACTTTGTCTCTCACACTTTGGACATATTGTCAGGAGGGACCAGTCCCTGGAGACGGATATCATGTTTGGTAAGGTGGAGGGCTGGAGAAAAAGAGGAAGATCCTCAGTAAGATGGATTGTCACAGTGGCAGCAGCAATGGGGTCAAATGTAGCAACTACTGTGAAGATAGCCCAAGACCAAGCAACATTTCGTTCTGTTGTACATAGAGTTGTTATACGTCAGTTCCAACTCAATGGCACCTAACAACAACAACAACAACGACATGAAAATATGTAAAAATCTCAACAATTCCTATTCATGGATTTGCTTTTTCTCCACACATATATTGGGGAAAATAAAACCCTGCAATATGAAGATTTCAGCCTTGGTTGCTGAAAGTAAAGAGGACTTGAAGTACTTACTGATGAAGATCAAAGTCTTCAGTACTGTGTACACCTCAAGTGAAACAATAAGCAACATCATGATAAATGGAAAAAAAATATTGAAATTGTCAAGGATTTCATTTTACTTGGAATAACAAACAACATGGGTATGGAAGAAGAAGCAGTCAAAAAATCAACTGCTATATTGCATTGGGTAAATCTGTCGCAAAAGACCTTTTTAAAAATCGTAAAAATTTTTAAGAATTCCCAACTCTTTACATCCTAAAGCTTCTCATCTCATAGGCATGAGAAACCTGAACAATGAAAAGTACCAAAGGAAAAGTGATGCCTTTGAATTATGGTGCTGCTCAAGAATAAGAAACATCCAATGGGCTTAGCATTAGAACAAATAGGTCTTGTAAGAGCTATAGCAGAATACTTCCTAGAGTGAGGATGGCCAAACTTCATCTTGCTTACTTTGGACATATCAGGAAAGACCAATTCCTGGAGAAAGACATCATTGGTATAAAGAAAAGGGTCAACTACAAAAATAGAAGACCCTCAAAGAGAGAGGTTGACGTAGTGGCTATAATAGACTCAAACATACCCATCATTATAAAGATGGCACAGGATAAGCAATGTTTCATTCTGTTATACACGGTGGCACTGTAAGTTGGAACTGACTCAACAGCATCGCAAAATAACAATAATGCTTAGATAGGATATTTAAATGCTTGCAAATGTGTTTCATAACATTTTCAAAGTGAAAAAAAAAAACAAAGCAGCTATCAAGTTGCTTCCAACTCATTGCAACCTTATGCATATCAGCAGAGAACCGTGCTTCATAGGTTTTCAGCGACTGGTATTTTGAAACTATGAGGGGCTTCAAAAAGTTTATGGCATCTCTGCATGGGCTCAAACAAACAACTTTGTGTTTAGCAGCTAAGTATGTTAACTTTTTGCAGGTACTCCTTAAACAAATTTGAAATTTGATATTAGATTTGTGTTTCATTTGGAAGAGTTGAGGTATTTGGAGTGAACTCGCTTTGGATTGTCTTTTCATTTAAGAGCTATATCAGAGGGACAAGAAAAGAATAAAGCAAAACTTGGGAGTGGATCAAACTGGAAGTCAAAGTTGTTGTAGCTGTTGTTAGGTGCCATCTAGTTGGTTCTGATTCATAGCAACACTACACACAACAGAACTAAACACTGCCCAGTCCTGCACCACCCCACAATTATTGTTAAGCGTGAGTCCATTGCTGCTGCAATTGTGCCAATCCATCTCATTGGGAGTCTTCCTCTTTTATGTTGACCCTCCTCTTTACCAAGCATGAGCTCCTTCTCCAGGGGGAATTATGTACCATGGAGTCGGTTCAGACTCATAGTGACCCAGTACAGGGTTTCCAAGGTAGCAAACCTTTATGGGAGCAGATAGCCTCATCTTTCTCCCACAGAACAGCTGGTAGTTTCAAACTGCTGACCTTGAGGTTAGCAGCTGGATTCGTAACCACTATGCTACCAGAGTTCCTTTGGGGAAATTGTAAGACTTGTTAAATTGCAATTAATTAACTACTTTCCAATCTAGTTGTGGCATGTAAGCCTACCCAAGAGCAAAGGGAATTTTTCTTTCAATCAGTAGATAGGAAGTTCCCTTTTATTGTGACCAGAGCTCTGTACTTTCATATAATTAACCTTCCATAAAATGCTTTACATACATGTAGCACACATTACTATTTAATACAGGGCACATGCAATAGATTTTGACATTCTATTTGATACACAAGTGATTATAACTTGAACTGTAGGAACCAAGGAAGTTAATCTACACCAATAAACAGTATCTCTATTTAAATTTAAGGAGCTCTGGTAGTGTAGTGGTTACAAATCGGGCTGCTAATCTCACGGTCAGCAGTTCTAAACTACCAGCTGTTCTGCAGGAGAAAGATGAGGCTTTCTGCTCTCAAAAGATTTACAACCTCGGAAACCCTGTACAGGGTCACTATGAGTTGTAAGCAACTCCATCGCACATAACAACAGCTATTTAAGTTTTGCACCTAAAGCATACCAATGAATTAGCTCCACAATAGGCAACACATAATGAAGCTTGCCATTGCTCCCATAGTGATATTTTAATAAACACCACAAGGGTATTCATCCAAACTAAAACATTTTATGCTACAAAGTTTTTGAGTGACATCCTGTTCACACCTGTTTGGGGATAGATGAAAAATATGCCAGATTTCTTCACATGCCTCTCATATGGAATTAGTCCTGTAGGAAGCTGCCACCTTGGAAGCAATGCTTTCCTTTGCCAGTCTATGTGCTTCCGAGGATGGCCAGGAGACTTTGAATCTTGCCGCACCCTGAATAATGGATCTCTGCAGCTTCCACAGAGAACTCCCAGTGCATTCACAGTTCCCTGCTCTTCACATCCATAAGCTGAAAATTAGCAGCAATTTTTCATTATGACACTGGGACTCCAACTGTGCTTGCAAGTGGTTCCAACAAAAAAGTATAGCATAATATGGTTTCTATCTCTATAAGTTTTTTTTGAGGTTTCAAGCATAGCGTTTTTCAGAGTTGCTTATGTAAATACAGTGATACTCTAATGGGGGAGGGGTTACCATCGATTTCACTTTCAATGTTTTAAAAGAAAAACCTCCGGGCACAAATTTGAACACACACATTGTTGTCTTGATTTACAGGTTCTGAAATGATTCTGAGTGAATAGTCCTCCCCAAAGCCATATTTCACATATTTTTCTATAGATCTGTAAAATTTCTATAATGTAGCAAAACAAGGCTTGCCTCAGGTTTAATGTCTTCTGTTTATTAGCAGAATACTGTGCACCTGCTCGAGACACCTGCACACTTTAACTTCGCATTTTAAAACAAATTCAATCAAGTATGCATTAGCACACTAACCATATAGTACATTAAGGATTTAGAGTTGAATTCATAAATTGCTTAGCAAGATGGATGTCCCCTCTCCCCTGTCTCCTTGTTGCATCTCCAGTCCTACCACCCCATGCAGAGGATTATCTATCACAGTAGAACAGTAGCTTTATCTTTACTGTCAAGTGGAATTAGGAGATTATTTAACTCTTGGGAAGCAAATCCATAAGACTCATGGTCTGTTGTTCATGAAACAACAGGAATTTTATTTGTGATTATAAATAGGCATATTTTCCAAAGGAAATGTCCATCAATCATGACAACATGCACCTTGTGCATGACAATTTTTCTTTTCATTTGTAACAACAGCTGTCAAGCCTGTTTCCTATAGGTAGCAGAAAAAGTCAGAAGCCCTTTCTATTTCTTCTATCTAGATTTGACTTTATTGTTGTGGTGATACATCACAACAATAGTTTAAACTATAAATATGTCTATTAATTTTGAATAAAATATGACACATTAATAAATGACTTCATCTCTTACAGTTGAGTGCATTTTCTCACTTCTCTTCCTACATATGTGACAACTTATCCTTGGTTTTATTAACTTGCTTCTGCTTTTCTGCCTTTATTTTTTATTTATTTTTTTTTCCAGTAAATATTTACTGAGCTCTTATTAACCTCCCTCAAATAACTTACATTCTAATGGAAATGGAGGAGGAAGTAGACACCAAGTGAGTGAATAAAACAAATATATAACAACAAGGATAAAATTGACTGTAATGATACATGATATGAAAACACATGGTAATATGAAAGGAGGGAACTAATTTGGATGGATGGATGTTCCCATGTCTCTTTTCAATCCAATCAATGAATTATTTTGTGTAGATCTTTGAAGCAGGCACTGTTTCATAAGTTTGTCCTATATATGAACAGAACTCACAGGTCATCAAAGAGAAAAACAGATAAGCAAACTTTATGATTGTAGAATGTGACAAGTGCTATAATAAACTTTCTATGGTCAATAAGCTGGTGCTGCCCAGGGAGTAAAGAAACTTTTCAGAGCAAATATCAACAAAATAGACTGTGGAAGGAACCATAAGAATTAATTCATAAAGTGAAAAATCATTGATTGTAGATATGCAAAAACATGGAAGTAAAGAAGACCACTTACATATGGTGGCCCGTGTTCAGTACAAATATAAAGCGTTATATTTTCAGATCATGGACTCCTGGTGTGATGCTGTAGAATCAGCACGGAACAGCAAACCACAAAGTCAGCAGTTCAAACGCACCAGATGCTCCTCAGAAACCATATACATTGTCACTATGAGTCAGAACTGACTTGATGCCACTTAACAACAACAGTACATTGTCAGATCATAGAAAATGTATCCTAGGCTTACAAGTTTCAATTTCTCCTAAAGGTAACATAGAATTACTGGAGGACCTTAAAAGGAGAAGCAATGAGATCAAAGTTATATTTTAGAGAGGTAATTTTAATCCCCCTGGATGGAAAACATCATTCTCAGATATGGATGTGGAGCTGGGTAAAGGTAGAAAGATTCATTAGGAAATGTTGCAGTAAGCACAGGCAAGATATATGAGGGTGGGGGACTTTCAGTTCTGGTGGCTGTTGAGGCAGAGTCAGGTAGGACAGACTCTATGGGGGAGGGACTGAAAAATCAGAGAAGCTGCTTTCATGGAACAGTACCAGAGCTCTGGATCTAGCATAAGGTGCAAGGTGTTAGTTTCCTGCACATGCCAGTGAAAAAATCATGATATAAAGGGAAATACTGTGATTTAGGAAACATTCTAGACATAGGACTCCCTCTGTGGCCACCCTGCCTGGGTGGAGTTCAGAGGGCGGGGCTACAGCCAGACTTGCACAGGGAACTGGCGCTAAAAGCAGTGCAGTGACATTTGCAAAAGAAGTTGTGGGGGGATTCTACACATTTTTTCTTCCTCTTCCCTGTTGCACCTTCTTTGCCCAGCTTGGATGCCTTCAGGAGGGTGGGTGTGCTTGCCTCAAAAAAAAAAAGTCCAGCGTTGAGTCCACAGTTTTCCCACGGCACAGAGAGAAAGAGCCATATTGGACCTAAGGGAAAATTCTTTGTCAACAGCTTATGACATTAGCCTCTGGGTCACAGCCCTAAAATTAACTTGTATGGGACCCTTTACTCCGGCATATCCAGCAAGAGAAAAGGAGGCCTGTCAGGGCTGACAGACAAACCGTAAGATCAATCTGTAAAACCCCAACATGAAAGGACGCAACTATCTCAAGAATTACACTGTGCACACACAGATACGTAACTGACCTTCAGAGACAAAAATAGTAGACAATCTTTCTCCCATTAACTGCTCAATATCTATATGCACACCTCTACAGTGGTGACTAAAGGAGGGGATTGAGTGAGTGGACACACCCACCCACTGCTGGAGGCCTCTACGGTGCACACACACTGTCTGTATAGCAAGGTCAGTTGGCCACAGATTTATTTTTGTTTCCAAGTGGTGGTTTTGTCTCTGCTTTTATATTGCTTCTATTTTTGGTCCTTTTGATCACACACTTTTCCTGGAGGTGAGAGCTTTTTCTCCCTATATTACCCAAGAAGAGACAGCGATAGTGGCCACATAGCCAAGCTACAAGCATACCCCATAATATTCCACCATTGAGACAAGAGCCAATAACAGCTGCTAAGCATTACATGCATAAAAGGGAAGCCTATCTCTTGAGCATATCCACCAGGAGACATCCAATAAGCTTAATAACACAGTAACAATCATCCATTTAAGCCTTAAAAACTCACATAACTACTGGAAATGATCGATAAAAATCAAAAAAAGATCTCAAAATATATCCAAAAAAAGAAAAGAGTAACAGAGACAGAGAGACTAAAGACAAACAATGGCTTTCCAGAAGATGAAGAGGAGGTTTTGGATTTGTCTGAAAAGAAATTCAGAAGAATGATATGGAAACAAATTCAAATGCTCCGAAAAGGAAGAAGTCAGGAAAGTACTACAAGAGCAATCAGACAAGATTGATACAGCATTCGAAACAATTCAAAACCTGAAAAAAGAGGTCCAGTTGATTAATAATAAAATATCAGAAATGTACAATACACTGAAAAGGGAAAGGAACAGAATAGAAGAGATGGAAGCCAGAACCAGTGAGCTGGAAGACAAATATCTCAATACTGCTAAGATAGAACAGCAAGCACAAAAAAGGATTTAAAAAAAAAAAAAATGAAGACAGTCCAAGATTCACATTGGATAACATGAAGAGGAACAACTTAAGAATTTGTGGCATACCCAAACAGGAAGAATCAAAGAAGTCCACAGAGGAGATAGTTGAAGAGCTACTGGAAGAAAATTTCCCTAACATCTTGAAAGATAAGAAAATAAACATTCAAGAAGCTGAATGTACACCAGGAAGGACAGATCCCAAAATAAAATCACCAAGACATATAACAATCAAGCGCTCCAAAATCAAAAAGACAAGGTGAGAATTCTAAAAGTGGTCAGGGAAAAGAGAAGAGATACATACAAAGGCAAGCAAATCAAATTAAGCTCTGACTTCTCAACAGAAAACATGCAGGCAAGAAGGCAATGGGGACACAATTACAAAACCCTAAAAGAAAAATCTGCCAACCAAGAATCGTCTATCCAGCAAAACTGTCAATCAAATACAATGGTTCAATCAAAGCATTCCAAGATAAACAGAAGCTAAGAGATTTTGTCAAAATCAATCCAGCATTTAAAAATGTCCTAAAGGGAGTTCTTAGGACTGAAAACTAAAAAGAACAGACAACAACCAGAGATTGACAGGCATGGCAATACCACCTGAAACTCAGACAACTGATAGCAGAGTCCAGAACAGAACAAAACTATAACAAGGAATTCAAAGGAGCTGGGAGGTCAACTGAAGATCAAAGTTTTATCAATGTCAAAGAAGGGAAAAATGTAGGAACACAGATCAAGGTGGTAAGGAGGCCAGGTATATTACAGGAAACAATAGATTCTCTTAAATGTAAAGAAAAGTTAATAGACTATAAGGTAACCCCAAAGAAAGTTATTATTTCACAACTTACCATGAAAATGAACTTCCAGGCAGAACATGAAAACTAACAAAAAACTGACAAGAAATAGCACACACACAAAAACCAAACTCAGCATAGGAAGGCATGCAGAACAAAGGAAAACAGCACTACCAAAAAATTAACCTAATGGCAGCAATTAATTCATACCCATCAATAATTATATTGAATGTCAATGGATTTAATGCACGAGTGAAGAGACAAAGTGGCAAAATGGATAAGAAAACAAGCCCCTTCAATATGCTGCCTGCAAGAGACACACCTTACACACAAAGATAAAAACAGACTAAAAGTTAAAGATGGAAAAAAATATATCAAGCTAACTGCAACAATAAACAAGCATGAGTGGCAATACTAATCTCTGATAATGTAAACTTTAAGACGAAAACCAGTAGTTTTGAATTGCTGACCTTGCGGCTCACAGTCCGATTTGTAACCACTACGCTTCCAGAGCTCCTTATAACAGATAAATAAGGGCATTATCTCATGATCAAAGGGTCAACTGAACAAGACGACATAACCATAATAAATATCTAAACTCCCAATGAAAAAGCACCAAGATATATGAAGCAAACTATACAAGAATTGAAGAAATAGATAAATCTACAATTATAATGCAATATTTTAATACACCACTTTTGAAAAGGGATAGAACAACAAAAAAGTCACAAAG
>NW_006408549.1:10991590-10992641 GCF_000296735.1 Chrysochloris asiatica | reverse complement strand
TGAATAATAGTGGTATTAACTGGTCTTCCTTGTAGGCATATGGATATTACTCTATCTCAGATAGTATTGTATGTTAAGACAGATCTTGTTATGTTCTTTTTGATGAACAAAAAGACTTCCTTTTGTCAGTCCCAGCATAGTAAACCGTATGTCATATTCAAATGACCAATACCAGTCCTTTCTTTTGTCAGTCGTCTTCCTTTTGCCAGATTCAGCATAGTAAACCATATGTCAGATTAAAAATGGCCAATACCAGCCAATTTCAGTTCACTAATGCCTGGGATATCAATGTTTATACCTTCTGTTTCATTTTTGACATTTTCCAGTTTTCCTAGGCTCATACTTGATATATTCCATGTTCTAAATGATTAATGGTTGTTTACAGCTATTTCTCTTCATTTTGAGTGTGTCCCATGATCAAGTGAAGGTTCTGAAGCCTTTACTCTTTGCATCATCACAGACAACTCTACCTTAAGGAGGCAGCTCTTCCTCCATCATATTTTGAGTGCCTTCCACCTTGAGGGGCTCCTTTCCAGCACTATAGTTGACAATATTCTATTGCTCTTCATCATGTTCCAATACTAAATATTCTGGTGTTGTCTGACAGCTTTTGCACTGCTATTCATAAGGTTTTCAGTGACTAAATATTTAGAAGTAGTTCTTCTCTCCTTAGTTCTAGTCTTGTCTTCATCTGTGAGATCAGCTAAAACCTATCCACTGTGTGCTGGGGACAGCATACGCAGACCTTGGGTTGATCAGTGGCAGCCCCATTAAACCACCTCTAAATAGAATCAGTTTAACCCAGATGATCTTCTCCCTCCTGAAAGTTTATAGGAATATTAAGAACAATGTAGCATTTTAGGTATAGATAAATGAAGCACGGTGCCTGAGATCTTGCTCACAAACAAAAGTTTGCAAAGTGTACAGAGACAGCTTGGCTCCTTTCAGGAACCTTGCTTTATGTTATGTATCCTTAAGAAACCACACGTTGCTACTCTAGATCATTTAAGCCTAAAAGTTAATATCTAACAGCTTGATTGAACCTTTTTTT
>NW_006408549.1:10989589-10991490 GCF_000296735.1 Chrysochloris asiatica | reverse complement strand
GTCACTCTTTCTTCCTAGTCTGTCTTTGTCTGGAAGCTCATCTGAAACCTGTCCACCATGGGTGACCCTGATGGTTATTTAAAATACCGGTGGCATGGCCGTCAGAATCACAACTCAAGTCACCACAGCTCGACAGACAGACAAGTGGTAGCCATTTGGTTTTATGTCGAAGTGAGCCAGTAGCCTCACCATATGGGGACGATGGACAGCTTCACCAAGATGGCCCGTGGATGGCTGTGGCCACCTCTATGGAATACTTGACACCTAAACTGACATGGCCATTGTAGTTCCCAATGGCAACAAATGCCTTGAACCTGGTCTGTTGGCCAGCACACCTCAGTTTCTGCACAGGTATGATCTTCAAAACCTCGTCCTTGAGGGACATTCCCAGAAAGAAGTCAGTGGTTTCAGACTCCTTGACTGGCAGGGAGAAAAGGTAAATCTCCTCCAGGGACTTGATCTTCATGTCCTTGCCAGACAACCCGACCCAGCTTGGTGACAGGGAGCCACCCCTTGTCTTAGGCTTTGCCTCCACCAGCACTGCGGCCTCGGCCACGGCTCTTACCCCGGCCCTTCAGACCACTGCTGAAGCCTTAAGCAAATTAACTGATGTGTTTGAGTCCTAATCCAGGTAATCTAGAGCAGTGGTTCTCAATCGAGAGCAATTTTCCCCTCTATAGGACATTTAGCAATGTCTGGAGACGATTTTGACTTTCACAATCAGGGGTGGTGTAACAAGTATATAATGGACAGAAGCCAGAGATGCTGCTAAATATGCTACAATACACAGGAAGGATCCCCAACAACAACAAATTACTTGCTTTATCTATTAGTAGTGAGAAACCATGGTCTAAAAGGTTACCTTAATAGGTGTGGCAAACTATACAGGACAGAAAGCCCAAACAGCGGAGACCACAACATTAAGGATTACATCTAGGAAAAGAGGCCTTGCGGGGCTTTGATTCCAATTACACAGCTTTGTTAGAGTCAATCAAGTAACTGCCTGTTTCTTTCCCTTTCTACACTTTCAGCAAAGACAGAGCTAAAAGAAGGATTTGTAGGATACATCTCTTCTTGATTTTTAGGTTCTTTTTCGAAATATGCACATATATTGCATTTGTTTATGATGCAATGCAGTAATTTCAACCACTCTGTAGCTGTTACGAATCGTCCTGCTAACCTCAAGGTCGGCAGTTCAAAACTACCAGCTGTTCCGCAGGAGAAAGATGAGCCTTTCTGCTCCCGTAAAGATTTACAGCCTCGGAACCGACTCTCTGGTACTAAACAAGTGAAAGAAAAGCAACAACATATTACATAATCATAGACGTCATAGACCCAGAGTTTTAGACCATTGTTTAAAAGTATGATGTAATTGTGACCAGTAAGAGAGAATTGATCATAGAATTGGAATACCTAAAATATTGGTCTCAATTAATGGTTTAATAGCTAATATTTATTGAGTGCTTATGAGCTATAATGCTCCCCATGAATTTATAAAAATTTGCTCACTTAATCATGAGAGTCTCTATGAGGAAGGTAGTATAATTATCTGCATTTGTCAAGAGAAGAAATTAAGGCACCAAAAATAAATAAGCCCCATTGCTTCTGAGCCAATTCTAAATCACAGTGACTGTGGGATGAAGCAGAACTGTCCCCACAGAATTTCCAACACTGTAAACTGCCACATCATTCTTCCGTGGTGTGCCTGATGTGCTTAAACCACAGACTTTGTTAGTAGCCACACACTTTAACCACTGTGTCACCAAGGACTGGTTAATTCGCCTGTTAAAGTCCCACAATTTGCACTGGGAGGAGCTTGTCAGCACTGAGTCCAGAGACACACACACTCACCCCATTCATTGTATTTTTCTCACAGACTATGTTGTTGTTGTGAAGTGCTG
>NW_006408549.1:10985221-10989105 GCF_000296735.1 Chrysochloris asiatica | reverse complement strand
AAATGATTTGGTAAACAAATCAAATTTGGCTAGCAGAGCTGATTTCAAATGTTAACCATTCTCCCCAGATCAGAAATACCAGTGGGGCATAGGTGGATGATTTCCGTTATTCTAAAATATGACAGCTACTCCTTCCTTCAACTGAATTGGGATATTAACTGTAAGAAAACTTGTAATATGGAATAAGAAAGGTACTTCAAATAATATTGTCCCATTTAAGTACTGCAAAGCCTCTTCATTTTGTGTGGTGAACCTTCTAAAAATGAGGGGAAAAAAATTAATGATGAAGACAAAAAAAAGAAAATCCCTAGAGTAAATCAGTCTCGTTAGACCCTAATGCAGTCCATAAAACTTGCATTAAATAAATTCTGTGTTGATAATAGCTATATAAACGAGTATAGAAATAAACAGTACATTTATAAAACAGGTTCCTTACATATTTGTGATCAAAGTAATAAGGACTTTATTTTTCTTTTTTAGATTATATTTCATTGTTTTATTAAACACCAAAACACACACAAAAAAATTGGTCAGAGTCTTCAAAAATACACTTTTTCTTTCCTAGAGTTAAAAGAAATTAAATGTTTTACAGAAAGTTGTGCAGCTTTAAATTAATTTACAAAATTTCCTAGCACCTGGAATAGTGTCTTGTGCATAGTAGGTGTCAGCTGAGTGTTGAAATTCTTGGAATCTGCCTCAAAGTGTGAAGGAGTTAGCAAGTAGTGTCTCATTTGACATAAACAAAAATACAGTTGAGAAAGATGAAGAATCAAAAAGTGTGTTGCTGTGGGTTAATGCACTGGACTGCAAAGTCACTTTGAACCACAAGATTGTCAGTTCAAGGTCACCAGCTGCTCCTCAGAAGCCCCATACAGGGTTGCTATGGGTCAGAATTGACTCAACAGCACTAAACAAAGCAACCTAAACCATTTAATAATAGAATAATCAAGGCCAGTGTCTGTACGAGCAATCTGTATTACAATTTGAGTGGTGTACTTTATAATAACATTTTATAAATCATATTCACTCACATTATTTCATATAACCTACTATGTTCTTATGAAAACCGCATTATAATAAGGAGCTCTGGTAGCATGTTGTTGTTGTTGTTAAGTGCCATCGAGTCGGTTCTGGTAGCATAGTGGTTACAAATTGGGCTGCACATTGCAAGGTCAGCAGTTTTAAACTACCAGCTGTTCCGCGGGAGAAAGATGAGGCTTTCTGCTCTCATAAAGATTTACAGCCTCAGAAACCCTGTACAGGGTCGCTATGAGTTGGAACCAACTCCACGGCATATAACAAACAACAACAACTATGTTCTTATGAAGACCATATTATAAATATCTTTATATGATGAATTCAGAAAAACTCAATAATGAATTTAATACCAAAATAGCATTTGAACCTCAGTCCTCAGATAAGCCAACCTGTTCCTGTACCTTAAAGTTTCTATACATTTCATCAATCCCTTCTCATACTGGCATCTGTCCCACCTTCTTAGTTTGTATCCTCTTAGTTTGCAAGTCGTATCTACCTTTATTTGGCTATTCATCCACTCAAGTGTAGGTAAAGGTTCATGAAAGCAAAGCAATCCAACTTTCACAGTCCCTTTACTCTTTCCAAACTATACTATAACTATCAGTAGACCTTCTGGTGTTCATTGATGTGAAAACCAGATTTGTAGGTATATCAGATATTATCCAAGAATAGCTATAATTTTAGAGCATGTGGTGTTTCTCTAATCTCTTTCATTTGAGTGGTGGGTTGAGGGACTGCTGTGTGCATTGTGACTCTTTGGACAAAAGTTATCTTTGCAGCTGGACCTAGAAAAACAGAAATGTGTTGGTTGGCATGTGTCATTGGTACATCCAGGTGAGCAACTCTGACAAGCTTATTCAACATCATCAGCATCAGATTCAAGTTGAGGAGTCCAGTCGCTTTGTCAGTTAATTGAAAAATGTTTGTTGGTTCAGAATACTGAATGGGGGGCTGTGCATCACTAAGGTGAATGTTTTTCTTCCCTCCTACTCAGACCACATAATACAATCCCTCCTATCCCTGTTCTGAAGGGAAGAGAATCTGCATCTTCAGACAGAGGGGACTTTAATCCTTTAATAACTTTACCAGGACTAGAGAGCAGTGTCCCTTTTTTTTCATTTCTGGATTATTCTGTGAATAGAAAAAACAGACAAAATTGCCCTTAAAATATATGTGCACCATAAAAATGATGACAAGAATGCTCTCCAAGATAAACAAGCCGTGTTTCCATTTCCTCTGAGAATCTGGCATTGCTGTCATACGTCGGTAACTCTGGACCACTACTTTGAATGATTCATGATTCAACTGTACCTGATTTAAGAAATGAAATACCAAATATCCACTACAGAAGTTCAATCTGTTTGCTTAAAAAGAAATTAAATTCTAAATTAAAGGATCAGAAATGATTTCATAAAGAAACCCTTTCTTTTAGCATGTCGGTATTTAGATAATGTGTATATTTTAAGGTCTGTCCTTTTATGATGAAATTTGAATTTTCCTAGCTGGGGAGCCTGCATTAGTAACTGTCAGTAAAAATAGCTTAGAATAAGAAAATCATGTGGAACAAGCCAAGGCAAGACAGAAACATTAAAGATTAAAATTTCCTTCAATTTTCCTCTTTTGAGGCAATAGAATTTTTAAGCGAATAGTTGCTACAGGTGATAGGTACAACACAGGAGGACTTCAACAAGTTCATGGGAAAATTTTTTTGTTCTATTTGTTCACAAACTTTTTGAAGCCCCTTCACATTTTGCCTACTTTGAAGTATTATTATTTTTAAGTAAAAAATTCTCCATAAACTTTTTCTAGTGTTTAACCCAAAGCAATGTCAAATTGTCCAATAAGCATGGTAAGCAAAGGCTTACTTGTGCTTATTTACTAATCTGTAGTGAGCAGTTTCACATGTTTTTTCACCACATCTCTGATGGAAATTGACCCATGTGAAATTGTATACTACTGATTAGTAAGTAAGCCTAAGCAAACCAGTGCTTACCTTGTTTATTATGTAGTGTGCCCTGACTCAAAGAAATAACTGGAATTACTTTCCTTCGTAAGGCAATGGGAAATGTGTTAGAAGGATCAAATGTTTACTAACCCTGTGCTCAGATTCATCAGTTGTTAAATCAAGGGATGAGTAGCTAGAATTGTATGTTTAATTCCTGATTCTGAAGTCCACTTTTCTGAGACATAATAGCTGAACTCCACAAGCTGTAATTATTCTTCTGGAAAATTAATTCATAACTGGTTTTGATGAGGTAGTCAAGGTGTTAGAAAATCTATTCTTGAAGTACTTTGAGGTTCTTTGATTTATGTGTTGTGATACAGTGGAATTTTTTAATTAATAGTATTGTTGCTATGTGCCATCGAGTCACTTCCAACCCATGGTGATCCTATATAGGGTTTCCTAGGAGTGACTGGTGAACTTGAACCACCAACCTTGTGTTTCAAACTTACTTTGCAGTCCAATGCAATGACACATAGTGCCACACCAGGAAAACACCTTGGTGCACACTTAGGTTAATTTTAAAACATTCAGTAATCTCTTGTTCTGTTCAAACAATTGCCTTTTTGTCTATATGCAGGTTCCTCATAAGCTCAATTATGTGTTATGGAACAATCATTCTCCACAATGTTGTCAATAGCTTATTATGATCCACACAATCGAAAGCCTTTGCAAAGTCAATAAAGCACAGGTAAACATCTTTCTGGTATTTTCTGCTTTCAGCCAAGATCCATCTGATGTCAGCAATGATATCCCTTGATCCACGTACTCTTCTGAATCCAGTTTGAACCTCCGGATGTTATCTGTCAGTGTATGGTAGCAGCCATTATTACTTACATGAAAT
>NW_006408549.1:10964729-10982506 GCF_000296735.1 Chrysochloris asiatica | reverse complement strand
CCACCACAGTATGACAAACTGAGAGGTGAGTGGTGGAAAATAATCTATAATTTGGATTTTAAAAAGCATAAGCTATCACTTATTTTCTCTGGTAGTGTAGTTGTTATGAGCAGGGCTGCTAAATTCAAGGTCAGCAGTTTGAAACTACCAGCTGTTCCATGGGAGAAAGATGAGGTTTTCTGCTCCCATAAAGATTCACAACCTTGGAAACTATATACAGCATTGCTATGAGTTGGAACCGACTCCACAGTACACCACCATGACCACCAACACCAGACCTTAGTACATTTAGTTATATTTGACTTTGTCTTCTATAGCTGATCTTTGAAAGTTTGGAGTCCAGGTGTGGTACTGTTGGTTAATGCACTGGACTACAGGGTTGGTTTGAACCACAAGGTCAGCAGGTCAAGCTCACCAGCCACTCCTCAGAAACCCTATATACATTGTCACTTTGGGTTGGAACCAACTTGACAGCACTTAACAACAACAACAATTTCATATATGTGATTCAAAGGCTTTCAAAATGAAATTTAGGAAAATAATAAAAGAAATGCTATTGTGGGTCCTTATTTTCCTTTTTGATGTGAAATACTGAAAAGTGGTAAGTGAACGCCTCTTTTCAAATATCTAAGGCAAAACCTTAGAAAATGTACTAGAATGTTCAGTAACCTTGAATAGGTTATTCAATAATCTCAAGTAAGATTAAGTTTTCATAAATGTTGAGTAGATCTATCATTGTGAACCTCAATTCTTACCAATTCATTACCAAGTCAGGGAAGACTTAAGCTTCTTCAGTGAGGCAACAATCCATCCTCAATTAAGCTGTTGATCTTAATGACTTTTTACTTTCCCATATGCTAGTCCATCTAATTGAATATTCTCCCTGCCATTCCCAACTCATTTTATTAGATCCATCTTACTAAATAACAATTTTTAAAAAGCCAACTGTTGTCTTTTATACAAAGTTAACCCAACTGCTGGGGGCAGTACAATTTCCTTAACCCTCTTCTGTGTTATCAAAATCCCTTATTCTTTTGTTGCTATTGTTATTGTTGTTAAAATTATGCACAGAACATACACAGGTTCAACAATTTCTACATGTGCAAGTCAACGACATTGATTATATTCAAGTTGTATAGCCATTGTCACTCTTCTTTTCCAAATTGCTTCTCACTCATTAACAGAAAACCACTGCCCCCATAAGCTTCCTTTCTAACCTTCTGAAACGCTGTTGTTAATTTGATGACATATAGACAGTTCTTTAAAAGAACATAATGCTACAGCAGACATTTATTACTAATGAAGCTAAACTGTGACTTAAAGAAGATTTTAAGGGATATTTTTTAATTTAAGGCTTAAAGATTATTATAGGGCAATAGTTTTGGAGGTTAAACCAGACATAAATGTTCATTCCAGAAATTCTGGATTCCATGAAAATTTGAAATTCTCTTCTACATTTTCTCTATTTTGACCAGGTCTACAGAATCTTTGATCAAAACATCCAATAATGGAAACCAAACACATCTGATTCTTCAGGTCTCATAGCAAATGAGGTAGTTGTTCATGGAGACAATTCACCACACATTCCATTTCACCTTTTTCAGTCCTTATCTTTCTTCTTCCTCTGCTGCTCCACATAAATAAAAGACCAATTACTGTACCTCTGATATCTTTTAAAACACCAGGCACTGCACAATAAACTGAGAAGTGAGACATAGCATTAAACCAGAGTTTAGACCAATTAACTGGAATGTCCCATGAAACCATGTCCCTAAACCAAGAAACTAAATTCCATGAGAAATTTCATCAGCTGATCTTTTTTGCTATTATTGTTGATGGGAGTGCAAATTGGTACACACATTTAGGGAAACACAATGTTTCTGAAAAGTCTAGAAATAGGACTACCATCTTCCCAGTAATTCTACTGCTAAGAATATACCCAAGAGACTTGAAAACAGCAGCGCAAACATGCATATGTACACTAATATTCATTGCAACACTATTAATGAAAGCCAAAAGGTGGACTCATGCTAAGTGTCCACCAAAAGATGAATGGATAAACACAGTATGATACAATGGAATACTACTTAGCCAGAAAGAACAATGAAGTTTTGATACATGCTACAACATCGATGGAGCTTTAAGACATTATGCCGAGTGGAAAAAATTCATCACAAAAGGACAAATATTTATATTTACTCACTTATATAAAAAGACAAGATCAGTAAAATGTATAGAGACTAAAGTTTTTGGTTGGTTACTAAGGTGAGAGGGAAGAAGAAAGAGAGGATTATTGCTTATGGAGCACTGTTTGTTTGTTTTTGTTAAGTGCCATTGAGAAGTTTTGACTCATAGAGACCTTGTATAGGGTTTCTGAGGAGCAGCTGGTGAGTTTGAACTGGTGACCTTGCAGTTACTAGTGCCGTGCTTATCCTATAGCACCATACCAGGACTCCTTACATCCCTATGACCTACAAATGAACACATATTTGATGTCCAATAAATGACTGATTAGTGACTTACTTACATTCTTACATAATTAGGAAGAAAATGCTAAAGTTCTTTATTTTACTTAAAGGTGCCACCCAATATATATATTTTTATTTGTATGTGCTTGTGGGGAATGTGAACTATCTCATAAATGTCTAAAATAAGGTTCAACCTCAAATAAACTAATATTTAAACATGGTCAAGACTAGGCATGAGAAAACTATGTAGCATATCTGTTCACAACTTAGTGACCTAAAATTAATACTTAAATCCTCTTATCCATTAAGGGAAAGGAGCTCTGATAGCGTAGTGGTTACGAATCAGGCTGTGAACCACAAGGTCAGCAGTTCGAAACTACCAGCTGCTCTGCGGGAGAAAGATGAGGCTTTCTGCTCCCGTAAAGATTTACAGCCTCAAAAACCCTGTTCAGGGTCGCTATGGGTCGGAACCGACTCAATGGCACTTAACAACAACAACATCCATTAAGGAAAGGAACTCTTGTAGTGTAGTGGTTACAAATCCGGCTGCGAACCTCATGGTCAGCAGTTTGAAACTACCAGCTGTTCCGTGGGAGAAAGATAAGGCTTTCTGCTCCCATAAAGATTTACAGCCTTGGAAACCCTGTACAGGGTCGCTATGAGTCGGAACCGACTCCACGGTACATAACAACAACAACAAAATCCATTAAGGGAGGACTTCTGGTGTGGTGCTATAGGATAAGCACTGGATGGCCAATCTCAAGGTTGGAGGTTCAAACTGACTAGCCTCTCCTAGGAAATCCTATATAGGGTTGCTATGAATTGGAACTGACTTGATGGCACTTCATAACAACATTTATCTATTGATGGAATGAATGGATAGAGAGTATCTGGAAAGCAATTTGGAAAGCTATATATTTTACCTATCTAAGATAGGAAAATGTTTTATGCATATAATTTGCAATGTTTAAGCTAAAGACAAATTATGGAGAACATTATGAATAATTTTCCAACAACCAAAGTATGATAACATGATCACTGGAATATCAAGGAAATTTTAATAATTTGTGTGTAAATGTTAATGTAATGATATTAAGGGAAGGACAAATTTTACATATGCACCTATGATCACAACTGTTT
This sequence comes from Chrysochloris asiatica, assembly GCF_000296735.1. Lineage (NCBI taxonomy): Eukaryota > Metazoa > Chordata > Mammalia > Afrosoricida > Chrysochloridae > Chrysochloris > Chrysochloris asiatica. The sequence continues at coordinate 10,978,898 of NW_006408549.1, read as the reverse complement.
AAAATATGTACAGAAAACACTAATTAAAACAAGAATATAATGTAGAAAGATGTTTCTTTTTTCACATTTTGAATTTTCTGAGAATTTTGGCCCCCTAGAACAAATACATGGGCCTTACCAATCAAGGCAAAAATGAAAAAAAGAAGAAGAAGAATCACCAAATAAACCTGTTAATTTTTAGGACATTTTTCTAATTTGAGTTCTAAAATATTAATGAAGGGAAATTTAGAGAACAATGGTTCACATACTCCTCTCAAGAAACCCAGGGCTCAAGGTGGTATCAGTGTGTTGTATGTAAAGTTCAACATGCAAACTTGCAGGTCCTCTACCCCCAATTCATCCAGAACAACTCCACTGTTATCTCTTTTAAGGAACTCTGGTGGTACTGTGAGTTAAGCATTGTGCTGCTAACTACATGATTAGTGCTTCAAACCCACCAGCTTCTCAATGGGAGAAAGGTATGGTTCTCTGCTCCTATGAAGATTTATAGTCTCAGAAACACTATATAGGGTCACTGCAAGACGGAATGGACTTGGCAGTAGTGGGTTATATATTTTAATTACTGTAGTTCTATATATTGTTTGAAATAATAATTCTGTCACAAAACAGTAAATACATTTAAAAACTGAAATTTTGGCATAACCCTTTTGTATTACAGAAGAAGAAATAAAGTCATAAAAACGTGACTGTGATTATACAGTGAGTTAATAGAAGCAGTGTAGGAAGATTTTAGGCCTCTTAATTCCCACTGGACCGCTGGTGTGGCACTATAGGTTAATGCGCCAGACTACAAAGCCGTTTGAACTGCAAGGTCGGTGGTTCAAGTTCACCAACTGCTCCTTGGAAACCCTATCCAGGGTCTCTATAGGTCGGAACCAACTCAACAGTACTTAACAACAGGAGTGCTGGTGTGGCGCTGTGGGTTAATGCACCAGACTGCAAAGCCGTTTGAACTGCAAGGTCGGCTATTCAAGCTCACAGCTGCTCGGAAACGCTATACAGGGTCATTATAGGTCGAACCAACTGGACGTCACTTAACAACAACAATTCCCACTACAGCACTGCACTGCGAGCCACAAGGTCAGCAGTTCAAACCCACCAACTAATCCTTAGAAATCCTATACAAGGTCGCTACGAGTCAGAACGAACTCGACATCACATACAAAAATTCCAACTTCAGCAATCTTTTCATCACATCTAAAGACATGCCTTTTGCTGAACTACTGCATCAGCCTCCTCTATAATTCACAACTTACTTTGTGCTAGGGGGGAAAAAAATCACATCAACTTAACCTAGAGACTTTAATGTCAAGTTGGGACCTATTTCCTTGATTAACTCACCTAAATCCACCCTGTATTGTGGAATGTTTCTGCCTGAAAAGTAAATTCAGTCATGGGTAAGCCTAACAACCTCAATAAATTAATAAGTCCTCTTATGCAGTAAAAGGAGCTCTGGTAGCGTAGTGGTTATGAATCGGGCTGTGAACTGCAAGGTCAGCAGTTCGAAACTACCAGCTGTTCCGTGGGAGAAAGATGAGGCTTTCTTCTCCCGTAAAGATTCACAGCCTCGGAAACCCTGTACAAGGTAGCTATAGGTCAGAACCGACTCCACATAACAACAACAACTTATGCAGTGAAATGTGAATTTGTAATTTGTACACATTCAACAAATTAAAAGGGAAAAGAAATTAAAGTTACTTATATGAGATACCACTTGTATTATCAAACCAGTACACACTTGAAAGAATATTTTTGATAACATCTCTCATATTTTGGACATGTTGTCAGGAGAGACCAGTCCCACAGAAGGACATCATGCTTGGCTAAGTGGAGGGGCAGTGAAAAAGAGAAGACATTGAGCGAGATGGCTTGACATAGTGGTAGCAGCAATGATCTGAAACGTACCAATTTTGAGTTATCACAGGACTGGGCAGTGTTTTGATCCATTGTAATAGAGTTGCTATGAGTTGGAACTGATTCAATGGCACCTAACAGCAACAACATATTATTGGGGCTACTTCCACGTTGTTCCAAAAAGCATCAATATTATAATAGATCATATAGATCATGAAGCCACAATTGGGCTATTGCTGGCATTTGATATTCAGATATGAGCCATTTAAAATGTTAGGAATGGCTAAAGCCTCATCAATTGCCTTTGCCTTTCCAATGCCTCCATCCCTAACACTGGAATGCAGTGGGTCCTGCTCAAAGGTCCCGAATCTTTTCACTAACAAGGAAGGAGTTTATATTCAGACTTACATTAAAGAGCAAATTTTTTCTTTTTCTTTAATACAAAATGCATTTTTAAACCTGTCCTTATTTTGAAAATAATAGTAGACACTCTATATCATGTCTGGGGAAAGAAATTTATGATCTGACATTAAATGGCCTCTTTCTCTCCCCACCTTTCATATTAAAACATTACCCATTGGCTTTCAAGATTTTTTCCTACTGCAGCAACTTAAAAATAATTTGGATATCAATTTTTCTGCTTACTGTTGTGTTGTGATTCTTTCCTCTGTTGTCACAAGTATGAATACCAGGTAATGGGCACCATTCATTTCTGTGCTTAGTAGTTTTCCTGGGGTGCCAGTGACAGGAGAAATGTATGCATTAAAACAAGCGTGATGAAAAGCAGCTCTCTTTATACTTTCAGCCCAGCTGCTGTATTGATGGATCCAATCTCTACCACATGCTCCAGGTGGCTTCTAATGTCTGACTCCCTGCAGAAGCCTCTATTTGCACATCTTAAACCACTTATTGGATTTGAACAGGATTTTTTCAGCCTGAGTGCAGTAACAGTGCTCACTTGTGTAATATTTGTAAATCCTGGCTTTACATTTCACTCACCAAAACATCGTCAGAAGACATTCAACAGTGCCTTTGTGCACCCTGATTCTCTTCTTTGCATTAAATTGTGTCCATTTTGTCTAACTAGAAAGTGTACTGGTAAATACATTTCCATCACTGTCAGAATGCATAATGCAGAGTGATTCAATTATCAGCTCTTCTTGGAGTTGCTTTTCTTTGTCTCTCAAATTCATACAAAATTCATTGACAGGCTTTGTATTCCAAGTTCATAAAGGTTAACTTGTATTTTTCAAAATGTGCATCTCAGAAGTTTCTGATCAACTTGTCTGCTGTTGTTTAAAAATCTACTTACCATTCTCAGTTGCTATGAGTTATTGTGCTTAAGACCTTTATTTTGTGCCAAGAAAATTTTACTATCACATTCATCTGCACAACTCAAAAATTTTATTGTTATTTTGATAGATGCTAGAGAAAGCTAAAAAGTTCTGGTGTGATCCTGCAGGATAATACACTGGGCTGCCAGGTCAGTTTGAGCCACAAGGTCAGCAGTTCAAACCTACCAGCCACTCCTCAGAAACCCTATACAAGGGTGCTATGAGTCCAAACTGACTGGACAGCAGTTAACAATAACAGAGAAGGCTAAAGCAAATATTTCCTTTTCGTTTGAAATTAGGAGCTTGAACCAGTTCATTCAGGTTCAACCTCTTTTGAGTACCTGCATTTCTTACCCTAGATACATTGAATCATAATCTAAATTTTAACAGGTACACATAAGGAACTTATATATACTCTTAGATAAGAATCATTTGGAGGGATCTTTAAGAATCACCTGAGGTTCTTGCTAAACTATAGATTCTAATTCACCACAGTTGAGGTGGAAATGCAGATTCTCAGAGGGCATGGAACTTGGATGAACTAGTTTGAAATCCTGTTTGAAAAGCAATATGGCACAACCTCCAGGCAGTTATTTTCTCTGCCTTTAGTAGGTAAGTAATGCAAATGTCAGGACTTCCTAATATAACTGATAACTCTGCTCACAAATCTAAAGCACACAACATTTAAGGGACTTGGTAATAGGCTAGTGCACCAATTAGCAGGAACAACAAATGCCTGTGATTTATTGGCAAGGTCTCACATGTGATTATGTTGCTGAATCACGCAGAAACCGTATTTCTTAGTAGTACTCTACTAGAATTAATTGCACATCAACACATTTGTGGCTCTGAACCTCTGGTTTTATTTTAAGGATTTCTATCTTAAGAAAGATTGGGCTGTTTCTATCTGGAACCGTTTCTTTACTAAGGTACACCATGGGTATTCAGAAGCACTGTCACATGGGCTAAACCTTGCTTCTCCACATCCTCTGTGCAGAATAAAAACATATTCTCTTGTTGAGTGATGCTTGCAAGTTGGTATTCCAGAGCAGTTGGCTTGAATTGCGACTAGAATTCAATTATGTGAATGTGCAATGTGGATGAAGGGTGTTAGAGAGATAGAGAACCAGAATCGTGGCCTAATGATTGGGTTTCCCTTTGGAGTGGGCTTATATCAGTGTTCTTCATTGAGCTCTCCAAAGCACAAAGACTAAGCATGCATGTGTAGCAGTGGACTGGATATAATAAAGTAAGCAACCATTATACATTTTATGGGTCAATAACCCTGTGCTAAGAGGGATTTGCATTCTGAGATGAACTATCCCTTTACTAGTACTATCTACTCCTCAGAAACCCTATACAGGTTCACTATGAGTGGAAACACTCCACAGAACTTAAGAACAACAGGTTGAAGCTTCACTTTCTGGAAGGTGGTGGTGGTTGTGATGTGCCGTGGAGTCGGTTCCAACTCATAGCGACCCTGAACAGGGTTGTAAATCTTTACAGGAGCAGAAAGCCGCATCTTGCTCCTGCGGAACAGCTGGTAGTTTCCAACTGTTGACCGTGAGGTTAGCAGCCCAACTCATAAACACTACGCTACCAGAGCTTCTGGAAGGTACCAAAATATAATCCATGTTATCACGCCTGCATCTTCAGAGTTATCTTGTACTCCAAAATATGCATTAAAGCATAAATTCTAAATAAATCTAAACATATGTTAAGAATTTAGGGGTCTGGGTAAGAGACAATGCATGGGGAAAACTAACAAATTAAATGTGTACAAAGAAGCCTGGTGTTTTTTAGTTTTACAAAAATACATTGTATGAGGAGGCTTCAAAAGTTAGTGAAAAAATGATATTAAAAGACAATGGGAATACCGTGTGTGGTGCGAGCCCGGTGCGGAACTCGAAGGTGCTACTATGACTTCTAGCAGAGTTAGTGTGACCGCTGTGGGATCTGCAGATTAAACTCACAAAGTCCCAGACAATGTGGGAGATTAGTTTCCAGGCGTCTACAGCTTCACCACCGATAGGAATGATTTCCGGAGGAACTTGATCCTCAATTTGGGACTTTTTGCTGCAGGAGTTTGGCTGGCCGGGAACTTGCCAGATGTGTAGCCAAGTGACACATGGAACCCTGCGCTGTACAAACCTTCCAAAAACAGCCTCCAGTTCTGTGACCGCTACAAGATTTACCCTGAAAACAACTGACATTGGATTCAGATGGGCACCTTTCCTTCTCTATCTGATTTCCATTTCTTCCTTTGGTCCACTCAGAACTGTGTTCTCTGGTCAGTAGTCAGGCTTCGGCCAAAGTGTTCTCCGCTGTTCCATAAAGTTGTGTACATAGCTTCTACGTTTCTACAAGAGTGATCTTTGTTCTTGTCCTGAGGTGTAACTTATAATAATTTTTTTTTTTTCAAATTTAAATTTTTTTTTAACTAGAGCGCTATCACATCTGGGTTTGATGGAAGATACTAACCTGAGATAAGAGTGGACTCCTTAACAACAGTCCAGTTCTTTAACCCCTCAGGAAATTCATTTATCTTCACTTCAGTCAATTCTTGACATACATAACCGATCATATACCAGCATATTATGTTATAAAATTATACCATATATTGGACACTCATGTCAGTATATTGCAGAAAATGTGTCTATTCACTGTGTTAAGTTTATTAACATTTGAATGCAACACTGTTATTTACACAGTTGCGTCTGGGGTAGTCAGGACTGCAAGGTGGCATGGGAACCACCATGTTGAATTTGGAAATGTGCAAGGGCCCGGGGCATCCTGTCACCAAGACAACCCTCCCCAGGAGAACTTAGGAGACAGCACTGGGCAAGGTGAGCCAGGTTTAGTGCAGTTCGGCTGACTTGTTTTTCTGTCTTCATTCTTCTTCACTTTCATTTTCAGGATCTAAATCAGAATCTCCATTTAATTCTTTTCCACTGGCCACATCTCTGTCCCCACCATTTTCCTCATCATCTTTTTCTTCAGCATCTTCATCTTCTTTCTCGTCATCAGCATCTTCATCTTTCTCACTTTCTTTCTCATCCTCATCTTCATCCCAATTATCATCAGAATCCTTATCTGCTATTTCATCATTAGGCTCCTCTTCAGAAGACTCTTCTTCATACACCAATTTTGCCTTCTGTCCAGGACAAGACATTTTTTTTTGTTTCTTTCTGATGCTGTAACTTGTGTTATTAGAGAATGAGCTTTCCATGAAGGTGGGAGAGTTTCTGAAAAGTTCTGACTCTGCTGTCCAGTAACTGGTAGAGTGTCCTCACCTGGGATACCAGGTCAGACAATGTAGATAGATACAAAGCATGGAGCATCGACCATTAATACACATTTTAGCCACTGAACCATTAAAACAGCACTGTTAGGATGTCCTAGCAATCTCTTGGTGAGCTCTTGCAACAATGGAATAACAGCATGCAGCAGCATCCTTAACACTGTTTTCTTGATTAAATTTACATTCCTAGTTTGAAGTACTTTACTTAACATTTCAAAATCATTACTTTCTAAGCCCTGTGTAAGAAGAATTGCGAAGTTATTTGTCTGTGGAAGGTCATCTTTTCTTTTTTTGTTATCAATATCCATTACCCCCAGGCGTTCTTCAATGCTAACTGCATTTTCCCCTAATTTCCTCATGTTTTCTAATTCCTCTGTTTGTGCAATAACAGGCTTGTTAGCTGCCAAATGACCAGGAATTCCAGGAACTAGAACTTTGCTTCAGAATTCATCACTGGTGTTCTCACCTTTGTTACGACAGTTTCTACTTTAGGGGACCATTATAATAGTATTTTGTAAGTGCTTGAAATAAAGAATGCACACACATACAAAAAAAAAAAAAAAAGATAATGGAATTTTCCCACAAACTTTTTGAAGCTTCCTTGCTTGTACAACTTCAGCTAAGTGCACACAACTGTGTTGCACTATATGACTTACACACTTTTTGTAACATATTTTTATGGGGGTGTGGGGCTTATTATAAAATGGAGCAAAAGCTTAGCCTTCAAGATTATTGGTGTATGACTAGAGAGCAAGTTAAGTTACACAGCTAAGCATTTGTATCTGGTACTGCATATGCTCAATCAACTACTTGTGACCTGCTTTACCTGTATTCCTGCTTTCTTTTCCATCATAACTGACCTGTAATTGATCAATTCTATGATAATTACTGAACCATTTGCTTTGGCAAAATTAAGTCACACACCAAGAATGAGAATTCACTAATCAATTACTTGAACCAATAGGGACGTCACATTTCCTTTTTCAGAGTCCCATTCATACCCAAGATATATTTCAAATAAGAATTTTGTTTTTTCTGGTTGATTAGGACAAACATCAAGAGGGACACTGATTTCATACTCAGCCATTCTTTACCATTTTGAAAATTCCAGAATACTGCTTAAACTTGAGCCATTAGGCAGTGATGTCCTTACCTATCAGTTGTGACATACCTCTCTTAGAATGAGACGACATTCTGTCACATTCCCTCCTCACATGACAGTCACTTAAGAGAACCGTCCAGACAAATTCCCAGGAACATCCTTGGCATTTGTGTATTTTTAGTCACTTCTTAGATAATTCCTTGCCCTAACTTCTCCAAAGTCCCATGATAGTGACTGCTAAAACATACCAACTTCCATCATAAGCAGCTCAGCATGTCTTTCCAAGGAGAACACACTCATCACCTCATTATCATTCAGCAAGATAGATGAGGAATATTGCCTCTCATTCATAGTAAGCCTAGACAAATAGCTGTTAAGATTTCTCAGTAAAAACCACTGGGCAAAAATGAGAAAGAAAGCCCCTATAATTACTTCAGTGTCACAAGGCAAGATAACCACAACGTTATGGACAACATAATATAGTGAGAGCCACATTATGTTGAGATATGCTTAGGAGGACTGATCATACTGTCACTATGACCAAATATGTGACATGTGAAGATTCTTAAAAAATGCACTAAGTGCCAGTATGTCCTATAAACATCATAGTATCTGAAATATATAAGAAAGGAGGATTTTAAAACACAATCTGATTTTAGTTGGTGTTTTTCATAGTCGGTCCCCATCCTCAACACACACACCCATCAAACAAACAGTTAAGAAGGCAGAAGTACAGGTCCCCACAACACCAGCTTCTAAGTATTGACCATGGAATTTCCATTCTAGTCATGATGGTATTTAGTTTCATTTTAATCATTTCACGACTAAATAGAACAACTCAGCATCAGGATTGGAGGAAGGCTCATTAATAACCTGTGCTATGCAGATAGCATAACCTTGCTTGCTGAAGTGTAACGGACTTATTGATGAAAATCAAAGACAGTAATCTGGAGTATGGATTATGTTGTACATAGGGGTCACTATGAGCCAGAAGCAGCTCAATGACACTAGTAACAACAACAGCATTACCTCATTACTTTTGTTGATGTGGTGTGCTTTTAGGAATAGAAGACATGCCGAAATGAAGGGGGAAAGTCAGGTAATATGGATTTTTGTAAACTATATGGGAGCTCTGGTAACGTAGTGGTTACAAATCGGGCTGTGAACCTTAAGGTCACCAGTTCGAAGCTACCAGCTGTTCCACGGGAAAAAGATGAGGCTTTCTGCTCCTGTAAAAGATTTACAGCCTTGGAAACCCTGTGTAGGGTTGACTATGAGTCGGAACTGACTCCATAGCACATAACCACCACCACCATATGGGATCCTTAAATCCCAAGCAGACTCTGGTAGTAACATTGGTAGGGTAAGTCCTAGTTCTTCAGATTCACACAATTATACAAGTTCCTGACAGGCAGTAGTACATAGTACAACTGAGATAGTAGCTTCTCCAAAATCCTAAGAGGCTGAAAGCATTGGTGAGCAACATATGTCCATGGGCCAACAATAGGTCCATCTTGCATCCTTTGTAAAACAACTGATCAAGTCACAAAGATCTATTTCAACTTATCATGTACAGGCAGACCCATGCTGATGCAAAGTATATTCGATAGTAAGAATTTGGCACAGAAAAATCTAGTTCTGGCCAAAGAGTTGTGAGTGGAAATAGCATGTGTCACTTTCAAGCTTCAGCATTTAATTGTTCAATCAAAGACTTCCACAGCACATTCCTTTTCCTTTAGTCATGATGATGAGTGACATTCAGAATGGTGGATGTTCCATTGGCCTGGACTTGATGTGTTTCAAATGATCAGAGCATACTTGCCAACTCATGATGGATAAATAACATGGGCAATATTATTTGAAGTCTCTAAAGTCCAGGGTTTTTTATATTTGCAGTATCACCTATTTTTTCCTCATGGATGCTAGCTACAACCTTTACTAAGACAAATTCAGTGACAGAGAAGTCATTATTTAGAACGTATCTTTTTCCTCAGAACTTCAAAGTCATGGGAACCAGGCTTATTTGAGACTGGGGGAACCGTTCAATCTAACACCCAGATATAATCTTTAAAATCTTGAACCAAAATTATTCCATGAAGTCATTCTTAAACTAAACAACTGTATAGGCCAATTAATAAAGTTTGTTTTGAGCAGAGCACACATACAAAGAATTATCTGTATGGGTTTAAACTGACCACAGTTAATCTAATGTACATATAAGATCCTTAAAGGGCAGACAGCCTAAATTGATGATGATAAAACAATATGGGTAGAGACAGTGAAAATGGCAGCGTAATGTGAAGTATGTAGTTAGGGTTGCTACTGAACTGTTCTTGTAGAAATTGTGAAAGGAAATATGTTTCATTGTGTATATTACCACCAAAAATAAACAAAATTTATATTTTTAAAATATCTTGTTCCAGTTTATATATTTTCCTAAGGTTTAATTTTCATCTTTCTCATATTGATACTGGTATGGTTCTGTGGGATAATGCACTGGACTGCAAGGTCATTTGAATTGCAAGCTTGTTCGTTAAAACTCACCAATCTCTCCTCCGAAACCCTATACAGTGTTACTATGAGTCAGAACCAACTCGACAACACTTAGCAACAAAAACAACATTTATTGTTAGTCTAGTTATAGCTCTTGACATGACATGAAATGCAAGTCTAATTCCCTTTCATATAATTGCCCATCAGAATCATTTAACTGTTCATTAATCAAACACTGTTGAAAACTATTGAGGGAGTGCTATGGCTCTGTAATATAAGCACTAGAATGCAAACCACAATGTTGGTGATTCAAGCTAATCAGCTTCTCTGCAGGAGATGAGGCTGTCTGCTCCTAGATAATTTCTATATAGGATGGCTGAGTCAGAACTGACTTGATGGCACTTAACAACAACAATATTAAATGCATGGCAATGAGGTCAATAAAATGCACATCTTGCCTTTAAGGAGCTTACATTCTGGAAGGCATATTCTCAGGTTCTATATAGATGGAGACTTCAAAAAGTTTGTGGGAAAATTAAATTAAAAGATAAAAATAAAAATATATAAACCATTTCTCAACATAAGTTGCATCAATGTCAAGACACTTTTGTAAGTGATGATACCAACAATTAACACTGGATTACGAACAATGAGGTCCATGTTCAAGTCCACCCGTCACTCTATGGGAGAAAAGTGAGAATTTCTGCTCTGAAAAGATTTACAGCCTCAGAAATCCTATATAGAATCCCTATGAGTGTGAACCAACTCAACAGCACTTAACGCAACAAAAAACAAAGAAGAGAGGATTCTGGAAATTGAAACATGTCAATGTAGTCTTTCTAAAATTATTAACTAAAGAAAACTGATGTCCTTTAAATATTTTTTAAGACTAGAAAACAAAAAGAAGTCAGAAGTAGCCACATCAGAATAGATGCCTAATGATTTTCCATTGAAACTCTCACAGAATTCCCATATTTGGTGAGAAGAATGAGTAGAGAATTTGTCTTGGTGGAGAAGCATTCTCTGGTAAAACGTTCTTGGGCTTTTTTCTGCTAGAGTTTTGGATAAACTTCTCAGAACACTCTTCTAATAAGCAGATGTTATCATTCTTTGGAACTCCAGAAAGTCAACAAGCAAAATGTCCTTGTTCTTGTTTCAGGTGCCCTTGAGTTGGTTTGACTCATATCAATCTATGCACAACAGATTGAGATACTTACTGCCCGGTCCTGGGCCATCCTCATTCTTTATCATGCTAGAGCCCATTGCTGATACCACTGTGTCAGTCCATCTCATTGGGGGTTTTCCTCCTTTTTGATGATCTTCCAAGCATGATATCCTTTTCCAGGGACTGGTACCTCATAATAACATAACTAAAGCATGAGAGACAAGCATGAAATCTAGCCATTCTCGATTCTAAGTAGAATCCAAACATTTGTTTTTTTTACTTCTGGCAGTCCACAGTACTTTCAATATTCTTCACCAACACTATAATTCAAATACATTGATTCTTCTATGATCTTCCTTATTCATTGCCCAACTTTCACACACATATAAGTCATACCATGGCAGGTCAGGGGCACTTGAGTCTTCAGAGTGATACCTTTGCTGTGTAATACTTTAAAGAGGCTGTATGTTGCAGATGTGTGTAATGAAATACATCATTTGATTTCCTTGACTGCTGCTTTCATGAGCATTGATTGTGGATCCAAGCAAAATGAAGTCTTTGACAACTTCTATCTTTTCTCCATTTTTCATGATATTATTTGTTATTCTAGTTGTGAGGATTTTTGTTGTTTTCACATTGAAGTGCAATCCATATTGAAGGCTGAAGTCTTTGCTCTCATCAATAGGAGTTTCAAGTCCTCTTCACTTTCACCAAGCAAAGTTGTGTCAGCTGCATATTACAGGTTGTTAATAAGTCTTCATTCAATTCTGATGCCACATTCTTCTTCATATAGTCCAGTTTCTCTGATTATTTGCTTAGCATAAAGATTGGATAAGTATGGTTGGGAAAGGATACAATTCTGCTGTACTCCTTTCCTTATTTTAAACCATTCTGTATCCCCTTGTTTGGTTCCAATGACTGCCTCCTGCCTATGTACAGATTCCTTATGAGTACAATTAAGTGGTTTGGAAATATGATCCACATATACAATAAAGCACAAATAAGCATTTCTCTGGTATTCTCTGCTTTCAGCCAAGTTCCATCTGATGTCGGTAATGATATTCCTAGTTCCTCATCTTTTTTCTGAATCAGGCTTCGATTTCTGGCAGCTCTCTGTGGATGCACTGCTGCAAACATTTTTGAATGATCTTCAGTAAAAATTTACTTGCGTGTGATATTAATGATATTGTTCAATGATTTCCATTGGGTCTCACAAATATGAATCTCTTCCAGTTGTTTGCCAGGTAGACAATTTCTTGGCATAAATGATTGAGCAACTCCAGTGCTGCATCAATTTGTTGAAACATTTCCATTTGTATTCCATCAATTCCTGGAACCATGTTTTCCACCAATGCCTTTAGTACAACTTATATTTATTCCTTCAGTGTCATCAGTTCTTGTGCATAAGCTATCTGTTGAAATAATTGAATATAAATCAATTCTTTTTGAAACAGCGTCTCTGTTCCTTCCCTCCATCTTCTTTTGATGCTTCCTGCATCAATCATTATTTTGGCCTATAGACTACTTCAATATATCAAGTCAAGGCCTGAATTTGTTCTTTAGTTCTTTCATCTTGAAAAATGCTGAATGTGTTCTTCCCTTTTTAGTTTTTCTAACTCCAGATCCTTGCACATTTCATTATAACATTTAATTTGGTTTTATTGAGCTGCTCTTTGAAATTTTCTGCTTAGTACTTTTTATATTGTTATTTAAGTTTTTATTGTGAATTTAATGATAGTTTACATGGGAGAACATTGGTTTTACACTCATTGTTTCATTGCAATGATTACGAACCCTTCCATGCATCATCATTCAACAGTAGAAGCATTTGCTTCTGTTCCCTCTGGATTTTTTTGTTTGTTTGTTTGTTTGTTTTGGAGGGGGGATGTACACCAAAACACTCAACAATATATAATCATTTAAACAACCAAAGGGCACATTTTGCAAGCCTGCCTCCTGGCCACCAGCACACAGTCTTTCTATCTTCATGAATCTAGAGTCCTCAGCTGCTCCCTCTCTCCATGTCCTCATCTTTGCCTCCACCTCTGGTGTCTCTGCTTCTCTGGATAGGGTTCCATATTCTGCTTATGCTCTTCTCTTTTGATGGTCCTAGGATCCTCTGTTCTTGGAATGTAAGATTAACTACTTCCTCCTTTATGTTACAAAACTTTTATCTTTGCAGTCATGACAATGGCAATTAGTAATGATAGCAATTACTTACAATTGCATCATAAGATTCTTTTCCCCATCTCCTTTTACCAGACCCATCTAGACAAGATAAAAACTATCCAGTGGGGATTCTACCTTCCCCCACACACTCTGAAACTAAACTCCCTCTTGAAAACTGATAAACCACTCACTTTGTGCCTTTATAGCCTACCGATTTTAGGTAGCAAATGTCTAAGCTGCCCATCCCTATCAACCCTGCAAGCAGAGAGGATAGGATGAAGACTCCTTCCCTCTCTGATGGTATTTGAGCAACTACATCCATAACTATAGGTCAAGTTCATCAAATTGTAGCAATTTACATTTGTTTCCTTTATCAAATTTTATTTTCTTTAAGTTGAATTGTGATCCTCAAGCCATTGAAGTTAGGTCAAAAGGTCAAAAGTTTGAGTGTTATTGTGCTTCTCCACTCACTTCATATCAGCTGGACACTCCACTCCCAGCACTAGCCCTTCTGTGGCTATTTCCTTGTCCATGGGCTCAGTAGACCCCATGACTCATCATACCTTGGACCAACCAACACTTCCTCTTCTCTCTCTCATCTCCAGGTCAACGGGAGTCTATAGAACATGGTCAGACTCAGCCCATATCTTCATTGTTGTCTTCCCCCCACTTCCACTCATTGTTACTTGATTGTTGATTTTTCCCTACTTCCACTTACTTTTTTATTCCTTATAGTTGCTTTAGCATCTCT
>NW_006408549.1:10962554-10963140 GCF_000296735.1 Chrysochloris asiatica | reverse complement strand
CTTCTCAGTGCACATCTACCTGATCCACCATCTTGTTTGGCAGTAGAGTCAATCTGTTAGTGTCTATTAATCATACTTTGTAAAATATACATATATTCTTGTATTTCCATTGTATGCAAATTGAAAGATCAAGATATACCATTTTCTGTTACATGTTGGATTGTGTAGGCAATGTTTGTGAACAACTTAAAAAAAAAAGATAAAAAGTTCCTATGGATGTTTTTGTGTGTAGTATCTTAGCATATTTATAAAAGTTCACTTCCAATTAAAACTCCCTTGATGCTAGATTTGGTGTGTGCCCAATTTGAACTAGGGTTGATTTGGCACTTGTAAGATGTGTTAATGTATTTCTCTTGTACAGTAATCCAATTGCTTGTGTTTTTCTAGCATTTATAAAAGAAAGCTAGTCTGTGAGGAAAAAAAAAAAGAGCAAGATTTACAGTTTCTTCTGATATTCATTTTGGTCTTTCTTTCTGTATTGTCTCCTTAATAACTTTTTGCTTTCTTCATGGATGATGTTCTTGATGTCATCCCATTAGTGTTTAATATATAAAATCTGTTCTTGAGATGGTCTCTAATTCAGGTA
>NW_006408549.1:10918259-10962183 GCF_000296735.1 Chrysochloris asiatica | reverse complement strand
TTATATATTTGCAGCCTTGGAAACCCTGTGCAGGGTCACTATGAGTCGGAACCGACTCCACGGTACTTACCAACAACAACATATTCAAAGTCATATTTTGGCTTTCATGGGTGTGTTTTAATTTTCTTCAGCTTAAGTCTGAACTTGCACATTAACAATCAATGGGCTGCTCCATAGTTAGTCCCTGATATTGTTTGCCTGATGATTTTAAGCTTTTCCATTGTCTCTTCCTACATATCTAGTCAGTTTAATTCCTGTTTATTCATCTGGTGAGGTCTACATGTTGAGTTGTATTTTATGTTGTTTGAAAAGGTATTTGCAATGAGCAAATTGTTAGTCTTAAAAAATTCTATCATGCAGATTACAGCATCTTTCTATCACCAAGGTCTTATTTTCCAACTACTAATCCTTCCTCTTTGTTTCCAATGCTCACATTCCATTCACCAGTATTTATCAATGCATCCTGATTATATGATCGATCAATTTCATACTGAAGAAACTGGTAAAATTCTTCAGTTTTATCATAACTGGCTTTCATTGTTGGTGCATATATGTGAATAACATTGTTATCAACTAGTCTTCATATTTGTTGTTAAGTGACTATGAGTTGATTCCAACTCATAGTGACTACAGGGTTTCCAAGGAGCAGCTATGGGTTTGAACCATTGATCTTGTGGTTGGAGTCCAGTGCTTATCCTACAGCAGCTATTGTAGGCTACCATCTACTCAACCTCTTCACCACCTGAAACTCTGTTCCTATATTTTCCCCTTCTTTAATATTGTTAATATTTTGATCTTTGGTTAGCCTCACAGGTCCTTTGAATTCATTGCTGTAAATTTGTTCCATTCTGAATTCTGCTATCCATCGACCAAGTTCCAAGTAGTGTTGTCACATCTATCAATCTCTGGTTGTTGTCTGTTCTTGCTGGTTTTCATTCCAAAATACTCCCTTTAAGATGTTTTGAAGAGCTGGATTGGCTTTAACAAAATCTTTTAACTTCTGTTTATCCTGGAATGTTGTGATTGCACCATCATATTTGATTGACAGTTTTGCTGGATGGACAATTCTTGGTTGGCAGTATTTTTTTCTTTTAGGGTTTTATATATGTCTCTCCATTGCCTTTTTACCTGCATGGTTTCTTCTGAGAAGTCAGAGCTTAATCTGATTTGCTTGCCTTTGTAGGTGACACTTCTCTTTTCCCTGGCTGCTTTTAGTATTCTTTCCTTGTCTTTGATTTTGGAGAGCTTGATTATGGTATGTCTCAGTAATATTCTTTTGGGGTCTAGCCTCCCTGGGGTTCTTTCAGCTTTTTGAATGTTTATCTTCCATCCTTCAAGATGTTAGGAAAATTTTCTTACAGTAGCTCTTCAACTATCTCTTTTGTGGACTTCTGTGATTCTTACTGTTCTGGAATGCCAATAATTCTTAAGCTATTCCTCTTCATGTTATCCAGCATGAATCTTAGACTCTCTTCAGATTTTTTTATCCTTTTTTCTGCTTGCTCTTCTAGCTTAGCAGTATTGAGAGATTTGTCTTCCAGCTGACTGGTTCTGGCTTCCATCTCTTCCACTCTGCTCCTTTGCCCTTTAAGTGTATTGTCAATTTCTGATACTATGCCGTATCTATCTTGTTTGATTGCTCCTGTAGCACTTTCCTGACTTATTCCTTATTTTCCTCCATTCCTTTTCAGATCATTTGAATTAGTTCCATATTATTCTTCTGAATTCTTTCTCAGGCAGATCCAGAGTCTGCTCTGCTACTGGAAAGTCTGTATCTGCTTCCAGCTCATTTGTCTCAGTTACTTTTTTATGTTTTTGGATATGTATTGAGATCTTTAATTGTGTTTTCTTGGACATTGTCAACAGTTATGTGAATTTTAATGCTTAAATGGATGTATGTTGGTTTTTGTTAAGCTTGCTGAGCATCTCCTGGTGGATATGTTCTGGAGATAGTTTTCCCTTTTCACGTGTAATGACTAGCAGCTGGTTTTGGCTTTTGTCCAGATGGTGGGGTACTCCAGGGTATGTTTGTAGCTTGGCTATATGGGCACAGTTGCTGTCTCTTCTTGGTTAAGTTAGGGGGAGAAAGCTCCCACCCCTGGGAGAAGAGTGAGGCCAAAAGGACCAAAGAAAGAAACAATATAAAAGCAGAGACAGAAACCACCAATCAGAAACAAAAATAAAATTGTGATTGATACTGTTCACTGGACTTATCTGTGTCCTGATTAGGTAAACTATGGGGCGTGTTCCCAGGGTCAAAACGTCATAAGAAGCAGCCAGTGGGATCCCTCTTTGTGCCATTGGAAAACTGTGGGTGCAATGCTGGACCCTTTTTGGGGTGTGCTCCTGCCCGCCTGAAGGTGTCTGGGCTGTGCAGTGAGGGCACAATTGGGGTGAAGAGGAAAGATACATGAAAAATGAAAAGTGAAAGATGAAAAATTGGTCACACTTCTCTCTTCAGGCTCACTGCTCTGAGGCTTCTAGAGCTGGGTCGCTGCCTCTACTTGGCTGTGGCCCCGCCCTCTGGCCTGAGGACTTCTGGCTGCCAGCCACCACAGCTTGGTAGAATCAGATATCACTGTATTTTGCTTTTACCTGCAGATTTCGTCTCAGTGGGGGTGGGGAACTGGTGTCCTGAACCTTTAACAAGATCCAAAGCTCTGCAGTTTTTCTGCGGACTGCTCTTTCTCTGCTTTTGCGGGAGGGGGGGAGGGGTTGGCAGAGGAGTTTTCACTGTCTTTGTCTGCTTTCCCCACCCCCAAACCAGAAGTCTGTAGCTTTGTTATAATATTAATTTTCCCTAAAAATTTTAAAGATCCCTAGTATTAGATGTCTCTTTAGCATGTGATGGTTTGCTGTTATTATTAGAAGCTCTCCAGCTGGTTCTGACTTACAGCAACACGTGTAGAAGAATTGATGCATTTGAATTATGGTGTTGGAGGAGAATATTGAAAGTGCCATAGGCTGCCAAAAGAACCAATAGATCTGTGTTGGAAGAAGTGCAGCCAGAGTGCTCCTTGGAGACCAGGATGGCTAAGCTTCGTCTCTCATACTTCGGACATATTGTCAGGAGGGACCACTCACTGGTGTAGGATACCATGTTTGGTAAGGTGGAGGGTCAGAGAAAAAGAGGAATACCTCCAGCGAGATTGGCAAAGTGGCAGCATCAATGAGCTCAAACATGGCGCCAATTGTGAGGTTGGCCCAGGATTGGACAGTGTTTCATTCTGCTGTGCATAAGGTCAGCATGAGTCTATACCAACTTGATGGCACCTAATAACAATAGCATGTATAATGCAAGAAAACACTGCATAATCCTGCACCATGCTCATAATCACTGAAATATGTTTGACCCATTGTTATTGCCAGTGTGTCAACCCATCTTACTGATAGTCTTCCTCATGTTCTCTGATCCTTTGCTTTACCAATGACAATGTCCTTCTTGGGGGACTACTCCCTCCTGATAGGATGTCCAAAGACTTTGAGAATAATTATCTCCATTCTAGCTTCTAAGGAACATTCTGGCTGTACTTCTCCTAACACAGGTATGTGCAATCGTTTGGCAGCTCATGGTATATTCAATACTCTTCACCAACACCAAGACATCAATTCTTTTTACTATTCCTTATTCAGGAGTCCTGGTGTGGTACTATAGGATCAGCACTGGACTGTTATGTACAAGGTTGATTGTTCAAACACACCAGCCACTCCATAAAAGCCCTATACAGGATTGCTATGAGTGAGAAGTGACTTGGCCACGCTTAACAACAGCATTCCTTATTCAAGAGTCCTGGTGTTGCACTGTAGAATAAACACTGGGTGGCAAGTAGGCAATTCAAACCCCCCAGTCACTCCTCAGAAACCCTGTACAGGGTTGCCATGAGTTGGGATGACTCAGTGGTGTTTAACAACAACAGCTGCATACCTTATTCATTGTCCAGCTTTCTCATGCATGTGAGGCAATTGAAAATACCATGGCTTGGGTGCTGCACCTTAGTCCTCAAAGTGACACCTTTGCTTTTATTGAGTACTTTAAAGGTGTATTTTGCTTCAGATTTGTCCAGTGTAATAGATCATTTTGTGATTGACTACTGTTTTCATGGGCATTGATTCTAGATCTAAGTAAAATGAAATCATTGACAACTTCAAGATGATTGTAGGCTTTCAATAAACGGTCAAAGACACTCTGTGTTAGGTGGACATTCCACATTGCCTAAGGTGTAGAAAGAATATTTAAGCCTGAAAATAGTGTTTTCATTAGTGGGGGTAAGAGGGCTTCAAAAAGTTCCTGGGGGGAAAAAAATCCATGGGCTTTTGAATCCCATTTTTTCATGTGCTATTTGAAGACCCCTTGTATTATTGCAAACATGCACCCATTATAATGTCTGGTATAAGCTCATGTTAGGTTATGATTGTCAGAGGCTTTTTTTTTTTTTTTTTTTTTTTGACAGTGCAACCTGGGATATATAATGTGAACAATCTTGTTTGAAGCCCCTAAAGTTTTGGGTTTTTGTTATTGCAGTATAACCTGGTTTGGGTCCTTAGGGATACTCTAAATACTACTAAGAAAAAAATCAGTAGAAGCCTAGTTGTTTTGTTCTATCCAGACTCTTTCCTCTTTACAATCCCTCCCCTTCCATTGTAGTGGACATGTTGCCACTCATAAAAATTAATGTTCCCATTTTGAAGGAGTCATTTGCTAGGAACAAGTATTCTAGTCAAAGAAAACACAGAAAGAGAGGACAAAATAAAGCATAAGCAAGCTGGGTAGAGAGGGCATTTGGGAATTTTTCCAAATGAATACCAGTATTACATTATTTATGACAAAAATAAAAAAGCACTTTTATATTTTTTACAATTAACAAACGGATGCAAAGCAGTTCTTAATAAAGAATTAATGAAACAAAAATAAATCAAGACACTTGATATTCACATTGTTTAAACAAACAACAAAGTTTACATTAAACCTACAAATATATCAAGGGTATACATAGAATTTATACCCTTGATATATTTATAAGTTTAATTTTAGAATTTTCATTAAAAAATTTGACTAAAAGTAACATTGATGTTAGCAGTTTTATTTTTATTTTCCTTTGTCCATTCTGAGCTGTGCAAAGCATCCATTCTGGAATTGTCTGATGCAGAGATCTCACCTAACATGAGAGCATTAAGTTAAAGCTGCTAATTTACTTTATTGTCATTTCCTTCCCCTTGAAAAGGCTGACATTTTCCAGCAATTATGGGAGTCTCAGAAGGAGTGTGCTGTGGGCCTCAGTTACTCAGTGAAAACTCAGTAGGTGGTTTGCTTGCATAATAACAGCAGGCAAGAACACAGCAGTGCAGGTCATTAAATAATAGATATGTAAAGTATAATTTGAACAATCTATATAAAATATTTTAAAATACTAGGATCATAAATAATCTAGAATTAAATGGTTATTCACATTTGGACTCTGCATAGTTTCTGCTACATTTACCAGTGAGTTGAATATCTAATCACAATGGCTAATTATTAGGATGACAGTTAAAGGGAAATAATATTTTTAAATTATCTCTATATAGGTTGGAGTCCTGTTATGGCACTGTCGAATAAGCACTGGACTGTTAACTAAAAAGTCGGTAGTTCAAACCCATTAGCTGCTCCTTGGAAACCCTACACAGGGTCATTATGAGTCAAAACTGACTCAATGGCACTTAACATATGTATATTAAATGAAGAAAATTGATTAAATAATTATCTATTTATTATGATTACTTTCACTCTAAAAAATAAAAACAGGGGAAGACAACATCATGGAGAAAATTTGGATGTGTAGATAGAATGTAAATGGACAATTAGACTTCTCCATCCCATGACCAGGCAGTGTTTTGTTCTGTTGTGCATAGGGTCGCTATGAGTCTGTACTGACTCGATGTCACCTAACAAAAACAACCACATCCCAGTGTCAGCCTCAAACACTGCATAGTTATACCTCAGCATTGATACGTTGCCCTAGTTGAGCATAATGTTCTCATAGGTCGTAGAAATAGGGTGCATTTTTCTCCAAAGAAAAAACAGATTGAAAATTTATATTTCTCCCCTGTCACATCCTATTCTCTTAAAGAGCCAAAGCAAGATATATGGCAGAACTAATACAAGGCCCAGTATTTTTATCCCTATGTATGCTGATCTGTAACTATAGCAGTAAAACTTTCAAAATCAAATGACCCTTTTTATGTCTAGTTTTATTTGTCTTGTATTCCAATTGCAAAGAAAGTCTATAAAACAGCTGTACTCTGTAACTTGTGATACTCAATTCATGTTGTCAAAGTAATGAAGGAATGGCTGTAGTTTAAAAATAGATTTGTCTGTGACCTTCATTAGGTCAGGTAAAAGAACTTCATTATTGAAAGGAACTGGACTAATAAATAAAACTTATTTGCACTAAATGTATAGGTAATGAAAAACAGAATTCAGGACATTGTATTTTGTATGATTTTCCATTTAATCAAGAGTTTCCTAAGATTTCTGTTTGATGTCAAAGATTAATTTATTCAATTCATTTAAAAAATTTCTCATTACTCTGCACATTATTTTAAAGTTTAGATATATCTTTTAAAAATATTTCTACAACTTGTAGGAGATAAGTGAATGGATAATGTTTCCCTGAAGTTTATTGTCTATGTAAGTGGTGACGTTATATGATCAGAATTAGCACATTAAGAATACATAGATGAAATATAATGTTATGAGCAAACAAAACCACACAGATTAGGGTGCTACACATTTCACCAATCGCCAAAATCATGACTGGACTACTTAGTAACCATCTACAAATGTTACACAATTTATACTGTTGACTCAAATTCAGATTACTTTTACAGAAATCAAACAAACATGTTTGCCGTTTTTCTTTTCAGATTTTTTTTCTCGGGGAATTTCATTTGTTTGCTTGTTTCCTTCATTTGGTGATTTATTGGCCTGAGATAGAGCAGTTCTCATGACTTATCTCAGCTTACCCACAAATGTCCTTGCTGAGACTTTTTTTTTTTTTTTTTTCCTGATCTAAAAACTAAAGGTTTGAATCACCTCTTCCCTAGCTCTATGATTCAGGAATACTTGAATACGACACTGGATTATATAAACTCTAAATTGTTTCCAGCTATAATATGTTATGTTTTCATCTCTTTATTCTCTACAGGAGTAGCTGTTACTGGGCTAATTTATAATTTACCTTTCAGGGAAGAATAGACATCCAGATGGTAACCAGTCTCCATGATGGCCCCCTGTGATCCATGTATCCATAACTTTGTGTAGCCCCATCTTAACGTGAATCAAGCCTGGCCCTGTGTGGCCAACAAAACCTGGCAGAAGGGATCATTTGTGACTTCTGAGAGTAGATCATAAAAGGCAGTGCAGCTTCTCCTTGGGCTTTTTGTATCACATGCATTAGGGAATCCAGCCACCCTATTGGTGGCCACTCAACCTGTTTTTGGCCAACAGCCTCCTTGGAAGTAGATCATCAGGCCCAGTCAAGATTTCAGATGACTATACCTCTGTAACTTTTACTACAACAACTTCTTGAATCCTTATCTAAAGAACTGATAAGTATAATAAATTGTTTCATATTACCGTTTGGTGTAATGTATATAGCTGTAGTAATTGGAAGGAATCCTGATGGCACTATAGGATAAGCATTGGACTGCTAACCTCAAGGTCAGCAGTTCAAGCCCATCAGTGGCTCCATAGAAGAAAGATGAGGCTGTCTACTCCCATAAAGATTTATAGTCTCAGAAACCTTATATAAAGTCACTATGAGTCATAATAAACTCAGCGGCAGTAGACTGGGTTAATAGTAATTGGAACACAGGGAAATAAGAAACTGTTTTCTTAAAATGGTGACAGAAAGAACAGAAGCAATTATGATAGATAAGAGACAAAATACCTTCATACCTTATGGATTCTATTTCAC
Organism: Chrysochloris asiatica; assembly: GCF_000296735.1. NCBI lineage: Eukaryota > Metazoa > Chordata > Mammalia > Afrosoricida > Chrysochloridae > Chrysochloris > Chrysochloris asiatica. Next base: position 10,954,228 of record NW_006408549.1, on the reverse strand, counting down.
CCTAAAGCAAATATATTGTCATCAGTGCAGTTCTGATGTTGCTATTGTTGTTGTTAAGTGCCATCAAGTCGGTTCCAAGTCAGAGTGAACCTCTACAGAGTGTCTGAGGCTCTTTAAATCTTTGCAGGAGCAGAAAGCCTCATCTTTCTCTCTTAGAGCTGCTAGTGGGCTAGTTGGCTCGCAGTCCAGTGATTATCCTATGAAGCCACCATCTTCCCTGAAGTTCTGATAAGTAGGTACAAGATCTTGTATTTTAATATATTTCATGAGCTATTCTAGTACAGAGAAATCAAAGCCACTAAGGCATCTTCATTGCTCTCACAGAGCTCTCACAGAGCTCAAAATAAAATGGGAGAGGTATGCTTTGTAGGAATGTTGCCACATCTTCCTCTTCCATAACAAGGAACAACTACTAAACAGTAAAATCAACCACAGTTGACATTCTTCTTCCTTTTTACCCTGCAAGCAAGGTGCTAGAGTTCTTTCAAAATAAATATGCAAAGCCAGAACATAAAAGAAGCTGCAAGGAATTTGGAAGAGAGAGTTGCTGGAGCACAGGGGATGTGAGAAAATTGGGGCGGACCTAATTGATTGGAGTCACAGTGACACCTGAGACAGGTGTAACTTGATAGGGCTGCCCTGGTTTTCCATGTCTTGCAAGGTTTTTCCCATCTTTCTATCACTCATTTTAGTGGAAGGTATTTGCACTTTCCTGCTCTGACAGGTTTCTGCCAGACACAGGTCTTGGGTTTCTTTTATTTTCAATATTCTCTGATGTTGTTGTTTTTAAGTGCCATCGAGTTGTTCTGACTCATAATGATCCTGTATAGGGCTTCCGAGTTGAGGAGAGGCTGGTGTTTTTGAATCACCAATCTTGTAGTAAGCATTTTTGTTCTTACCCTCAAGCACCACACCAGGACTCCACAGTCTCGGATATAAGTAGAATTAGGATTTCTTTCATTGAATTACTTTTGTCCATTTGAAGTAGGCATTTCTTAATGCCACTATTCCAGAACTACATGCATTATTAGTTTTCATAATTATAAAAGTAAGAACGTGTGAAATGGAGTCTTTGCAGAACATTCTGAGTGCTAACAAAAGGAGCTAACAACTATCGTAGAGTAGGGATTTTAAAGGGGAAGTCACTACCAAAACAGGCATGAAATTCTTGTAAAATGTGAAGTTACATATACCCACTGGAGTCCTGGTGCTGTGGGAGAATGCACTTGACTGCAAGGTCAGGTTCAACTGCAAGGTAGGCGTTCTAATTCACCAGCTGCCCCTCGGAAACCCTATACAGGGTCACTATGAGTTGGAACTGATTTGATGGCACTTAAAAACAACAGAATACCCACTGACAACAAGTAAATTCTGGCTCAAAGTGATTCTGTAGAGGGTTTTTGAGACTGTAAATCTATATGGGAGAAGAGAGCCTCAAGTGGCTGGCGGATTTGAGCTGCTGACCTTGCAGTTAGCAGTCCAGTACTTATCCTTGTTGTTGTTATGTGCCGTGGAGTCGGTTCTGACTCATAATGACCTTGTACAGGGTTTCCGAGGCTGTAAATCTTTATGGGAGCACAAAGCCTCATCTTTCTCCTGTGGAACAGCTGGTAGTTTCGAACTGATGACCCTGAGGTTAGCAGCCCAATTCGTAACCACTACGCTACCAGGGCTCCTTATCCTTAGCACTAGAATTCCAATAGTTCATAGTGACTGGAGGGGAGATTAGATGTATAGGAATGGGCAGAGACAGAAAGGAACAAATCAAGAGAACTATTGTACATCTTGCCTCTTTCTTTGGGGATGGTGGCTCTCCAGTGTTGAGCATGGAGTCGCTTCATCAAAATTTCCCAGAGTCAACCTTTGGGTTCATCAAAGACCCACTTAATGAACATTTTTAGAGACATGAGAGTGAGTTGTTGATATCTTTTCAAAGCTCTACCAGGTGAGTTTCATGGACATCCAGGTTTGGAACTTCTGCTGAGAAAAGGCTATTCCTCTAGAATATCTGAGCAGGAATATAACATGATCAGGACTGCATTTGAAAACTCATTCTGACCATAGGCAGTGCAAATGATTAGCTAAGAAGAAAGCATGTAAATACGGAAGCAAGTTAGAGAGATTTTTCAGAATTTCTAGAGGTAAATTATGTGGACCTGGACTAAGGCAGTAGTACTAAGACTGTAGACAAAGGAATGAATATATGGAAACAAGGTATCTGATTGAATAGATCTTTATGAGTGATTGGATGTAGAGCTCACAATCTTTGTGTTGTTTTTAGATGCCCCTTTGCTCCACTGGAAGCCCCTTTGCTTCCATCTCTCTGGCAGTACCTAAAAGTCTTTTAGAAGGAGTAAGTTTTTTTCTTTTTACAATTACTGAAAATACTTAAAACATGCCTAGCTGAAGGGACACAATGAAAAATCATTGCCACATTACATCTCTAATAAAAATATTAACTAAACATATGGAAAGATGATATTAAATCATTTCCATTTTAGATGAGACAGTTATTACAAAGGAAGAAAATATTGGAAATGATGAAGACAAATTTAATGATTTTATAATTTTGTCTATAAAAATAATTAGATGCTCAGCCACATTCCATAGATTCCTGTTGACCTGGAGGTGACACAGAGAAGAGGAAGGTCTGGTTGGTGAGACCTGGGGACACCTGAGCCCATGGACAAGGACATAGCCACAGAGGGCTACAGCTGGGAGTGAAGCATCCAGCTGATATGAAGTGATGGGAGACACACGAGAACACCTAAACTTGCAGGTAGTACCTACCCATTTGACTTAGGCTCAATGACTTGATAATCAGAACTCAACTAGAGGAAGATTAAAAAAAAAACCAATTTTTGATAAAGGAAACAAGGGTTGTTGTTATTGTTAAGTGCTGTCAAGTCGATTCCAACCCATAACGACCCTGTACAGGGTTTCCAAGGCTATAAATCTTTACGGGAGCAGAAAGCCTCATCTTTCTCCTGTGGAACAGCTGGTAGTTTCAAACTGCTGACCTTAAGGTTCACAGCCCAATTCATAACCACTACACTACTGCTACAATTTGATGGACTTGACCTATATTCGTGGAGGTAGTAACTCTAAATACCAACAGAGAGGGAAGGAGTACTCACATCAAGTACCAACGCTATCCCCTCTGTACAAAAGGTAGATAGGGATGGGCAACTTAGACATTGGCAAGAGCTGAGCACCATCAGGCTTGGGTTCATGGCAGAGTGATTTACCATTTGAGCATTTATCAGCAGCAGGTTAAAAGCATTTTAACACTTACTGGAGCAAGGCAATGACCAAGGGGTCTCATGGCTGAGAGGTATGCCAAACTGAAGAACTATACTTTGAATATTTTTTACCCTGAATTGTGAACTGATAACTTCCTTAATAAACTCTGTAATCATAATTGTGAGTATTGTCTATGAGTTATGTGTAGCCACTGAAAAAGATTATTGAACCAACAGAGAAGTAGAGTGTCTTGGGAGGGATGATTAGTATCAGAATTGGTAAAGCAGGTGAGAGGGTGGAGGCATGTCTGACCTTTGACTCATAAGAATCAGCCTTGTGCTGATGAATTTGATAACCCTTCACCCTTATATAGTCGAAGGTCAGATGCCTTCTCACCCAACTCCCCTGCCCTGGCCCCCCACACACAAACACACACACTCATAAACTGTTCTTACAGATGCCTTGAAGAACAAAAAGTTCCAATCCAAATAGTGGCTTCTGAAGGGATGTTTTAAGACAGTTAAATTCAAGCAGAGAAAAGAGTTCAGAAGGTTATGGCAACTGTTTTTTATGATCCCAAAGGAGTCATCTTGATAGATTTTCTCGAAGGACACAGGACGATCATGGGGACTTATTACAAAGTTTAAGGAAATTGAAAAGTCCATTGGTGAGAAAAAGTCCAGGGAAGTTGCACCAAGGGATTTTTTTTTTTTCCCCAATCACAAAAATGCATTTTCTCATTTATTGATGGTAGCAGAAGCTGTCCTAGAATTTTGTTGGGAAAACTTACCCCATCTACCCTATAGTCCCAGTCCTGCCGCTGCAGATGTCTTTTTAGTCCCAAAACTCCAAATATATTTCAAAGGAACATAATCTGAGTTCCCTGAGATACCCAAACTGTTTTGATATGGTATAAATCCAACAGCATAGAATTCTTCAGCGAAGCATTAGACAGATGGAAGCACCGTCTTCAGAAGTGTATAAGCCTAGCTGGAGGATGTGTCAAGAAACAAGAGCTTCACACTTTGATATTATTGTTGTTGTTAAGTGCCGTCAAGTCGGTTGGGACCCATTAGTGACCCTCTATAAGGTTTCTGAGGAGCAGCTGGTGAGCTAGAATCACCAAACCTTACAGTTCAAACTGTTTTGCAGTCTGACACATTACTCCACAATGCCACACCAGTACTCCCACATTCTGATAGTCATTGTTTAATAAAAGTTTCTATGATTTTGTAGCAATACTTTTGGACTTACTCTCATACATAAACTCATATCACTGTAATTAAAACTTCACAATTTTTCTTATCAAGGATTTTTGTTTGCTTGTTTGTTTTCACCAATGCTTAAAACAAACAAACCTGACAGTTTAAGAAGTGGAAGAACACAGTTACTTTATTTCCATTGGAGTATTTTGAACTATCTGTTTAATAGGAGACTATTAAACCAACTACTGCTACAATGAATACTAGGTAGCAATTTAATACCTGGTCTAAAGAATTATTTATAACAAACTGAATAATATATAAGTTTTAACTGAGATGACAGTAAGATGTCTTTGGATAGGAATAATGAAGGAGCATTTTTATAGAAGGACACCTTAGAGCTTGTGAAAGAATTCTAGTCTAATAGAGTTATGAAGAAGTGTCAAATATAAATGAGTTAGTTTCATAAACAGGAGGAAGTCCTAAGTGGCTCCAGTGTTAAAAGAGCACAGCGGTGAGGTGGTTTTTTTTCTCTCCTGTCTTTATCCTATTATTGAAATGCATACTGATATACCCTAGTTGTTGTTGTTGTTGTTAAGTACCGTGGAGTCTGTACCAACTCATAGTAACCGTGCCCAGGATTTCCGAGGCTATAAATCTTTACAGGAGCAGAACGCTTCATTTTTCTCCCCCCAAAACTGCTGGTAGTTTTGAACTGCTGACCTTCAGGTTAGCAGCCCAATTTGTAATTAGAGCAAGTAAGTTTGATATGTTTCACTGTCGTACATTTAAAATAAAGTTAAGGATTTTAATGAATGGATCAACAATTTTAACTCTGGAACTACAAAGTTCTAATCTCTTTGCTTAGACAATATATCATTTACTTTATTTTCTTACTGAGTCATTTCCTCTCTTTGGGAGCTGAATTTTTCCATTGGAAAAAAGATAAGGATGTGGTTCATGCAATTCAGAATTGGAAGCTAATTAATATTTTTTAAATTAATAATTAATAACATTTTAATATTGTTTTAAAAGATCTTAATGTGTTTTAATACTTTAACATTAATAATTAATAATACTTTTAAAATTTAAAAGCTGTTACAATATTCAGTTAAAGGCTTCAAAACAGAAGGTAGTAGATTTGCAGAGTCTATCTAGGACTAATTGGAAAGTAATGACTATTGGACTCTTACTCTTATAGATTCCGAGCACTGTATGAGCACCACTGGGTCTTCACTGTCTCAGTGTGTGGACTTCTGCATTCAAACCAAGAACAAATGAGTGGCTTTCCAATCTCTTTTTCTGTTCACAACCAGAGAAAGATTCTCACTTCCCCTCTTTCTCCAAAATTATTTAAAACAACTTCTGAATCACTTCCTAGATTTTTATTATTATTATCAATCCACTTTTTCTAAAAGGAAAAGACTATCTTGCCACAAATCTTCGTTGCTGCTATCATTTTGTAAGATAGAAAATAAAACAAAAAACAAGTCAATGCCAATAAGGGAAAGAAAAGTTAATGCATGTCAAAATTCTGGAATGCTATTTTAGACATTTAATACATCTGCTTAATGATTTCTTTTATTACTAGACTCCTGATGCAGGTCTTGATTCAATAATGTTTAAACTCAATTAAATTTGAAAGATTGCTGATGCCTCTCTGCCAGGCCTTACATAGACTTTGAATCAGAGGCTTAGATACAATGCTAATCACCTTAGAAGTACAAGTCTGTGGTGTGCTTTCATTTCACAGAATTCCCAAACAGAGGAGATAGACAAACAGGTCTCAGTATGTACACACTGCTACCCTGGGGCTGGGTGTGCTCCATATTTCTGCACAGGGTATATGCATGTATGTGGAGCAAATGGGGATTAAAGCTGAACTGAAGCACAGTTAGATAGGCTGCTACAGAGAAACATTTATAGGAGCAAGCTCAAGGTGAACACCTTTTAGAGTAGGCTTCCTTCCATCTGAAATGCCCAGGGAAGCATAACCCAACAAACATGGTAAGCACAGGCTTACTTATGCTTACTTACTAACCTAAACAATTTCACATGGATTTCTCTAACATGAAATTGTTTACTATCCGTAAGCTTATGCTTACCTGTGTTTATTGGATACTCCATCCCTGTTAGGGATGTTGAATTTGAAAAGAGGCTTTAATTCGATGGGAAGGTGCTGTGGGGTGTTAGAAAGACAGATATCAGTCATACTTAAAGCAGAATCTTTGCGGGAAACAATGTGGAATTGTTCACTACAGGTTCGTAAGTAAACACATGTAAGCCTGCGTTTCCCTTGCTTGTTGGGTAATCCGACACAGAATGTTTTCTAATTATTACAATGTGAAAATCATTAGAATAAACAGAAAGTTTATTTGCCTCTCTGATTCCTAATTACAATATACAGGCTACAGATAATAGTCTTTTTCTGTTGTCAGTGCTTAGCAACTTTGAGCCCGTTTTGAGCAATCCACCCTCTCCGTTCTATGATGCTATAAATTGCAACACCATTCAGCACATCAGTGTATAATTTCCCCAAGGTTTTATAAAATCATTAATATAAAACATTAATGTGGTGGGCCTATAGGCCTTTTTTTGTTACGAGTTTAAATCCATTGACTTGCAACTGGCTTTTAAAATGACATTTTTTTCCTTGCTCCCTTCAATTAGTTCCAAATTTTAAAAAAATAACAAAATAAAATAAAAAGATGCCAGATGTCATGAGGCCAATAAGCAGGTGGGCCGAAGCTGCTGTACCAATTCAAACTGGCACCGCATCAAACCTGGTGGGTATAACCTTTAATTCACTGCCTCCCTGGCACCAGATCTAGTGCCATCTGCTCAGCCTTGCTAAGCTGTGCTTGTTTCTGTGTAGGGACGATGCCAACAATGCAAACTGTCTCCTACATGTGCAGGGAATCATCAGTGCAACTAGTTTTTCGAGACCCATATGGTGGCATCTGCGAATGCACACTGTCAGCATCCCTGCCTGTACCACCCTTCGAGTTTTAAGAATGAGAGGAGAGAATGCCAGTTTCTAATTCACTAGCTAGAGCCAGGAGGAAAACTTTTTCCTTCCATCTGAATGTTTTTATTAGGGTCTTTTGAAGTAAGCACCCAAGCAAAGTAAGAGGCTGAACTCTTTTAGCTCAGAGACCAGGAAGCCCTGTGAACATCATATCCAAAGAAGATCCCCTCATCTATTTACCAAAGAAGGCCAGAGCCACAAAAACCAAAGTAGGTATGCATTTATGTACCACCACCCCAGTAGGCAAGGATCTCTGGTAGCGTAGTGGTTACGAATTGGGTTGCTAACCTCAAGACAGTCAGTTCAAAATTACCAGACGTTCAGAGGGAGAAAGATGAGGCTTTCTGCTCCCGTAAAGATTTACAGCCTCGGAAACCCTGCACAGGGTCACTATGAGTCAGAACCGACTCCACGGTACTTAACAACAGCCCCAGTAGACCATCTTTTAAGAACTCTTGTTTCCATTAAAACTTCGGAGTCTGTTGCCACCGAGTTGATTCTGACTCACAACAAATCAGAGGAGCACAGAGAGATACTGTTCCCTAGGGTTTTTCTTGGCTGTAAACTTTGAAAACTAAGATTTAAATAGATAAAGTTTGGAAGGATGCGAGTTATCTTATTCTTACAGGAAACAAATGAAGATGAAAGAACAAATTTGCTTTATCACTGTCTAGATTCAATGTGCCTTAGAAATATAGAGCATTTTGAATCAGGGCTTTTATGAAGAATGGTTCTTCACTTGCTTATTCATTTTAATAATATTTGCTGAACACTGATGAGGTGCTTCAGAAGCAACACAGCCAATACACACACCATCTAACCCTGCCTTATGGAATGGAGAGAAAAGTGTAAGCTACACGAATTCAATTACTTTAGCAGCAACAGCTCTCAAGTGAAGCAATGCATTGCTGGATTCATGCCTGCTAGTAATCCCCCACTCTGTTCTATAGCCCAGGACAAATGTTTTGAGCCTGACTTCTGGGGACTTAGACAGGAGTTTCTGATCAGTACACTGTTACTAAACAAACAACCAAATATTTATTTTTACTTCTATGAAAGGAAGAGTCCTGGTTTGGTGTTGTGAGTTAATATGCTGAACTGCAAGGTTGGTTTCAAGGTTGGCAGTTCAAGCTCACCAGCTACTCCTTGGAAACCCTATACAGGGTTGCTATGAGTTGGAACTGACTCAACAGCACTTAATATAATATATAATAAAAATATGAAAGAAAGGACTTTGCTTAGCTTACCATTCTAAACCTAGTTTCTTGACGGTAACCACACAAAGTAGTTGCTCAATAAATATTCTGTAAATAGACATATATAATGAATTTAATTAAATAGATGAATTTACAAACACAGGAAATTTTGTTTTTAGATATTGGCTAATGTAGCTGAATCAATACTGCTACTAATAAGCAATAGTATATGTTGTTGTTATGTGCAGTGGAGTCGGTTCCAACTCATAGCGACCCTGTACAGGGTTTCTGAGGCTATAAATCTTTACAGGAGCAGAAAGCCTCATCTTTCTCCCATGAAACATCTGGCAGTTTCGAACTGCTGACCTCGCGGCTCGCAGCCCGATTCGTAACCACTATGCTACCAGAGCTCCTTATTAATAAGCAATAGTATATACAATATATTACTTGTTGATGTTGTTGTTAAGTGCCATCGAGTCAGTTCCAACCCACAGTGATCCTGTATAGAGCAGCTGATGAGCTGGAACTGTTGATCTTGCTGTTCAAATAAGACTTTGCAGTCCAGCACATTAACTCACAGCACCACACCAGGCCTCCAATATACTATTACTTATTAATAGTATTACTCATTAATAGCAGTGAAATTAAGTTAGTATTATGCGCAAGAGCCAATCCAGCTCTGACTCCTGAGCATAAGCTTATAATCACATTAAATGGCCTCTCCTCTATCAAAATATTTTGTAAATTCAGTATAAACCTAATGAAAAAAAAAAAGTGCCAGACAAGTAGGTTTACATTTCTACCATATGTTAGGTATTGTTTATAAAATTTTTCTGGTAAACTATTATTATTATTAAGTTAAAAATTAAGGACAGGTGTGTGTTTAACCTATTTATGTGTTTAGAAGGTATTCATATTCTGTCACTTATAAAACATATGCATTTCACTAAGGATCCTAAAATTCACAAGTATGAAAAATCCAATTCTCACTCTGTTAACACCCGTCTCTGACTGTTATATTTCTGCATATATGGGAACTCCTGATACGCTGTATCAGTGATCTCGATACCATCTGGCAAAAGGAAGATCTTGAAATACAAAGCGGAATCATTTAGGAAAAGGACCGTGGTAATTGCAGAGCAGTATTTATCACACACACACTTGAGAATGTCAATTCACCTGATAAACATTAACAACTAAGACTAGGGAAAGGAAACAATTTTCTAAACATAAACATCTTTAAAAATGACTAATAGTGATCACTGATAATAGCTGTCACTGTATACACCGTAAGATATTTAAGCAGCACTAGCTAAGATTCACAAGGGTTTCAGTGACTAAATATTCGGAAGTAGTTTGTCACTCCTTCTTCCTAGTCTCTCTTTGTCTGGAAGCTCATCTGAACCCTGTCCACTATGGGTGACCCTGGTGGTATTTAAAATACCAGTGCAATATCTTCCAGAATCACAGTAACTCACAAGCCACCACAGTATGACAAACTGACAGACAAGTAATGATGACAGAAGTTACCACTTGCTTGCTGAAAGTAAAGAGGATTTAAAATATTTACTGATGAAAATCAAAGAGCACAGCCTTTGGTATGGATTGCATCTCAATGTAAAGAAAACAAAAATCCTCACCACTGGACCAATAAACAACATTCTTATCAACTGAGAAAAGATTAAGTTGTCAAGGACTTCATTCTTCTTGGATCAACTATCAACACTCATGGAAGCAGCAGTCAAGAAATCAAACGACGTATTACATTAGGCAAATCTGCTGCACACGACCTTTAAAAAGTGTTGAAGAGCAAAGATGTCAGCTTGAGGACTAAGGTGTGCCTGACCCAAGCCATGGTATTGTCAATAAACTCATATGCATGAAAAAGTTGTACAGTGAATAAGGAAGACTGTAGAAGAATTGATGCTTTTGAGTTCTGGTGTTAGAGGAGAATATTGATAAAGTGCCATGGGCTGCCAAAAGAACCGATAGATCTGTGGGGAAGAAGCGCAGCCAGAGTGCTCCTTGGAGACCAGGATGACCAAACTTTGTCTCTTATACTTTGGACATATTGTCATGAGGGACCAGTCACTGGAGAAGGAAATCATGTTTGATAAGGTAGAAGGTCAGAGAAGAAGAGGAAGACCCCCAGCGAGATAGATCGGCCAAGTGGCAGCATCAATGGGCTCAAGTGTAGCAACAATTGTGAAGTTAGCCCAAGATCGAGCAGCATTTTGTTCTGTTGTGCATAGGGTCTCTGTGTGTCAGTACCAACTAGATGGCAGCTAACAACAACAACATCTAAGATTAATCACTCACTGTATTTCATCAAAAGACATATTTCTCTGGGAATCACAGTTAGCATGAATTCCTATCGATGTAGATTCTATCTTTAACCTCCAAAGAATTATTTTTAGAACATTTATCATGATTTTTCTTCATTATAATGACTTCAAATTCATCTTCTTCTTTATTCTTTATTCCCACATTCTTATCCTCTAGCCCTTCTCGCCCGTTCTCCAACACACACATTCACTTTTTCCAAGCAACAACAAAAGAAGGATTAGAAAGAGGGAAGGAGGAAAGAAGAAGGAAGGAAGGAGAAGTAGAAAAGAGAGGAAAGAATAAATAGTGGGAGGGAGGAATGGAGAAAGGGGGGAAAAAGGTGAAAACGAAGAAAGAAACTTAACGTGTTAACACTTGCCACGGTGAACATTCCAGCAAAAATTCTCCCAAGAGTCCAGTCTCAAATGGGCATTTCTTTTCAGTAATTATTTTTACTAATTCTGGAGATATATTAGAACAAGATACAAAGGGTCAGGGGATAGAGAGATAAAACAAAAGACCAATGGATTGTAAAAAAAAAATGAGAGTGGGTAGGTGGGGATTTGATTAGCAGAGCCTCCGGAAATGAGGATGTTGTATTTACACAATAAACCAATCATGTGCCCTTTAGGAAAATGCCTAATCCCTGGCTGCAGTAATTTTTCTAGTTCACTTCAAAGATCGAATAAGATCATTGTTATGATACTGCATTGTTCGATGTCTCATGCAACACAAATACAAGGTGACATTTTAAAGCATTGTTATCATTCCTTACTGGCAATGTAGTCCAAATACTTTTGTCAACAGAGAAGGGATAAGCATGAATCTCATCATCAGGAAAGTCAGACTCCAAATGGCAGATGCCTGGAAAATGACTGCTTTGCACATTTCAGTTACACCTCATCTCACACCAGAGCTGCCAGGTCAAATGACTTGAGCTTCATATACTTAAATCAGCACAATTTAGTTCTCAGTGACCACAGTCCTCAGCTACATTCAGGTAGATCTTGCAACTTGTAATCTATTCAGAGTTTAAACCTTAAAGAGAAATCTCCTTGACTGAGAGTCATTGGAGAAGATTAAGGATCACCTCAGGGTAGCTGCCTAAAATCGCAGGATGGAGGCAAAAATCATGTTAAGAACATTGTCCTTCCTTCTCACTCTAGCCCTACTACCAACTACACTCATGTTCCAACACAAAGTGCAAGGGAGGAAATTAAGGGTAAACAGGAGACTCCGCTCTGCTCCTTCACCCAGTCTTTTGGTGATAATATCACAACTTTCCTTAACCGTCCGCTGACTTCTCTAGTCAACTCGTTCACAATCTTCACAGACTAGGCCTGCCCTGTTTATGACAGGCCAGTGTGAAAGAATATGATCATTAATAATTGCACTATAATATGAACATGTCTCTGGGTGGTAGAAATAATTAAGCACTACATTACTAGCCTAAAGGTCAATGGCTTGAAGCCACCCAGAGATGTTTTAGGCAAATTTGCTGCAAGAGACCTCTTTAAATTGTTGTAAAGCAAAGATGTTACTTTGAAGGCAACATACTACTTTCAACCACCTCATATGCATGTGAAAGTTGGGTAATGAATAAAGAAGACTAAAGAAGAATTGATGCATTGGAATTATGGTGTTGAGAAGAACATTAATTGTATATTTAATATTTATGGACTATATAAAAGAACAAATAAATGTATGAGAATACAGCCAGAATTCTTCTTGGAAGCAATGATAGCAAAACTTTTCTTGTGTATTTTTGGACGTGTTATCAGAAAGATATCATGCTTGGAAAAGTGTGAAGTGGTTATGAATCAGGCTGCGAACCTTAAGGTCAGCAGTTCAAAACTACCAGCTGTTCCGCGGGAGAAAGATGAGACTTTCTGCTCCCACAAAGATTTACAGCTTCAGAAACCCTGTACAGGGTTGCTATGAGTCGGAATCGACTTCACGGCACTTAACAACAAAAACAGCAAACAAAAAAGAGGAAGACCCTCAAGAAAGTGGATTGACATAGTGACTTCAGCAATGAAGTAAGGATGGTGCAAGACCAAGCAGTGCTTTGTTTTGTCTGTTGTACATAGGGTCACTATAAGTTGGAACTGACTAGATGTGACCTCACAACAACAAAAGCACTGAGCGATGCCTCTGAAGGCAAGTCTGGCGATCTGCACTGAAATTGATAGCCTTAAAATCCTCTGGAACATTTCTACTCTGTACACATGGGGTTGCCTTGAGAATCAACTTGACAGCAACAAAAACAACAATATGAACGTACTTGAAGACGTAATTTTCCAGACCTATTATATAATTGTCATTGAGGTACTGTAGGATAATCACAGAATTGCAAGGTCGGTTTTAACTGCAAGGTCGACGGTTCTAACTCGCCAGGATCACTATGATTCAGAACGGACTCAATGGCACTTAACAACAACTACAACATATTCAATCTTCACAGCAACTCATTTGATGGATGAGGAAACTAAGGCTTGGGGAAGTGAAAGACACACAAACAGTAAATAGTGGAGCCAGAATTTAAAGGTAGGTGTGTCCAGTAACCACACATGAGTGGTGCTATGTAAGCTGGGGAAGAGTTAGAATGCAAGGAGTCAGAGAATTCTCATTTTACATCTTCCATGACTCTTAGAAACTCTTAGAAAAATTTTTGTAGCATACATGTTATATTAAAATAAACAGATGTAATTTAAAGTAAATCATGAAAATAGGGGTTTTTAAAAGAAAATCCGTAGGAATTAAAAATAATTACATGCTTGTCATGATTATCTTGTCATCAGAACTACTGTTATCCTCCTAGCTGACAGTTGGAATAGATCAGCAGGGTAAAAGCAAACCATGAATTCTATAAGGGACCCCGGACTAACTTCTATAAACCAATGACTCTCAAACCTGGTCCATTTTTGTACTGCCAGGAACATTTAAAAACAATAACAACAAAAACCCCCAAGTGTAAGCCGTCTGGGGGCAATTCTACTCAGTCCATAGGGTCAGTATGGGTTGGACTCAACTCAGTAGCAACGGGGTTAGTCTCTCCACAAAGTTTTTTATTTAATTAATCTGGATGGATATATCAGTTTTGTTTGTTTGTTTTTTAGTTTTTTATTGTGAATTGAGTGAAAGTTTACAGAGCAGATCATCAGTTTTACATTCAACAAATCCTATACTTTGCTTTATTATTATATGGTTTGAATGTCCTCCATGCACCAACAATCAACAGCATTTACCTCTATTCACTTTAACCACTACATCCCCACCCCTGTGTCTCCTGCCACCCCGATCTTTCCTCTGCGAGCCTTCCTCCAGTTGTATATTGCCTACCCTGTCCCCCTGACAATGCATACCTACTGTTTCTTGTATCAAGAAAACACCACTCTCTCCCCACCCTTGATATACAAAAAAAAAGAGCGATGCAGGGATATATAAACATTTAAACAACAAAGGGGCACATTCTGGAAGCCAGTTTCTTGGCCACCAGCATACAAACTTTCTCTTTCCATGAGTCTGGAGTCCTCAGCTGCTCAATCTTAATCCCATTTAAAAAAAAAATATTTTCTTGTGCATTATGTGATAGTTTACATGGGAGAACATTAGCTTTACATTCATCCTATCGTATATCGTTACATTGCCATGGTTAAAATCCCCTCCATGCATCATCAACCAACCAAATGGTACACCCCACAAGCCTGCCCTCTGGTCTTCAGCACACAGTCCCTCTCCCTCTCTGGGTCTAGAGTTCCCAGATGCTCCATCTCTCCACATCATCATCTCTGCCTCCATCTCTGGCACAATTGTTTCTCTGAGTAGAGTCCTGCACTCTGCTCTTCTCCCTTAATGGTCCCAGGGCCCTTCGCTCCTGGACTGCAAAGTCAACCACTCCCCTGCTTTTGCTACAAAATGTCTGCCTTTACATTTCCAACCCTCACAGTCAGTCCCGATAGTAATTCCTTTCATCAGTCCCGCCCAGACAGATTGGATACTACTCAGTGGAGATTCTACCTTCCTCTGTGCCCTCTGGATCTAGACTGCTGCTTGAAAGCTTGAAAGCCAGTCACTTCTTGCCTTTGTAGGCACCCCCCTCCTCTTTGGGTAACCAATGTCCAAGTTGCCCATTCCTTTCTACCCTGTGTATGGTGGTTGTGGTGGTTATGTGCCATGGAGTCGGTTCGGACTCATAGCAACCTTGTGTAGGGCTTCCGAGGCTATAAATCTTACAGGAGCAGAAAGCCTCATCTTTCTCCTGTGGAACAGCTGGTAGTTTCGAACTGCTGACCGTGAGATTAGCAGGCCGCTTCATAACCACTATGCTACCTTAGCTCGTTCCTGTGTATGGAGGGGGTGGGAATGATCCTTGCTGCAAATATCTGTTCCCTCTTTTGAGCTACTGCATCCATATTTTTGGGCCAAGTTCATCAAATTGTATCAGATAACTCTTTTTTCCCTCTTCTTTCTTCTTCTAGTTGAGCTCTGATCATCCAGCCATCGAAGCCAGGTCAAGTGGGTATTATCTGTAAGTGTGGGTGTTCTTGTGCATCTATCCTCTCTTTTTATCAGCTGGATGCTTCACTCTCCACTCTAGTCCTCTGTGGCTATGTCACTGACTCTGGTCTCAAGAGTCCCCAGGTCTTGCCAAATTGCTGGCCACCCAGGTCTCCACCTGGGTTCACGGAACGTGCTAGACTTAGCTCACAGTTTCATTGCTGTTTTTCCCTCACTTTCCCTTATTAGAGACCAACATGGTCACCAGTCAGAGCACATGTCTGCTCATGTATTCCCATTGAGTTTCAGTCTTGGAAAGGGGTTTGCCCTGAGGGGACCGACTGCTTTCCTTGATGTCTCCTGGGTGAACAACTTACTTGTTCTTGTAGTAGTCAGTCGGACTGCTGTCATTGTTTTGTATTTTTCCTATTGGTCTTTCTTTCAAGAAGTAGCTTCTGTTCTTCTATCTGCTCCAGGCTGGTCTACTTGTCCTTTCTTGTGGCAATTTCCCACCTCAGAAGATTCTGGATGTGGTACAGGATTCCATCTATGGTCTTATGTAATACAGAGGCTCTGGAGGAAGCCTCCTTCACTGGACATGTTGTAGCCCCATTTTAGGTATTCCAATCAGTTATAGGCTGAAGATGGACTTATAAGCTTTCTATGGTGATGTTACTGGCTATTCCTTTCTCTCCTCCTCAAATGTCTATTTTATAAAGGTATGCCAAGGAAAGCAAGATTCAAAAGACAGCCAAGTATCTTGGCATTATTCCCCGCCTTTCCCCATTCCATCCATGTCTCAATTCCTGTATCCCAGAGCCCTGTTATTCCAAGTTTGTGCATATTTCATTATTTACCTCTGTCCCACTTAGCCAATGCAATCCTGCCTAACTGTTCTCCCATCCACCTTGGTCTTCCGTTCCCCTCCCCCTACTTGTGTAGGATATATCAGTTTTTGTTTGTTTGTTTATTTTTAAAGCTTCTCACCTGGATAATAAAAAGAGTACAAATAAAGAAGCATGCAATTTTGAGCAGAGTGCTTGGCACTATGGTACTTGCAAACAATAAAACAATTCAGGTCCAAGATGTCTTCTGTAGACAGAAAGATTATCTTCATGGGCTAATCTCAGTAATTTCCATTTCCTTATTTCTGCCTCAGACAGATTGCCTTAGATAATAGTTTGAATAGAATCTTTTTTACAGCCCTCAGCTCTACCTGGGGCAAATAAAATGGTGGAGAGAAGAAAGAGATGATTCCACCCTGATGCCACCAAAAGGAAAAGTTATTATGGGATCAATGCTAGGAGAATGGGAAGTTGTGGTAGAGGTAAGAGGGAAAAGACAGTGGAATAAAAACATGACAGAGGAATTTGGGTCCCTTGCTGAGAATGTACCCTCCCCCTAAATTCTGAATGCCTCCAGGTCAGGGGTGGAATGATTGCTAAACTACTTTGAAATGGAAGAAGATTATTTTAAGCCTATAAGATATTTGTACCAGTCCAATCATGCAATACTTACACCCAAGGGTAAGAATAAGAGCAAGAGAGAGAGAAAGAGACCATAAAGAAGACAACAACAAAGGAGTTGGAGAGTTGCTATCTTTAAGAGAAAATGTGCTTTGAAGTCATTCTCTGATTGAGTAATTTCTAGTTTCAGTTTCCAGCATGAAAAATAGACACCTTATAAGGTTTTGTTTCAGGGGTTTGGGATCCACTTCAACTTCAACCAAAGGGTTTATTTGTAATTACGGCTTTGCAGTGGCCTGATGAAGTTGGATAGCATACTTATCTCTCCCAGTTATTTAAATTTATCTTTGCATTTCCCTATGGTGATAATAAGTACTACACCAATTTCAGCATTTCTATGTGCAGAGCACTGTTGTAAGTGCATTTCATCATTGTAGTGTTGTATAGTTACTGTGTGCAGTGGCCATAGGTATGGACTGCTCAGAATCCATTAGGAAAATCCACAGTTAAGTAGCTTAAATCAACAGTGACAACCTTCTCTCACAATGTCTCTGAGTTTGATATTTAGAGAGAACTACCTTGACTGGCCATTTGTTGGTCAGGGTCTCAAGCAGTTGTGGTCAGATGCTGGTTGGAATTGGAATGGTTGAAAATGTCTTTCTTCACTTAGTCTGAAGAGTCCCTATGTGGTCTTTATCTGGGCTACTTTGGACATTCACAACATGGTGGCTTCAGGGAATTGGCACTGCTTCGTGGTGACATCTGCACCAGCACGAATGTTCCAGTTCCCCAGTCATAAATACATTGTCCTTTAGTACTGCACCTCAGAACTCACACAGCACCACTTCTGCCACCTCCTACTGGTTACATTCAAGTCACAATTGCACTCATAATCAAGCAAGGGAATTAGACTGCACTTTCTAAGAGAGTGCCAAGGCCCTACAACATCATAGGCATGGTTGTTGCCTCTTTTGAAACTGAGATCATTCTAAGAGAGATATACATAGACATGTAGCTATAGATGTTTAAATATTTTTTTGTATTTAATATATATGAAAATCATACACACATATATAAACTACAATATTTCTCAAAGTAAGTTTGTGATCATCCCCTCCATTAACAGAGTCATCTAAGTTCTGGCTAAAATTCCTTGGCTCACCTGTCACCACCATATTTTGCATTTGATTTTTCTGAAGTTGCAACAGGTTCTAGTTCCACTCTGTGATGGTCAATCATATGTGCCAAGTGATGCAAACCTCACGTGTATCTGAGTAGAATTGTGCTCTATGAGGTTTCTAATGATGGAGGATTTAGAAGCTCTCCAGACCTTTCTTTCACGGTGACTCTGAATGATCTGAGACCAACAACCTTCTGGTTAACAATGTATTAACCGTTTGTACTAACTAGGGACTCAAATGTACCAAATTAGCGAGGCTACATGTTGTTGTTAAGTGCCATCAGGTCAGTTCCGACTCATAGCAACACACCAGGAAACACACGCATATATATGATGTTGTTAAGAGCTGTTGAGTCAATTCTGACTCATAGCAACCCTCTACAGGGTTTTCGAGGAGCAACTGATGGGTTTGAATAGCTGACCTTGTGGTTCAAAGTCCAGTGACTAAATTGTCACACCAGAAGTGTGTATATATATATATATATATATATATATATATATATAGAGAGAGAGAGAGAGAGAGAGAGAGAGAGAGAGAGAGAGAATGAGTCCTGGTGAGGTGCTGTGGGCTAATGTGTCAGACTGCAAAGTCATTTGAACTGCAAGGTCAGTGGTTCAAGCTCACCAGCTGCTCCTTGGAAATCCTATACAGGGTCGCTATGGGTCGGAACAGACTCGACTGCACTTAACAACAACAACAACACACACACACAGTATCCTACTGGCTGTTTCTCTGGAGGATTTTATTAGTTTGAGTATATACATCATCCATAGCAAGGAGTATGACTATGGTAGAACGTCAGTTATTCCCAAGTGCCCCTGGAAGTTCATGCCGAGCTGTTTGGACAATGAGTAAGACAAGTGATGCCTTCCTTTTATGATAGGGGTTGTAGTCAGACTCAGCTTTCCACACAATCAGTGGCTTCTTTCTCTTAGTAAGAAGATCAGCAATATCAATCCTGGTATGGCTTTGTGGGTTAATGCACCAGACTTCAAAGCCATTTGAACTACAAGGTAGGTGGTTCAAGCTCACCAGTTACTCCTTGGAAACCCTATACAGTGTCGCTTTGAGTCCAAACCAACTCAACAGCACTTAATAACAACAGGAATAGGTTTGCCATCATCACCAGATCATTCCTATGAAAAACTAGCACCTGTATCTACAGTGCCTGCATATAAGCCCTTTGTGTGTTCTTGTCACCCTTGCTCTCAGTCTGAGTTCATGGGTGGGGGTGGGGGTGGGGAGCCCCTGCCCTGAAACAAAGCTCTCCCCACATAGCATCAATGCTAATAATCAGGAATCAAGCTACCCTTCATTTTGATACTGTGATGCATCCTTTCCAGGCTCCTTTAGAATACCCATTTATTTTAGTAATATAGAATTGTACACATTGGGGCTTATTTCATTTACATTGTTATTAAGTAAATAACATATGAAAAAAAAAATTACCATGAATTCTTAAGGATCCTGGTTATAACACTAAAGTGTTGACTCACTTGTTTGCCATTCACCTTCACAATTTGGAATCACATGATGCTTTGATGTCTTTATAATATAGGAATTGACTATTCATTGAAAAATTTCTGGTCTTTGCATTAGAATTGTTTATTTGTAAGTACCTTAAATTTGACATGTTGACATGCCTACATGTCAGAAACCATAAACGCATTATTCATAGAACAAATGCAACTTGCAGACTTGTGTCTTACAAGCTAAATGACTAGCTTCTCTTGAAAAATCATAAAGCTGATACCACCAGGACATGCTGTGTCTTGCCAATAGTTGGTGCATGGTAGCTCTTTCTTTTGTACTGCATCATTGACTAATCTGCTTAACTTACTTTATCTAACCTCCCTGGCCCCTGAGAACATTAAGTTTGGGGCACTTAATAAATTTCATACTTCAAAAATGAAGCTGATGAAATGATGAATAGTAATGAAGCATGTGTTATAACTGCACATCTATTGAAATACAGACGAGCAATGGAAAATGTGAAGAAAGCTACTCAACGTACAATCATCCAGGAGTAATAATAGAACTATTTGCTGGTAATTTATCTGTCAACCTCAATGCAGCCACAAGATCAGGAAGAGAGATGAAGAAGCATCAGGGCATCTTGAGGTTATAGCATGACTATTTTTTCCCTTTATTAGGGCTCATGTCCTATAGTCACAGGTTAATACCCTAAGCCCTCACTCACCACCTATCTACTCTTATTTCAGACCAGGCATGCATAAAACTTAGAAAGCACAGCAAAGTTTCTGCAAATAGTCCTGACATATAGAATACTATATCATGCCTTTTGAGGCAACTGCATGGAAACTAAAAAAAGATAATAAAAAATGTATAGTTTGAGGACTAAGCTGCACCTGACCATGGTATTTTCAATAGCCTCATATATATGTGAAAGTTGAACAATGAATAAGTAAGACCATAGACGAATTGATGCAATTGAGTTATGGTGGTGAAGAAGCATATTGAAAATGCCATAGAACTCCAAAAGAATAATTCAATTTGTGTTGGGAGAAGTACAGCTAGAATATCCCTTGAAAGTCAGGTGGAGAGATTCATCATACTTCAGATATATGATCAAGAGGGACCAGTCTCTAAGAGAAGAGCATCATGCTTGGTAAAGCAGAGGGTCATTGAAAAAGAGAAAGACCCTAACTAGATGGATTGACACAGAGACAGCAGCAATGGGCTCAAGTGTAGCAACAATTGTGAGGATAACACAGGACTGGGCAGGATTTTTGCTCTGTTGTTCACAGTGTTGCTATGAGTTGGAATCAACTCCGTGGCAGTGGGTTTGGTTTTGGATTTTATATAGACTGTGGCTTTTGGGTGGCATTGAGTCCATTTTGACTCAATGACATAGTAGAACTGCTCCACAGGGTTTCCTTGACTCTCATCTTGACACTATGAGATTGCCAGATCTTTCTCCCAGAGAATGATTGGGTTGTTTTAAACAGGCAACCATTTGGTTAGGAGCCAAGGGCTTGACCATTATATCACCTGGAATCCTGCATATAGTCTATGAATCCTCTTTCATAACTTTTTAAAAAATTAATGTATGCTTAATATCCCCCATGTTATTAAACTACCTGATTTTTAACACCTTATCCTACAGTGTCATGGTAGTATTTTAATACATGAGTATATGGATGCATCATAATTTCTTTTAACTAGTCTTTTCTCATTTTGTAAGTATTAAAATAATTTAATATCTATCTTTTGAAGATAAATCTTCTCCTTTATGTCTATGATTATGTCCTTGATAGTAAAAACACTCAGTATAAGGCAATAAAATAAGAAATTGCTGGTTCAAATAATAAACAGGTTTTTAAGATTTGGATACTACTATGGAAAAAATATCTCTCAAATATATCAATTTATATTTCAATCAGCAGCATTTGGTGAATTCCCATGGTCCCAAACATTGCTTTCCTCAGAATTGTATATTACCATTTGCTTTTCAAGCTTGAGGTGGGGCGGAAAGGAAGCATATTTCTGCAATTTAAAAAAGGTACAAAAGTCTGACGGTCTCAATAAACCCTGTCATCATCACTGAAATGGTAGAAAAATGCATATTCATAGCAATGACTATGGGTCATCAAGTCAGGGTTAATTTATGCTCAATGAACTCTACTTTAACAGGCTACATTATTGGAGATAAGGACAGTTGTTATAGCCCTTTGGAAAGTTTATCTCATGGCAGACACTCAAGGTCTTGAAATACTATTATTCCCTTTCACTCAGTAATTCCACTTCTAGGACTCTGTCTATAGGAATCTTTATACACAAACAACAACAACAACAAACCCTTTGCCGATGCATTGATTCCGACTCTCAGCAACCCGACAGGTCACAGGGTTTCCATGGCTATAAACGCTACAGAAGCAGGCTTCCACATTTTTCTCTAATAAAGCAGCTGATGGTTTTGAACTGCCAATCTTTTGGTTAGCAGCCAAGCAGTTTAACCACATTGCCACCAGGGATCCTTTTACACAAAAGGTCCTAAATTCATCAATTTTTTACTAACATATTATTTACAACACCAAAAGATAATTAAAATAAAGCTTGAGAATTAAATGTCCAATGAATGGGGTACACTTTGATAAATTATATCTACTTGTGGTCTGTGATAAACAACTATTTGTTGTTGTTATGTGCTGTAGAGTCAGTTCCAACTCATAGCAAACCTGCACAGGGTTTCTGGGGCTATAAATCTTTACGGGAGCAGAAAGTCTCATCTTTCTCCCATGGAACAGCTGGTAGTTTCGAACTGATGATGTTGTGGTTCACAGCCCGATTCGTAACCACTACGCTACCAGAGCTCCTTAATTACAATTGTATATATTTAAATTTGTAATAACTTGATAAAAGTAAAATGTATATAAAAGACTGTGCAAGCTATGTGAAATAAATAAAATGCTAAAAATCAATATATTAAAATATATCAAATACTAGTAATTGTCATGTTTGAGAGTTAAAGCTATAGACGATCTTTTATTTTTCCATATGTTATGAATTTTCTATAATGTTCATGTATTATTTTCAATATGAGCATAATTGATATCATTTTTTAAAAATTTCTTTAAATGACTTATCAGCACCCAAACATATGACATGGGTTTAAAATTTTCATCAAAATATTCCAATCAAAATCCACTATCATCTAATTGGTTCCAATGCATAGTGATCATATACAGCAGAGTTGAACTGCTGCAAAGAGCTTCTGAGACTGTATTTTTATGGGGATCAGATAGATTCATCTTTCTCTGAGGAGCAGTTGGTAGGTTTGAACCACCCACCTTTAGGTTAGTTAATCTACTGTGCCACCAGCAGTCCTGGAACTATTCCATTATCTTTTCATTCCATTGTCCATGAACTTTGTGAAACCCTAGGTATAAACACAAGAAATATTTACACAATTCCTTCTTTGTCTTGATCCCGACAGCAGGGCCTCTTAGAGTCTTAGCACAGTCTTCCTATTGGATTCCTTCTACAAATTCACACATGCCCACAGCCCAGGTTTATTTAGAGCAATGTTTTACATGGAGTTCTGGTGTGGTCCTGGAAGAGAAGCACTGAGCAGCAAAGTTGGTTTAAAGTGACAGGCCGGTAGTTCAAACCTACCAGACCCTCCTCAGAAACCCATTATATGGTCACTATGAGTAGGAACTGACTTGACAACACTTAACAACCACAACAACATGCTTTACATGGGAAAAAAATTCAGCAAACTGCAAGTATATGGAACAGCTTATCCTCACAAGAACAAGTTCAGGACACATGGTACCCAATCTTTGAAGCCATAGTCTCCAGTCTTTGGAAAGGCTTGGTTGGAATTTTCTAGAATAATCCCCAAACTGTTCCAAGATTTTCAAGTATAGCAATCTGGGCTGTTATTGTTGTTGTTTGGTGCCATCAAGCCAGCACCAACTCATAGCGACCTTATGCACATCAGAATGAAACACTGCCTGATCCTGGACCAGCCTCACTACTGTTGTCACACTTGAGTCCATCGATGCTGCCACTTGGCCAATTCATCTCATTCGGGGTCTTCCTCTTTTTCTCTGACCCTCCACCCTATCAAACATGATATCCTTCTCCAGAGACTGGTCCCTCCTGACAATATGTCCTAAGTATGAGAGACAAAGTTTGGCCATCATGGCCTCCAAGAAGCACTCTGGCTGCACTTCTTCCAAAATGGATCTATTGGTTCTTTTGGCATCCCATGGCACTTTCAATATTCTCCTCCAACACCATAACTACCATAACTCAAAAGCATCAATTCTTCTATGGTCTTTCATAGTCACTGTCCAGCTTTTGCATCCATATGAGGTTATTGAAAATACCATGGATTGGGTCAGGCGCACCTTAGTACTGACATCTCTGCTCTTCAGTACTTTAAAAAGTTCCTGTGCAGCAGATTTGCCCAATGCAATATGTCGTCTGATCTCTTGACTGCTGCTTCCACGAGTGTTGACAATTGATCCAAGAAGAATGAAGTCCTTGACAACTTCAATCTCTTCTTCATTGATAAGAATGTTGTGTATTGGTCCAGTGGTGAGGATTTTTGTTTTCTTTACATTGAAATGTAATCCATGCTGAAGGCTGTGCTCTATGATCTTCATCAGTAAATGTTTTAAGTCTGCTTCACTTTCAGCAAGCAAGGTTGTATCATCTGCATATCGCAGGTTGTTAATGAGTCTTCCTCCAATCCTGATTCTACCTGATTTCATTTCTGCTTTAATCACTATCAGCTAAGAAATTATATTAGAAAATAGCCAAGTAATACCACTGAGTTCAAGAGGCAGAAAAACTGTCAAGACTACCCTTTAGTACTAGAAATGAAAATTCAAGTGCAAACTCCCACAGAAATACAAATTATTGTACAGAATGTAATAAGCCATTATTATCTTTATCATTTCTACATGACATTAGTGTTGCCATTGTAAGAATGCCTCCCTCTCTTGGTTTGAAAAGCCCTGTTGAAACTTCACTTCAAATGATCCTTCCAACCCTTTCCTCACATCTACTACATGCTGCAAATGAAGGACACACATTGCATGATTAAAATACATAATTCATCATGGCTGTGCAAATAATCTTACTGATGCAACCATTGAGGCTCCTCCACAATGCCCAAAATTCCTCTCTCCAAGATTCTGCAGCATGACTTCGCTTCACAAGAATCTCAACTTTCCTCAGAGAGAGCACACCTCCAAAATTGGTTCAGGTCTTGTCACTGCACCTAGGCACCAGACTACCAGGCAATTTACTCCCTACTTCCCAACAATTACACACAGAATACCAGCTCATCCATCTCTGCCACATGCTGGGGACGTGGAGGCCTGGAGTTCAGAGTCAAGTCCAGGGTTTAAGGGTCAGGGGCTTATGAGGATCCAGGGTTCTCAGATTCTGGGACCAGAAACAAGGGAATGAGGCGTCTGGGGTCCAGGATGGTTTGGGGTTGCCTAGGCAATGCAGAGGGCCATGCCCCAGCCTGGCCACAAGACCCCTAATGGACAATGTTGTCACCCTTCTGGTCTTTGTTTCCCAGGGTGTCCATGGGCGGGCCAGGAACAGCGGATTCCTGACCTGTAACCACTCTGATCGTAAGGTTCTAGTAGCTAAGCACTTTAAAACAACTGCACTGCCAATGCATCTTGTTGTTAAGTGCCATTGAGTTGGTTTTGACTCATAGTGCCCCTGTACAGGGTTTCTAAGGGTTTGAACCACCATCCTTTCATGTAACAGTCCAGTGCTTATCCTACAGTGCCATACCAAGACTCTTCCCAGTGCCTCACAACAAACAACATTTATTATGCTCCTGAGTGTGTGCCTGAAGGATTTCAGTTAGATTCGTCTAGGAACTTCAGGTATTGGATGAGCTGGCTCTCATGTCTGGTGGTTATCTGCTGTGCTATAACTTGGCAGGGTAGAATGCAGCTACTCTATTTTTCATTTGCCACTCCTTCGCCGGTAAGTTACCTGGGCATGTTCTCATGGTAATTGGAGAGGGAAACTTGCAGATGAAGTTTTCAAGTGCTTTCTCAAGCCTCTGCTTGGATTACATCTTCTAATATCTCACTGACTGTAGCCAAGTCACATGACAAAGTAAATCACAGCAAAAGGTATGACACCAGGGAGTTCTGACACACTGGATATTAATGCAATCAGTCTTCCATAGTATCAAAAATATTTTTTCGGTTTTTCTATATTTGAGTGCTATTCCAACTTCCTGAGTGGGTGAGGTTCCTAAAGCATTGGCACTGATTGCCCCAGTTCATTTGAGAACCCATTAAACCTGGGGAAGATGGCAAGACAGATTCCTTTTCCTGGTTCTACATTATAGAAAAAAACATACAAACTTTTTTTTTTTTCAAAAATGAAAAAAAAAAAAAAAAAGAGCATTATGGAAGAAGCATCTATTAGGATGCAGCTGGACAGAGCTGATATAGCTGGAGAAAATTTTGCTTGGCCCTGGCTGACATGCATTCATTTCAGAACCAAAAACTGAAAAGAGCATCTGGTATCTTATAACGAGTCTTTGTTACAGTTTATTTTTAAGCTTGCATTTTATCATCCAACACAAAGTTAATTTCATACAAAAGTAATTCCATGAGAGCATTAGTATGAATAATTGGTCATTGAGTAACTGAATGCTGGATGTAATCAATTGATATTTGAATGATGTGCTACAATAAATTAATAGTAAAATGATCTCTGCCTTCTAATTCACCCTAACAGAAATAAAAAATAGATTTTGTATGTTTTTCCGTTTCTCCATATTAATTTTTGTTATGGACAGAAGGAATAAGAGCAACAACAAAAAGGACATCAGCTAGTCTGGTTACAAATATGTCTTAGCTGGGAAATATTACTAAAATAGATCTAAAGGAAATAGTAGATGAGGGAAATATGTAGATTAAAAGTGTTATTGTTGTTAAGTGCCATCAAGTTAGTTCTAACTCATAGCGACCCTGGATAGGGTTTCCAAAGAGCAACGGGTGGGTTTGAACTACTGACCTTGTGGTTAGCAGTCCAGTGTTTATCCTACAGCACCACACCAGAATGTTAATGGCAGGGAGAATCACATCTTTTCTATTTCTACAATTGTCCATTTCAGTTGTAACACAATAATGTCTTAGAATCAGGAGACAGCATACCTAGACCCATTATACTTTATTTCATCATGTAAAGCCATTGCTCAAATCATTTTGAACCTTATTATGTGATTGAGACAGAATAAATGTATAGGAACATTGTAAATGTTCGATCACAACAATACACCTGCTCAACAAAAGGCATGAAGTACTGATACTTGCTACAACACGGATGAACCCTGAAAACATTACACTAAGAGAAAGAAAAAGATCACAAAAGACCACATACGGTATGATGTACTAATTTGAAATACAGAATAGGCAACTCTAGATTCAGAGAGTAGATTGCAGATTGCTTAGGACTGAAGTGGGAGGAAGGGGACACAGTGATGGGAAATGACTGTTAACAGGTCCTGGGCTTCTTCCTGGGCTGTTGAAAATGTACTAAAATTAGATTGTGGTGATGGCTGCAAAACTCTGTGAAAATACTAAAAATCACTGAACTGTTATTTTAAATGGGTGAGTTTTATGATATGTGAAAAATACCTTGATAAAGTTAAAAAAAAAAAAAGTTAAATATCTGGCAGCGGTGCTTAGAGAAAAGACAAGCATTATGAAGAGTATTAGATGCAAACAGAATATTAATCATTAGATTGTTTTAAATTAGTTGGAACTATTTTGCTCAAATTATATGAATACTTCAAAATAAATTATAATATAACTTACTTTTATGAAAACTGAGCTGAGAGTGATTTTTTTTCCATTGTTGTTGGTGTTGTTGTGTGCTGTTGAGTCAGTTCTGACCCATAGCGACCTTGTATAATGTTTCTGAGTAGTGGCTGGTGGGTTTGAACCATCAACCTTGCAGTTAGCCATCTAGAGCTTATTCTAAGACAGCACCACACCTGGACTCATTAGTCCAATGAAAATAAAATACTTAGTAACATGAATTTTGTATTGGGTTTCAACAAAATGGCAGACTGAGAAAAAATGGAAACTAGAGACTCATAGAAATATAGTGAAGAGAAGAAGAAGAAAAGATTTGAAAGGAAGAAAAAAATCAGTAAAATAGGAAGGAGATCTGAGAGAAAAATAATTTCTGTCTTAGGACTCATGTTTCTGTGCAAGTTGTCTGTTGATGAGGGCTAGAGTCAAGTTATGTGCCCTTCTTAGTTGAATTATTATAGCATCACTTTTCATTTTCTTTTAAATCTTTTTTTGTGATAGAACCAGAAGGGCCCATACTCACAAACTATTTATGAGACAAAAATTAAAAAATATATATATATATATTTCCTGAATATCTATGCCACTATTTCCCTCTGTGAATAAATCCTATTACTCACCTGCAAATGTACAGAACTCAGCTAGCCCAGAAAAAATAGCTTGTTTAGAGGCAATCTCAAAGTGTAGATTCATTTTTCCATATTTCCTGTTGGTTCTTCCGTCAATCTCTGTGATTCTTTACAACAACTGAGATTCTTAAGGAGCCAGTACAGGAGGCTCACATATCAGATTGCAGCACACTATGCCAAAGACATACTCATTGATCTCTAAAATCAGAAAACAGCAGTACAAGATCATCACTTCACTCTCAGGATTTGCTTCAGCTAGTCATAGGACACCCTGACAATTTGGGAATATGAACTGATCAATATCACATATTGATCTTTTTTGTTGAGAGCACATGCCCATGTCACACACAGCATTCATATTGAGATATTTATTTCTTCTCTTTCAAGCAACAACTTAACCTTGGATTGACTCCTTAGTTTATAAGCCACACAACATTATTATGTGACTGAGAAAAGCCAAAATGAATTTAAGGAAAGCAGACAGAGAAGGCCACACAGTTCAGTTAGAGCCAAAGAAACCTAAAGAATAGTTCATCGTTTATGCTGTCTAGGGACAAAAGCTCACAACTGTAGTCATTCTTCAGTGTTCTGAGTTTCAGAATGCATTGAAAAGAAAGAAAGAAAAAACCAGCAACAAAGTAGTTAAAACTTAGATACTTAAGTACGTTATATTGACATTTTGGAGCACCTGGGTGACGTCAATGTTTAATATACTCACTTGCAGATCTAAAATTGGAGGTACCTTGCGAGAAAGGCCTAATGATCTACTTCAGAGAAATAAGCCACTGAGAACCAATGGAGCATAGTTCTACTCTGACATACTTGGGCTTTCAATGAGTTAAAGCCAACTTAAAAGCAGCTATATAATATGGGCATTTGGTAATGGCAACAAACTAATCCAACAAGAGTTTGTCCTTGTTAAAAACATTTTAAATCTTTGACAACACTAAGAACTCCTGTGAGTGATGTGGGTAGTAGTTACCCAACCCAAGACATGCTTTCTGGAAAATAGTAAGACACAAGTGCAGCCAATCCTTTGGTAGCTGTACTATTACCACTGTTCATGCATTTTTCTTTTTCTTCTTCTCTTTTCCCAGATGTGGCCTGATCAATTGTGGACATATTCTTATCTTGTATCTTTGTTTATTTTCAGAAGATCGATTCCTTGTTCACCATCTTACTTCTGAGTATTTCAAACAATGATAGTCATGTGTTTACTCTCTAATGCTAAGAGCCAATGGCAAATCTTAAGTTGGTGACACACAAAAGAGAGCAGAAGGAGGCAAACTCAGTAATGAAATGATATAGCCATTAAAATGAATATTCTCTAATTTTATAGAGTATAAGAATCCAATTTGTTGCAGTAGACAGCATATCTTTATAGCATTTAACCAAATATGTGTGTTGTTTAGTTACTTTTGAATCAGTCTCTCTGAAATACAGTAGAGAAATATTCTAGGAATACATCCTATAGGCTCAGGAAAGTATCTGTGAAATTTACATTTGCATGGCTTTATTCATAAAAAGCATTGACCTAAACACTCCTTAGAAAATATAATAAAAGTTTTTGAGAGTAATAATACTGAACTTTTAAAGAGTTCTGGTAGCGTAGTGGTTACGAATTGGGCTGCTAACCTCAAGGTCGGCAGTTCGAAACTACCAGCTGTTCCACAGGTGAAAAATGAGGCTTTCTGCTCCCGTAAAGATTTGCAGCCTCAGAAACCCTGTACAGGGTCACTATGAGTCGGAACCGACTCCACGGTACTTAACAGCAACAACATTACTGAACTCAGAGGAACAAATACAAAATAATACCACGTTTGTCACGTTTGTGAAATAATAAGAGGAAAAAATAAATGCAACATTTAGATATAGATGAAATAATAGGAAACATTAGCAGAGCTATTGTAAAAGGAGTGACTTTTACAAGTCAAGGCTTTTTAGAGACAAGTGGAGTTATTAACAGTAAGTTTTTTGAAATAGCACTGGTGTTGAATTTTAGAAATGGACAGGAAAATCTTGAGAAGATGAATTAAAAACAGGCCTCACACTGGGAGGGAGAAGCACACAAGAAGGGGATTTGTAAACGATTTAATGATTTAATTTTAAATCATTTCTAGAACAGGCAGGACCCCTGTGGGGAGTCCTGCTGTGGCGGGGCAGATTAATGCGCCAGACTGCAAAGCCATTTGAACTGCAAAGTCGGTGGTTCAAGCTCACCAGCTGCTCCTCAGAAACCCTATACGGAGTCGCTACGGGTCGGAATCAACTCCACAGCACTTTACAACAACAAGAAGTAATAATGCATTAATTAAGATGCATTCTGAAACAAGTGTACTCCTGATAAAATGATGTATGGACTTATCAGTGTTTTTAGAAGTAAAGGAAAATTGTTACAGAAAGGTTACTGTTATTAGTGCCATTGAGTTGGTTCTGACTCATAGTGACCCTGTATAGGATTTCGAATGAGCAGCTGATGGGTTTGAACTGCCAACCTTGTGGTTCACAGTCCAGTGCCAATCCATAGCATCACACTCAATTTTTCTAGCAGGAAGAGATTCATTGAAAATATAATCCTGAAATTGCTTTTTTTTTTTTTACAATTACTATATAGTTACACTAAGGAGCTCTGGTAGCGTAGTGGTTACGAATCGGGCTGCGAACCTTAAGGTTAGTGGTTCGAAACTACCAGCCGCTCCGCGGGAGAAAGATGAGGCTTTCTATTCCCGTAAAGATTTACACCCTCGGAAACCCTGTACAGGGTCGCTATGTGTCGGACCCGACTCAACGGCACTTAACAACAACAACATATAGTTACACTGAGAAATAAAATTACATGAAAAAACAAATAATATATTCTCCACATTTTAAAAACAATGTATATTGTACAGTGTACTATGGTGGTGGTGGTGATAGTTATGTGCCGTGGAATCTGTTCTGACCCGTAGCAACCTTGTATAGAGTTTCTGAGACTATAAATCTTTATGGGAACAGAAGGCCTCATCTTTCTCCCAGGAATGGCTGGTAGTTTCCAACGGCTCACCTTGAGATTAGCATCCCGACTTGTAACCTACCAGAGCTCCTTATAGCATACTATAGTATTATTTATATTACAGAGAAGAACTACCCCAAAGGTTTCCAAGACTGTAATCTTTACAGAAGCAGTCTGCCACTTCTTTTTTTCTTGAAACATCTGACAAGTTCAAATCACTGGTGTTGTAATTAGCAGACAATAGTGTTTAACAATTGCATGACTGGATTCCTTTGACATATGAGAAAAACAAGATATTCTAAATTTAGAACTATAGCTTAGATCCAATACCAACGTTTAAAACATTTAGATGGAAAATCAGTTATGAGCCCAGCCACCTGAGTTAAATGCCAAGAAGCCAGGTGCTTTGTGGGAATCTCTCCTTCCATAGCTTAGCATCTGGCTTTTCTAAGTTGTTATCTAGGGAGGAAAAGGGGAAAAATCTACCACAGTGTGTAGTGCTGAGGTTACTGGCCTCTCTAGAACAATAATATGAAAACGTTTTCTTTTCAACAATGAGACGTACAAAATGGGAATAGAAATCCAAAGGTAACAAAATACTGTATGCTCTAAAATGTCTTTTCTGCATTATTTTTAATTTATGTTAAGACCGTATTAGCTTCAGAGTGTTTATCTATGTCCCCAAGAGGGGATTAGCTAGGAACATTCTTTAAGATAAACTAAAAGAAGTATTTGGGGCTGGCACTGTTACATTTTTCTGATGTGCAGGTGTTTGTACTATTTGTACAGTTGCCTGATTGGTTTTCATCCAGGTAAATCCACGGAGAATAAGGTTTATCGTTTCAGGATAGAGAGGGGGTGCAGAGGCTATTACTGGGTAGAGTGAAAACCTGCCACTAGCCACTTCCACGCTGTTTTCTAAAGAGCTTCATGTTCTAACTCTGAAAATATAAGCAAACCTCACTTTCTCATTAAACGTGTCTTGCTGATCTTTGCTGAATCACATTCATCTTACTTTTTTCTAGCATCTTTCATAATCAACTCGGCATTCATAACTCATCAGTATTACAAAGTAAGACTATGCATACATATACAAACATTTGTTGTCGTTTTTAAGTGCCTTCAAGTTGGTTCCAACTCATAGCGACCCTGTATAGGGTTTAGGAGGGAGAGCAGCTCGTGAGTTTGAGCAATCCGGTGATTGTCCTACAGCACCACAGCAGGACCCCGTATACACAATTTGTTGTTGCTGGTAAGTTGGTTCTGACTCTTAGAGAGTATTAGGTGTCCGAGGAGTGGCTGGTGGGTTTGAACTGCTGACCTTGCGATTAGCAGTCCAGTGTTTATCCTACAGACCACACCAGGATTCCACATACACATACATTGTTGTTGTTGTTGTTGTTGTTAGGTGCCATCGAGCTGGTACTGACTCATAGCACAACAGAACAAAACACTGCCCAATCCTGGGCCATGTAAATATAGATATAGATTTTTCCATAGGTATGTGTGTTGATAGTTTCTGTTGAGTTGGCACCAACACACAATGACCATAAGCAGGACAGAATGAAGCGTTGCCAGCTGTGCACTCTCTTCATGATTATTGATATGTTTGAGCTCATTGCTGTGACTCTTCCTCTCATTGACAGTTTCCTTTATTCCCCCCTTGACTATCCCAAACACAGTGTCAAAACAAGTAATAAAATCTATCAAAACTCTTTTTAATGTTTACCTATGCTTCAGAACAGTATTGGAGAAAGAGCTTATTCATTTACTCAATTATTTCATTGATAATATTGCTTAGAGAGTCAGAAACTTCTGAGACACTGTGCTGTGTGGGGGGAACATGAGAGTGACCAGAACAGAAATAGTCTTCACCCTCATCGATAGTAGGGAGGACAAAGAATAACTGCATATCACATTGGAAGTTTCACCACGGTTCCAATTTATACAAAATGATGAATTCCAGAGCTTGTATTCGATCACAAGCTGTGTTAATAAATGATTTAACCAAAGCTTCTTAAGCCTTAAAAGCCTTCACCCATACTTGTTAGGAGCGTTCCTTTTAATTATGCTGTGCTATTTTCAGTAACCTCATATGCATGTGAAAGCTGGACAGTGAATAAGGAAGACCGTTGAAGGAAGGATTGATGCTTTTGAGTTATGGTGTTGGAGGAGAATATTGAAAGTGCCATGGGCTGCCAAAAGAACCAACAGATCTATGCTGGAAGAAGTGCAGCTAGAGAGCTCCTTGGAGGCCAGGATGGCCAAACTTCATCTCTCATAGTTAGGACATATTATCAGGAGAGACCAGTCTCCGGAGAAGGATATCATGTTTGGTAGGGTGGAGGGTCAGAGAAAAAGAGGACTACCCCAGCAAGATGGATTGGCAAAGTGGCAGCACCCATGGGCTCAAGTGTGGCAACAATTGTGAGGTTGGCCCAGGATTGTGCAGTGTTTCATTCTGTTGTGCATAAGGTCACCATGAGTTGGCACCGACTCGATGTCACCTAACAACAACAAAAGTTCCTCCCAGACCAAAAAGAGAGAGAGGGTTTGAGTATGAAGAGTTTAGATGTGTCCTCTAAAGTAGTTAGGGACGTAGTGGACTGATGTCTAACTGCAACCTAGAACGTCCAAGTGCAGAGATTGGCTAGCCAGCTGATTTTGTAGTAAAGAAGAATTGATGTTGCATTAGTCTGGCTTGCTCTCCCAAAACATGTGCCAGTGGTGGTTATATAAGACCCATCTGATGTGGGCCCGAAAGAGAAAGCTGGTCTAAAGCTGTTTTAAATTCTGAGAGTGCCAAATAGAGGAAGTAGGACCCCACAGATAAATTTTATGTGGCAAAGACGTCAAAACCCAAAGTGGAGTGTATCAAGTGTGTGCAGCCAAGAAAATTCATTTCCTATGTCACAGAAAATACATAGAACCAGAGGCAGAACTAGGTAAGGTGAGCAAAGCAGTAAGCGCAGGAGCTAAATTTAAGTGGACACCTGTAATGGTTAAAGTTTTATGTCAACTTGACTAGACTAGGATTTCCAGAGGTTTAGCAATTGGGACATTTGCATTTGAAAAGACATACAGACCAACCCAGAACTGCTGGGAGAGCCTGAGATACAAGCAGACAAGGTAGTGGACAGTTTGGCTTTTGAAATTTTCGGAGGAATCATGGCAATGAAGGTCAGCCCATTAGAGGAAACTCCCTTCTAAGACTGAAAGTTACCAGGAACCAGCGAGCTGTATGTTCTCTGGTGTCCAACTGGGTCTACATGTGAGTGGGATTGGGGCAAATGCAGCAATGAAAGACACATGCTGACTTTGGACATGTTCTATTGGCACCCACTGATGTTGAAAAAGAGATGTAGGAAGGTTGTCTGGTCTGAAGTTTAGGGAGTTGTGTGAACACTTGAGCCTATGTTCACTGACCTAGCCCATTGGGGCTATGGCAGAGAGTGAAGTGGACAACTGGTTTGCATTGCAGGAAAGTATGTGTGAGATCCCGAACTTGCAGCTGGTACCCATTTGACCTGTTTTAGATGTCCTAGGGTTAAGCTGACCAGAACCTAACCAGATTAAGATAAAGATGTTTGCTAGTCTGAGTAGTGTCAATTGCTATAATTTCATGAACTGGATTTTTGCTTATGGATGCACTTGCTCAAAATGCAAATCAGAATGGAAGAGTCTTCAGATCAAGGAACGTGCTTGTTTCCTCAGTGTAGTAGGTTGTTGTTGTTGTTATGTGCCGATTTTGACTCATAGCAACCCTGTACAGGGTTTCTGAGGCTGTAAATCTTTATGGGAGCAGAAAGCCTCAACTTTTTCTCACAAAACAGCTGGTACTTTCAAACTGCTGACCATGAGACTAGCAGCCCAATTCATAACCACTACACTACCAGAGTTCCTCAGTGTACTAGGTTGTAGGGATGGGCAATTTAGACAATGCTATCAAAACTTGGGGGTCTATTGAGGCATCAAGTGACTGACTTACAAACTTTCATGAGTGTCCTTAGTTTTAGAATGAGGGGACAAAGGAGAATCCTGATTGACAGAATTTCCTCTTTTCTGCAGGGTCTGGAGAAAGGGGCTGGGGGATGATGCTGATATGATTTTATGATTTCAGTCTTGAATAATTGTTAGTAGGATTAATTGTGGTGGTCAAAACTATAATTGTAGAAGATGTGTAATTAAAAGGAAGGAATAGTCATATTTCATTTCAGGAACAGACGATCCCAGGATCATCATTAAGGAAGAGCATGAGTGAAGCAAGGGATCCCTACCTGGCAAATCAGCAACAGCGACCACGGTGGCCAAGATGGCGTCAAGAGGAGTCAGAGCTTTGGACTGGGCCCATGGACTGAGTAAAGCTGTGCACCTGTGGGCAGAAGAATGGCTTACAGAATATGTCGTTTGGATTTCTGAACCAGCATTTATTTTTTGTTTTGTTTTGCATGTGTGCATTAAATACTTTTACTTTGTTAATTTGTGACATTTAAGATTAAAATGGGGCATCTTGGGTTGTGCATGTTTTAATTGTATTATGTTAGATGCAAGTATGATTTTACAATTTTCTTTATTTTGAGATTATGCATATAATTTATAGGTGTCAAGTTGATAAAGGTGGAATGTAATGGTTAGGGTTTTATGCCAACTTGACTAATTTAGGCTTTCCAGAGGTTTAGCAGTTGGGATGTGCTTATTCCCATGGTAGTAAAGCCTATGAATAGCCAATCAATTGAAGGGATGCTTTTGTGGAGATGTGACCTTCTCCCAATATAATAAACAAGCAGGAGGGACTCTCTTGCTCTTCCACCGGGGATCTGGGACTCTATAATTAGAAGATAATAAACTTCTCTTTATGTATATATATTT
>NW_006408549.1:10913306-10918159 GCF_000296735.1 Chrysochloris asiatica | reverse complement strand
ATATATATATATATATATTTCATTGGTTTTGCTTTTATAGGAAACCCAGCCTAAGACAGTGCCCATAAGAGCAAAAAATTAACAAAAACTTAGTAATCAAGATAATTAGTAATGAAATATTTTTTGAACCAGAATTGATACAAAATAATACATTTTTTAAACATCAAAAAAAATTTTTTAAGATGGGATTTGACCCTGCACTTACATACTCACCTTACTCTCTACATATTCACCTCACTCACCTTACTCAATTTCTAGCTCTGCAGAAATGCTCCCAGAGGCATCTCATAAGAAATATCCAAGATGTAACATAGTTCACAAAGGCAACATCCCTACTCTGGTGAATAGAGCTTGGTATCTTAAAAGATCATGAGAGGCTATCTGAGGTAAAGCTATGGGTCTCTACATGTGTGAATGAAAGAAGAGTAATGGAAATTGACGATGCTTATAATTCACTAGTCCAATGGACCAATGTAACATGTGAACATCTGTCACTGCAACTCTGAGACCTGAAGAACTAGATGTGCCAAGCTATCATTGCCAACTGCTCTGAGAGGGATTCCACCAGAAGGTCCTGCATAGAGCAGAGAAATATGGAGGGGGAAAGAGCAGGGTGGCTGCTGAGGTTGTAACCTGGACTCTAGAGCATGACAGTAGGCAGGAAAAGCAACCCTGGCGGCACAATGGCTAAGCACTCAGATGCTAACCAAAGGTTGGCACTTTGAACACAACCAGCAGCTTCCGTAGTGTAGTGTTGGGGAGGGGGCAGGGGGAAGTGCTGGTGATCTGCTCCCATCACAGTTAAAGGTTAGGAAACCCTTTGTGGCAATCCTACTCTGTCACATGGGGTCTCTATGAGTTGGAATTGACTTGACAGTACACCACAACAACCACAATGATAGAGAAGTTGGAAAGTCAGGGTCAATGTGAAATACATTCTGAAGGTAAACTACATTGTATATTTACTAGGTATTGTGGATATACAAAATGCATCTTCCATCATTTTGCAGCTATTTTATATTAGTACCTATGTTCTTGTTATTGTTATTAAGTGCTGCCAAGTTGGTTCTGACCCATAGAGACCCAGTTTAGCATTTTCGAGGAACAGCTGGTGAGCTTGAATCACTGACCTTGTTGTTCAAACCAACCTCGCAGTCCAATAATTTACATGGACTCCATTAATACCTATGCTGGTGGTGGTTACGTGCCGTGGAGTCAGTTCCAACTCATAGCGACCCTGTACAGGGTTTACAGGAAGAGAAAGCTTCATCTTTCTCCCATGGGACAGCTGGTAGTTTTGAACTGCTGACCTGGCAGTTCACAGCCCGATTCATAACCACTACACTACCAGATACCTATGGAGGACTCTTAAATGCTAAGGAAGTCTGAGGCATGCAGAGATGACTCACTCCCTGATGCTAACACCTTCCTGTGTCCATGCTACAAAAGGAGGCCCTTGTTAGTTCTCTGATCTCATCTGTCACCATTCTCCCCCTGACTCATTCTGCTCCAGAAATACTCTAGCAATACCAAAACGGTATGCATAATGTACCTGAATCATCTGAACTTGGGGTCTATGCATTTGTTCCCACAGCCATGAATACATTCCATCCAATATTTTTATGGTGAAATCACTCTCCTCCACAGCTCTGCTTAAAGCTCTCTCAGTGATG
This sequence comes from Chrysochloris asiatica, assembly GCF_000296735.1. Classification (NCBI taxonomy): domain Eukaryota; kingdom Metazoa; phylum Chordata; class Mammalia; order Afrosoricida; family Chrysochloridae; genus Chrysochloris; species Chrysochloris asiatica. Next base: position 10,916,486 of record NW_006408549.1, on the reverse strand, counting down.
TTTGCCTAACCATACTAGTTAAGTTGTATACTTTCTCCCTCATCTCAACATCCCAATTCTCTTTTTGTACTAATTTTAATAGAATTTGTTGTTCTTGTGTTTGGGTGTCATTGAGTCCATTCCTACTCATAGTGACCCCATGTGACACGATAACTGTTCCAGAGGATTTTCTGGGCTCTAATCTTTATGGAAGCAGATCAACAGGTTTTCATCATATTGAGATGCTGAGTGGATTTGAACAGCCAACCTTTTGGTTAACAGTCAAGTGCTTAACCATTGCATCACCAGGGCTCCTTTAATAGAATTTGTCATCTGCTAAAACAATACAGACTCCTGGTGTAGAGCTATAGGATCAGCATGGGACTGCAAACCAATCAGCTGCTCCTCAGAAACCCTATACAGGGTAACTATGAGTGAGGATCTATCTGATGGCATTTAACAACAATTGTTGTTGTTGTTAAGTGCCTTCGAGTCGGTTCCGACCCATAGTGACCCTGTACAGGGTTTCCGAGGCCGTAAATCTTTACGGGAGCAGAAAGCCTCATCTTTCTCCCACGGAATGGCTGGTAGTTTCGAACTGCTAACCTTAAGGTTTGCAGCCCAATTCGTAACCACTACGCTACCAGAGTTCCTTTACAACAACAATAGTAATCCAATATACTATATAATTTACTTATTTATTATAATTACTATTGGAGAAGAAATTGTTGTTTTTCAGAGTTGTTTTCTGAAATTTCTGAAAGTGTCTTAAATAGTAGATAATAAATATTTGTTGAATGAAGGAAATTCTAATAGGTGAAATAAAATATGAGCATGAACAACCAAAAAAGCTCTAAAGTGACAATAATCTTCAGACAGGCATAAAGTGAGATGGTATCTAGGGAAAGGAAGAGGCTATTTCTGGCCTAGGATCCTGTTGTGTAGGAGAAATATAAGACACAAGAGAACAGGCTGATTATGATTCAAAATGAACCCCAAGGATGATTAAGATTTGTGCAGTTTTGGAAAGGAGGGAAGACATTTTGGATAAGTGAACACTATGGGAAAAGGCAGAGAAATAGTAAACAAGTAATACATACAGGGAAAAGATTGTGACACCAGATAAATGTTTACTATTGAGAACATGTACTTTGATTTAGAGTTTGAGCAGAGATGGAGTTGATATACAGTTAGAAGTACACCAGAAGTTTCAAAGCAGAGACATGATACTGTTTGTTGTTGTTGCTAGGAGCCTTTGAGTCAGTTCTGACTCCTAGTAACCCTATGCTCAACAAAATGAAGCGCTTCCCAGTCCTGTGCCATCCTTAAAACCGTTGCTATACTTGAGCCCCTTGCTGCTGCTGCCACTGTGCCAATCCATCTCGTTGAATGTCTTCCTCTTTTTCGTTGACCCTCCAATTTACCAAGCGTAAGGTCTTTCTCCCACTGGTCCCTCTTGATAGTATTTTGGAAGCATGAGAGATGAAGTCTCCTCATCCTAGGTTCTAAGGAGCATTCTAGCTGTATTTCTTCCAAAATGGATTTGTTTGTTCTTCTGGCAATCTATGGTACTTTCAATAGTCTTCTCCAACATCATAACTCAAATGCATTGATTCCTCTCAAGACTTCCTTATTCACTGTCAAACTGTCACAAACATATGAGGCTATGGATTGGCTCAGGTGCACTTTAGGCCTCATACTGACATAAAAAATAATTTGTGAGAGGAATATAAGACACACTTATGAAAAGAAGGGAACTATAAAAGACGTTGTTGCAATAATAGGGATGCAAATTTATAAAGATCTGAACCAAGAAGGAGGCATTTGGAAGAAAGAATGGGTTTGATATCAGTAATATTGTACTTTTAAAGTCAACATAAATAGCGAACTCTGGAAACCTGGTTTGGCATGGCAGGATAATGACTAGACCACAAGATCAGTTTGACCTGCAAGGTCAGCGGTTCAAAGCCACCAGCCATTCCTTGGAAACCCTATTTGTTGTCAGGTGCCATCGAGTCAGAACCAACTCATAGCGACCCCATGTACAGCAGAGTGAAACAATGTCTGATCCTGGGCCAACCTCACTACCGCTGCCACACTTGATGCCATCAATGATGCCACCTGGCCGATCCATCTCATTAGGGGTCTTCCTCTTTTTCTCTGACCCTCCACCTTACCCAGCATGACATCCTTCTCCAGTGACTATTCCCTCTGGACAATATGTCCAAAGTATGAGAGACGAAGCTTAGCCATCTTGGCCTCCAAGGAGAACTCTGGCTGCACTTCTTCCAAAACAGATCTATTGGTTCTTTTGGCAGACCATGGCACTTTCAGTATTCTCCTCCAACACCACAACTCAAAGGCATCAATTCTTCTACGATCTTCCTTATTCACTGTCTAGCTTTCACATCCATATGAGCTTATTGAAAATACCATGGCTTGGGTCAGGCGCACCTTAGTCCTCAAGATTCAGCGCTACTTAACAACAACAATGTAGTGCTGCAGGATAAGCCCAGGACCACAAAGTCAGTTTGAACAGCAAGGTAGGTGGTTCAAACTCACCAGTCGCTCCTTGGACCCTGATACTGACTTGGTATGAGTCGAAACTGACTCAATGGTACTTAACAACAAGAGATGCTTTATAAGAAATTATTAATATGTGATCTATACTAATATATAACTTGATGTTGTTTTTGTTGTTGTTAGGTGCCATCTAGTCAGTACTGACTCATAGTGATCTTATGCACAGCAGACCAAAACACTGCCCAATCCTGGGCCAAGTACACTATCGTTCACACGCCTGAGCCCATTGATGCTGCCACTTTGCCATTCCATCTTCCTGGAGACTTCCTCTTTTTCTCTGACCCTCCACCCTACCAAACATTATATCCTTCTCCAGGGACTGGTCCCCCTTGACAATATGTCCGAAGTATGAGAGATGAAGTTTGGCCATCCTGGATTCCAAAGCACTCTGGCTGCACTTCTTCCAACACAAATCTGTTTGTTCTTTTGGCAACCTATGGCACTTTCAATATTCTCCTCCAACACCATAACTCAAAAGCATCAATTCTTTTACGGTCTTCCTTAGTCACTGTCAAGCTTTCGTATGCATATGAGGTTATTGAAAACACCATGGCTTGGGTCAGGCACACCTTAGTCCTCAAGCTGACATCTTTGCTCTTCAATACTTTAAAAAGGTCT
>NW_006408549.1:10901440-10911356 GCF_000296735.1 Chrysochloris asiatica | reverse complement strand
ATAATAGTGGTATTAACTGTGCTTCCCTGTAGGCGCATGGATATTATCCTATCACAAACAATTTCAAATTTTCCTAGATTCATACTTCGTACATTCCATGTTCCAATTATTAATGTATGTTTACAGCTGTTTCTCTTCATTTTGAGTTGTGCCCCATCAGCAAATGAAGGTCTGAGGTCTTTACTCCCACAGGCTTTCCTCCATTCATGTTATCATGGTCAACTCTACTTTGAGGAGGCAGCTCTTCCCCAGTCACATTTTGAGTGCCTTTCAACCTGAGGGGCTCATTTTCCGGCACTGTATCTGACAGTGTTTCTTTGCTATTCACAAGGTTTCCAATGACTAAATATTCAGAAGTAGTTTGTCACTCCTTTTTCCTAGTATGTCTTCATTTGGAATCTCATCTGAAACCTGTCCACCATGGGTGACCCTGCTGGTATTTAAAATACAGTAGCATAGCTTGCAGAATCACAGCAACTGACAAGCCACCACAGTACGACAAACTGACAGATGTGTGGTGGGTATAACTTGATAGTTCACAAGAATAACATTCACATATGCTTTAGCATTTAGTCCTCACAATGTCCCTGAGAAATATATATTATTAGTATTTTCCTTTCACAGTTGGAAACACTGAGAATAAGCAAAATGTGCTGTATGCATACAATGGAATACTATTGAGAAATTACAAGGTTAAATTCTTGTGTGTGTGTGTATATATATAAATATGTATGTGTACATTATATATTTGTAGGTATGTAACTGATACAAAGGTTAAAATCTATCGTTGAAGAAATTGTTCTATTGCTTCTAGACATACACAGCTCTCATTAAACTTCAAAATATCTTACATATTCTAGAAAGGTCTTTGTTAAATAGTTGTCCCTGTGATGACCCCAACTGAGGAAACACAAGACCAGTATAATAAACAGAGGTCCACATTTTCTCTTCTTACAGATTTGAACATAAATTTCATTCCTTTTAAAGTAAGATTAAAGTGGAGAATAAAGTTATTAAGTCATAATTATTACATAATACATTATTTTAATTTTTGTAATACTAAAAGCATTTTAATGTGATGAATTACTTACCTCTAGTATTATAATAGATGAAAGTTACATTCATTTGCAACTTTTGTTTAAAGAATCTAAATTAGAGGGAAACGTTTGTTTACTTCAATGAATGAAACCAGGTTTAATAGAAATTAAAATACGAAGGAAGCAAAGAAAAGTGATTTACCAAAACTTATTATTTATTTACAATAGGTTTAAGCCCTTATATTATATAAATTATATATATCAGTAAAGGGCCATTGGGCTTCTCTCCAGGACCCCTGACACACCTATAAATTTGAACAAATCTTTCAAGGCTCTTTTTTTATAATGAATTCTTTTACAACAAATTAAATACTTATTGTAAGCAAGTAATATTTTATATAGTTATTGTATTTTCTCATTTTGAGAACACGTGTTTCCCTTGATTCATTCTAGACAATCGCAGTATGTGGGGTGTTAGAGTTTTTGTGACTGTGTAATTATGTACCATTAAAATAATAACAGCTGTCGCTCATGCCGTGCCTCCTGTACCTGATGCTGTGCCTAGTATGTTACCTACATTATCTCAATTAATCCTCACAACAGGCCAGTGAAGTAGGGACAATAGTTAATCCCCATTTTACAGATGAGAATTCAGGAACTCAGAGAAATTAAGAAATGTAACCAAAGTCTCAGTTAGTAAATAGCAGAGTAGGGTTTGAACTAAGTTTTTATTAAGACCTCAGAGTCTATTTCTTAAATGCCAAACACACTGCTGATGGCCTCTCTTAACCTGATGCAGGCTATCATTGACTATTTATTAAGAAATGATGTCTAGAAAGGGCGTGAGGCCAGATGCCTTAGATAACACAAATATGCACTGCCCACAGCCCACTGATGGCTCGTCCTATAACACTGGAGTTATCAGCTGAATGGCAGGAAGTAGTATAAAAACTGACAATACGTCGATACAAAAATAACCCATCATGACTTCAGCTATAACCACTTTCTTGTTGTAAACTTTGTTCATAGAGACACTGTTACCAAAATTGTCAGATTGATTATGCATTTATAAGAGGATATAAAAAAACTTCATGGTAAAATTCCATTATTTTTTCATTCATTTTTTTTTTTTTTTTACAAACTTTTTGAAGCCACCTAGCACTTCTCCCTATTGGAACCCTGCTAAAAGGATAGCTGTTGTTGTTGTTGTTGTTGTTGTTGTTTAGTGCTGTCAAGTGAGTTCTGAGTCATAATGACCCTATATAGGGTTTCTGAGGAGCAGCTGGTAAATTTGTACTGACGATCTTTTGGTTCACACTGACCTTGCTTATCCTACAGTGCCACACCAGTACTACAAAGGGGCAGTAAATGTATTTAAAATTATATTAACCTAAAAGGACATGAAGACAGGAGAAGATTAACAGGAAAGCATGCTAAAACAATAGAATAGAGAAACATAATACATTTTTTAAAATGTAAAATATGATTTTATATATATATATATGTTGTTAAGTGCCGTTGAGTTGCTTCTAACCCATAGTGACCCTGTATAGGGTTTCCAAGGAGCAACTGGTGAGCTGAACCACCAACCTTGTAATTCAAATGGCTTTCCAGTCTAGCGCATTAACCCACAGCACCAGACCAGGACTTAATTTTCCAAATAAAATTATATATCTATATGTATATATACACACACATATACACATGTGTGTGTATATATACATATAGATATATAATTTTATTTGGAAGAAATCTTAAAGAAAATGGAAAAAATGATAAAACTATATAGACATATAAAAGTTAATGCAATTATTTTGTTATCTGTCTGATAATACTTTTAGAAAGACAGAACAAATACAAGAGAGCAAACTACCAAATACAAAATACTAGGTGAAAAAAAAGGTCAAAACAGAAGCACAAAACTCAGATTGAAAGCACTCACTGAGTTCCCAAAAGGTGAATAGAAATAGGTGGACCCAAAAATGCATTATCTTGAACTTTCAGAGCACCAGGGACCTAAAGAGATGCTCTAAGATCAAAGAAACATTCGTCATGAAAAGGAACACGAATCCAAATGCATCAGAGCCCTCAACAGTAACACTGAATCAGTTGTCTTCAATAGTCTTAGGAGAAAAAAAAATGATTGCTAACTTAACATTCTATACTCAATATCATTTATGTGTAAAGGCAAAATTGATGCAAATGCAAGTATACAAAGTGTCTCATATGAGTTACTATTTGCTAAAATGGAATACTAATGTATGAGGTGGTTTCCAAAAGTTCATGGGAAAATTCCATTATATTTTAATACCATTTTCCACAAACATCTGAAGCCCCCTCATATATGCATTATATATATATGTGTGTGTGTCTATAGTATGGGTTTATGTTATTAGGTGACATCGGATCAGTTGCAACTCGTTGCAACTCTATGTGCAACAGAATGAAGCACTGCTCAGCCTCATGCCAGCTTCATAGTAGCAGTAATGGCTGCTATGTTTGAGCCCATTATTGGAGCCATTGTGTCAAACCATCTCACTGAGGGCCTTTGTGTTTTAAGTGGACCCTCTACTTTATCAGAGAGTGCAGGGGTTCTGTACAATAATCTGGATTACAAACCACAAGCGTGGAAGTTTAAGCCTACATGCTACTCTGTGGGAGAAAGATGAGGTTTTTCTGCTCTCAAAAGATGTGCAGCCTCCAAAATCCTTTGCAGGATAGCTATTAGTCAACTCAATGGCACTTAACAACAACTACTTTATCAAGCATGATGTCCTTCCCCAAGGATTGGTCAGTTCTGATGACATGACCAAAGTCCGTGAGATAAAGGCTCACCATCTTAACTTCTAAAGTAGCATTCTGGTTATCCTTCCTCCAAGACAGATGTGTTCATTCCTCTGGAAGTTCATTCAGAAGAATGAACATTCAATAGCATTTGCTGATGCCCATAATTTAAATGCTTCGATTCAGTATATTATACATTCAAGCACAATTAAAGATTATTTCATGCTCTTTTAAAGACCATGGTAGGTATTATTGCTAGCTTTTCTTCATATGATAATTCAAGGACCCTAAACTCAGATGGTCCTGCCATCTTCATCAAGGTCACTATGCCTGTGTCTCTCCCCATTACATCGAGCAAGAAAGAACCTGATCATGAAAACATACAAGGTTTTTATAATCAAGTCAAGAAACAGCCACATATCATGTCTCACTATGTACTTACTAGCCTTAGGAAAGTTGGAAAATGTAATCTAACCATAGAAAAAGTGCAAACAGACTTTGGAGAACACATAGTAACATCCATCAAGCAAATATTCCAACATGGAATCTCAATGTTCACTTTCTTAGAAAACTACTAGAGCACATGTTTCAGCAAAATGAGGGAGGAAGTCATCAAGCCTAAGACCTAGGAGATATTGGTTGGAGAAATAAAGTCAAGTCACAGAAGCAATTTTGACAAACTGGTCAAAATTAATCATGAAGAAAAAAGGAGTTTTGCACTGTATGCAATTACTGTGAATATAATACAAAAACATGATAAAGGTTGATTGGTGGTGATCAATTATTAGAGAATATTTGATTTTCCTCTACCCAGATGAATTTCAAAACAGGCAATTTTCCTTCATTATTCTTTAGGATGCTGAGAAAAGGGTGGTTTTCTTCTAGTTCATACTCTGCAAGTGTACCTTTTTATGGTTCCATATAAGCCAAGTTCTCCTATTAAAACTACTCACCATGGGTAGGACTTGGCTTCTTGTCCTGCCCGCACTTTAACTAAAACTGTGAAAACTGAATTGAGTTTGACTGCCTCAGGGCATGGGGTCCACTTACTATTCATGTTCTCACTTTAATTTCATTTTCTACATGTACTCTAGTAATTTTTTACTCTCTAGTCAGAGCATTGATATTCTTTCAGTTGGTGTTTGGTGCCCTCAAATCAATTCAAACTCACAGCAGCTCTATTCACAACAGGAAGAAACAAGGCCAGGTCCTACGCCATGTTCATTGTTATTATCACTCTTGAGCCCACTGCTGCCACTGTATTAATCTATCTGTGGGTGGGTCTGCCTCTTTTTCCTGACCTTCCATGTTACCAAGCATGATGTCCTTCACCTGAGACTGGTCCCTCCTGATAACATGTCCAAAGTATGAGAGATAAAATCTCATCCTGGTTTCTAAGAGCATTCTCGCTGTACTTCTTCCAACACAGATTTGTTTGTTCTTCTGGCAGTCTATGGTACTTTCAATATCCTTCTGTAACATCATAGCTCAAATGTATCAATTCTGCTATGGTCTTCTTATTCGCTGGCAAATTTATACATGTATACAAGGCTACTAAACATACCATGGTTTGAGTCAGGTACACATAGTTCTCAAATCTTTGCTCTTGAGCACTTTTCAGTAGTCTTGTGTAGATTTGCCTACTATAGTATGTCATTTGATTTCTTGTCTGCTGCTTCAATGAGTATTGTTAGTGGATCCAATTAAAATTAAGTCTTTGGCAACTTTAATATTTTCTCCATTTATTATGGCTATTTAATGGTCCAGTGGTAAGGATGTTTTTTTCTTCACTCTGAGGTACAACACATACCAGAGACTGTGGTCTTTGATCTTCATCAGTAAGTATTTTAAGTCTTCTTTGCTTTATGCAAGCAAGGTTGTATAATCTGAATATAGCAACAGGGGTCAATTTCAACAGAAGTGTCATTCATGCTTATAATTTTTAAGGACCGCTGGTGGTGCTGTAGATTATGCATTGGGATGCTAACTGCAAGGTCAGTGGTTCAAATCCACCATTTCTGTGGGAGAAAGATGAAGCTGTCCAATCCAGTAAAGATTTACAGTCTCAGAAACCCTACATAGGTTTCTATGATTCTGAATCTACTAATTGGCAGTTAAGTGGGGTTTTTTTTATTGTTACAGAAATATAATGGGAACTATTGTTTTTAATTTCATCCTTTCAACACTGTTTGATTATTTAATTATTGGTGTGTGTCAACAGTAGAATACATCATTAGTAGTTATTTGTTTATTATCTCAAGTTTTACAAACCTAGTTGGAAACGTAGTTTCAAAAATGATTTCAGTGACAAGGATATGTCTAATGGACTTTCAGTCAGTTACAAGAACTGCATCTCCTGACTTAAATGCAGTAGCTTTATCACTTTCATTGAAATCATTATTCATAGAAATTTGAAACTGGAAAAGAATGAAAGGGGGCTCTAGTTAAGTTAATGTTGAGTTTTAGGATTGTGAAGTCACGAGGACATAACCATTTTCCTTTATGTACACAGTAGACAGAGAATGTTCCAGAGATCATTTGTTCAGAGAGAAAGATACAGTTCCTGAAGTAACTTCCATCCTGAGGCCCAATTGTAATTTCTTCATGTTTGTGGTTAAGAATATTAGTTGTCAGGCAATACATAAAACTACAGTTTCATCATCAAATTGATCTTGTCCTTCTATTTAAGTTAACTTTGCTTCAGTTTTCTTATGTATAAAATGAAGATAATATCAATAACCACTTCATAGGACTAAGTGAGTTTGATAGATTATCTGTGGCATAGTGGGTTGAACATTGGGCTGTTTAACACAAAGTGGGTGGTTCAAACCCACCAGCTGCTCCATGAGAGAAAAATGAGGCTTGCTTGCTCCTGTAAAGATTTATAGTCTCAGAAACCCTAGGAGAAGGAAGTTCTACTCCCTCCTATGCAGTGGCTAGGTGTCAGAATCGACTTGATGGAAATGACTTTATTTTTTAATTATATCTTACCCTTCCCATAAGATGATATATGCCCCTGCCTATTGACAAGTGTGTGGTGCTGTGGGTTAATGCGTCAGACTGAAAAGCTATTTGAACTACAAGTCAGCGGTCCAAGCAGCTCACCAGCTACTCCTCAGAAACCCTATATAGGGTCATTATGGGTCAGAATTGACTCGGCGGCACTTAACAACAACAACATTGACAAGTGACTGGTAGCACATGCCTCCTCCACTCTGACATTCAGACTTGACCCTGTGAGCAAGAGTGACAAACGGCACATCTGAGCAGAATCCATAAGAAACAATTGCACTTTCTCCAAAATAGAAAGAAAGAGATCTTTGGGGAAGAGACATAGAGTGGAGTCATGGGGACCCCCAGTTGACCAACAATATGAGAAAGTAAAGAATCTTTATTGCAATGAGTCACTAGGATAAGAATTTTTTGCTACCACAACATAATCTATCAAAAATTAGAAGTACCAAAAATTGGCTCCTGGAAGCAAGAATATGCTGTAACCAAATACCTAAACAATGTGGCGTTACCACAGAACTAAGTAGTGAGGGACAAGAAAATTATTTTGAAAGACTGGAAAAAGGAGTCTTACATTTGTTGTTGTTACATGCCATCAAGTAGGTACTGACCATTATGCACAAGAAGGAAACATCATCCTGGCCTGTGGTCATCTCACAATCATCACTACTTTTGAGCCCACTGTTGCTGCTACTGCGCCAATCCATTTTGTAGGAGGTCTTGCTCCTTTTTGCTGATTCTATACTTTACCGAGCATGATGTCCTTCGCCAGGGACTGGTTCCTTCTGACAATATGACTGAAGTAAAAGAGACAAAATCTGGTTATACTGGCTTCTAAGGAGCATTCAGGCTATATTTCTTTCAACACAGATTTGTTTGTTCTGGAATATTCATTCTTCCCAATGTTGTCCATAGCTTATCATGATATACAAAATCGAAAGTCTTTGAATATAGTCAATAAAGCACAGGTAAACATCTTTCTGCTAATCTTTGCTTTCAGCCAAGACTCATCTGACATCAGCAATGATATCCCTCATTCCACGTCCTCTTCTGAATCCAGCTTGAACCTCTGGAAGTTCCTTATCAATGTATTATTGTAGCCATTTTCATATTATCTTTAATAAAACTTTACTGATGTGGAATATCAATGATATTGCTTAATGATTTCTGCATTCTGTTGGGTCACCTGTCTTTGGAATGGGCATAATATTCTGTTTTCCAGGTAGTGGTTGGTACATAAATTTGAATACTATTTGTGTTAACTAGTTTTCCTTTTAGGAGTATGTGTATTATCCCATCACTGACAGTATTGTATTTCAAGATAGATCTTGAAATATTCTTTTTGATGATGAATGCAATTACATTCATCTTCAATTTGTCATTCTTGGCATATTAAACCACGTGATTGTCATATTCAAAATTGCCAATACTAGTCCATTTCAGCCAACTGATGCCTAGAATATCGATTTTTATGTGTAACATTTCATTTTTGACAACTTCCAATTTTCCTAGATTCATACTTCATCCGTTCCATGTTTCTATTATTAGTGGATGTTTACAGCTGTTTCTCCTCATTTTGAGTTGTACCTCAGCAGCAAATGAAGGTCCCTAAAGCTTTACTACATTCATGTTTTCACAATCAATTCTAATTAGAGGAGGCAGCTCTTTCCCAGTCATATTTTGAGTGCCTTCCAACCTGAGGGGCTCATCTTCTGGCACTATACCTGACAATATTCTGGTGCTCTTCATCATACTTCAATAGTCAATATTCTGGTGTTATCTGACAGTGTTTGACTGCTATTCATAAGATTTTCAATGACTAAATATTTAGAAGTAAGCTCAGTTGAAACCTTTTCACCATGGGCGACCCTATTGGTATTTAAAATACCACTGCCATAGATTCCAGAGTCACAGCAACATGCAAGCCACTGCAGTGTGACAAACTGACAGATGGGTGGTAGTGGCTCATGCTATGAACTGGCAAAATATTCAATATATGTGATAATATTTTTAAATCTCTAATACAAAAGACAAATATTGCAATGAGATTTTTGATTTATGGTAAAATATTTTTTTTAAGTGGAATACCAGAATGCTGACAGCATGAATTAGGTATATATATTTTTTGGTTTCTTTGACAAAATAAGACAAGAAATTTGTAAGCTAAAAAAGTTTTGACCCACTGACAAGTATTATTTAAAAGGGATATAAAAAGCTCAAAACTTCAGAATTGGTGGGTTTGCAAAGTGAAACTGTCATACGTCTGTACAGGTTAAAAGTAAAATAATGTTTTGAATGACAAAATTAGATTAAAATAAAATCATGGAAAGAATCAAAATAGTGTTAGGATAAACAAACCTTTTGTTTGAGCTTCTAAATCAAGTAAAGTAACTGACACCCAATAAATCTTAGAATGAGATCATGATGTCTGACAAATAATTGTGGCTATTGCACACAAAGCTGATTGGAATCAAATGTAAACACAGACAGTAGTTTTGAGAGTTCTATTGCCAAAGAGCTGCTTGCCTGGATTGAAAAGACATTATAACCACAACTTAGAACAACTTTGTGTTCCCAACATTCTATATATAGGCAGTAAGCAAGCTTAGGAATCGGCTCAGCATCCAAGGCTTTCAGATGTGGCCAAGGAGAACGATGAAAGTGGAAGAGCCTCCTACAGAGCAGTAGTTTAGAGACAAGGATTTGGTGAGCTACTACACAAATAGAGCAGAACCAGACAATGTTGCTAAGTGGCGTAGAGTCAGATCCCACTCAAACTGACCCTGTACAGTGTACAGCGTTTCCGAGGAGCAGCTGGTGAGTTGGAACTGCCAGCCTTTACCGCCCAAACTGACTTTGCAGTTTACCACAATAAGCAGCAGCGCCACGAGGAAAACTGCCTACACCCAGGGAAAAGACCCTGTTACATCAGTTAAATGAGATTTCTGAATTTACACACGAGTTGTGGTGTGGTGCCATAGCATCAACTCTGTACTATGAACCACAAGGTCAGCAGTTCAAACCCACCAGCTGCTCATGTTGTTGTTGTCAGGTGCCATCGAGTTGGAACCAACTCATAGTGA
>NW_006408549.1:10897191-10899375 GCF_000296735.1 Chrysochloris asiatica | reverse complement strand
TTTGACTCTCATGGACTTGTTTTCATTTTCTTCAGCTTCAGTTTGAACTTGCAAATTAGCAATTTATGGTCTGTTCCACAGTCTGCCCCTGGCCTTGTTTTCACTGATGATATGGAGATTTTCCAGCTTCTCTTTCCACAGATCTTGATTGTATCAGGATTGATTGTATCAGGAGAGAACATCTTGATTGTATCAGGATTGATATCAAAATTTAAAGTGACAGTGTCAACATAAAACCAAATGGCCACCACTCGTCTGTCTGTCATGCTGTGGTGGCTTGAGTTGCTGTGATTCTGAGGGCTATGCCCCAGTATTTTAAATAACCAGCTGGGTCACCCATGGTGGACAGGTTTCAGATGATCTTCTAGACAAAAACAGACTAGGAAGAAAGAGTGATGAACTACTTCCGAATTGCTAGTCACTGAAAACCAAACCTCATGAATAGCAGAGAAACACTGTCAGATATAGGGCCGGAAGGTGAGCCCCTCAGGTTTGAAGGCACTCAAGATGCAACTGGGGAAGAGATGCTGCCTCAAAGTAGAGTTGACTATGATAACATGAATAGAGTTAAGCTCTTGGAAGAAAAGCCCACAGAACCCTCATTTGCTGATGTGTCACAAAACAAAATGAAAATAAACAGCTGCTCATAGGAATCCCTATATAGGGTCACTATGAGTTAGAATTGACTCAATGGCACTTAACAACAACAATAATGATGGCCTTGGGCCCCCATTCATTCCTTTTTTTATGTAACTGTTTATTTTCATTCTTGTCTTACCACTGTATGTCAGATAATGTGGATATGTGGAAAATAATTTCTCTTTTTGGGTCATACACTTCTGTTCTGGATTGGGAGAATTTTCATTGGATGTACAGGAGAGAGAAGCATCAGAAAGCAGAGAAGTTAATAGGAGAAAGAGGGATAGCTGAATTTAGATGCATTATTGTTTTCTATTATTTTCTATTCTCCCTTTAAAAGAATGATACCTCTAAATTTGTTAACATTTGACTAACAGTGACCACTGTGGAAAGAAGTTATGTCTCACATAATTTCATGGAACTTGTCATCAGTGTGCTGTGACCAAGTCGAGACTTCAGGAGCCTTCCATGGTTTGGCTATTTCTCTTTTTTCCTTTGCCCTACAACAAAAAGTGCCATCGAGTCAGTTCCAACTCAGAGCAATCCTGTATAGGGTTTCCAAGGAGCAGCTGGTGGATTTGAACCTCTGACCTTGTGGATAGCAATGCAGTGGTTATCCTACAGCACTATACCAATACACCTAGTCAAAATAGGGTGTACTATTTCAGTTTTGTCACTAATAAAAAAGATACATAAAGCAGACCTGAAGCCAACATGTAACAGGAACAATAACTAAATCTTTCATGTTATAAGTCACTGATATTTGGGGTTCTTTGTTACCATATCAGAACCTAGGGAAAACTAATAAAGAAACAATAAAATTAGTGAGTGCTTAGAATAATAAACTATAGAGAGCACAGTTCTACTCTAATACATGTGGGATGTCATGTGTTGGAATCAACTAGATATAACAGCAGTTTATGATCAAAACAGTCTTTTAAAAATATAACCAATTAGCTTATTGTTGTTGTTAAGTGCTGTCGAGTTAGTTCTGACTCATAGCTACCCAGTATAGGGTTTCTAAGGAAAACTGGCATTGCAGTTCAATCTGACCTTGTGGTCTAGTGCTTATACTATAGTACCACACCAGGGCTCTAACCAATTAGCCTAGTCATAAACAAATGACTACATTTAATTACAACCAGATCATCATACTAGATAACACAACGCATGGCCTATCACACTAGGGTTATTGTTTCTACTGGATGATTTATAATAATGAAATAAAGTAAAACCCAAACCTATTGCCTTCGAGTCAGCTCCAACTCATAGCACCGTGATATGACAGAGCAGTACTGCACAACAGGGCTTCCAAGGCCATGACCTTTACAGAGCAGATGGTAACATCTTTCTCTTGTAATACGCCTCTTCTTTACTACCCAACTGGATAGGTTCCAAAGACCAGGTCATTATGCAAAATTTGGCTTTATGGAAAAATGGAGGATGACCACATCAGATCACAAAATAGAGATGACTATGTCATTACAAGGAGCTCTGGTAGCATAGTGGTTACAAATCTGGCTGCAAACCTCAGGGTCAGCAGTT
>NW_006408549.1:10895801-10897071 GCF_000296735.1 Chrysochloris asiatica | reverse complement strand
AACAACAACAACAACAAATGTCATTACATTCTTTCCAAATTATGTAATTGCATCATGATCACTTTCCATCACTATACAACTGTCAAACCAGTGACAATCATGGCCAAGGTAAGTTGACGCATAACCTTAACCATGACAGCCAAAGTTACTCTGACCTCGCACTGCGTCTCAGCTTTCATTACTGGAAGACATTGGTCATTAATGTGCAAAAGAGGTGGGTAGTAGATTTTATACTATTGCTACAATTGTGAAACGTTGAATGTTGAGATCGTTGATAAGTGAGGAATGGTGGTGGTGGTTATGTGTCCTGGACTGGGTTCCAACTCACAGCAACCCTCTATAGGGTTTCCGAGACTCTTTACCAGAACAGAAAACCTCATCTTTCTCCTTCAGAACCGCTGGTAGTTGGAACTGCTGACAATGAGATTAGGAGCCCGACTCATAACCACTACACTACCAAGGCTCCTGAAGTGAGGTATGTTGTTGTTGTTGTTAAGTGCCGTCGAGTCAATTCCAACCCACAGCGACCCTGTATAGGGTTTCCAAGGAGCAGCTGGTAAGCTTGAACTGCCAACCTTGCAGTTCAAATGGCTTTGCAGTCTGGCGCATTAACTCACAGTGCCACACCAGGACTCCAAGTGAGGTATAGGTGTCATCATATAGTTCCCTGAAATGCAATTTGCTAAGTTAAAAATGTAGTAATATCAAAATTTTTTAAATTATAAGTCACATTGTTACTTTTATAATTCTATTTAATTTTCAAAAATGATGGAATGAAATACTAGTGGCTAAAATAATATGTGACAAGTCAACAAAAATCTCAATTTGAAGTATTAGAAAATTCTATTAAAACTACCTACTTGACTATTATTATACTCACAAAGAATTCCTTTATGTTTATAAAGATATGTCAATTTTGTTCAATAAAAACAATACGTTTTAAATAAAATCTTCTAATCCTTGGATGTTAAAATTAAATTTAGACAAATAAACAAGTTGGATTATTCCTTCTATTATCGCTTCTAAGGTCAAATACAGACTGTGTTATACTGATTAAAGTTCACCACTGCCAAATTTGTAAAACATTACATTTGCTGTATCAATTCAATTCTTATTTTAAAAGAGATTGCTCCTATAAAGAACCTTCAAATAGGTATCAACTCACAGTGACCTTATGAACAACAGGGCACTTGATTTTGTGCATCAATCTCACAATCGTTGCTACATTTAAGCCCACTGCTGCTGCCATTGTGCCAATCTATCTCATTGG
>NW_006408549.1:10884345-10894491 GCF_000296735.1 Chrysochloris asiatica | reverse complement strand
CATCAGGTCTTGAGTATATTGTATGCTGAGAAATGATAGAACATCAACTATTTAATTTTGGTGTAGTGACTCTGTGTATTCCTTCCATCTTCTTTTGTTGTTTCCAGTATCATTCAATATTTTACCTACAGAATATGTCAGATATTACTTTTTAAATAAAACAAAGGAATGTCATCACTAATTCATCTTAAAGTGCATTGGGCATCTTGTGAATGAAAGCTAGTATACAGTGGTGGCTCAGTGGTAGAGTTCTCACCTTCCCAGTTGGAATTCCAGGTTTAATTACTGGCTATTATACCTACTGCACAGCTACCATCCTTCTGCTAGTGGAGGTTTGCATGTTTCTATGATGATGAATAGATCTCAGCATGGCTACCAAACTAAGACAGAGTAGGAAGAAAACCTGGCTATCTAATATTTAAAATAAGCCAGCAATAACCCTAAGGATCAAAACAGTACAGTCGTGTTATCATGGGTTGTCATGAATTGGGACCAACTTCATGGCAGCTAATAACAGTGATAAATGCAAATTACTATTTGAGTATTGTGGATTAAAAATAGGAGACATAATGTCTGCTTTCAATAAGCATATAGTTTAGTTCTGATGATAGAAAAGTGTTCATAGTACCACAGGAGTTGATTCCTTTCTATTAGATCCGCAAGGGTAGCCTAACCTCTTGGAGGCTTATATTTACTCATAGTCTCCACCCATCTCCCATTCATTCCTCAACCCATTTTGGTTGGTTTCCATTTCCATTAAATTTTGTTTGTTTATCACAGTTTTTATTGTTGTTGTTTATAAGTTTTTATTGTGAACTAAGTGATAATTTACATGGGAGAACATCATCTTTACATCATCATTTCAATGCAATGATCACAATCTCCATGCATCATCATTCAACACTTTTTGCTTCTATTCCCTGTTTTGTTTTGTTTGGGTTTTTTGTTGTTGTTTTGGGGGTGGGGTGGGGCATGAACACAGAAACACTCTGAAATATATAATAATTTAAAAAACCAAGGAGCACATTCCACAAGCCTGCCTCCTGGCCACCAGCACCCAGTCCCTCTCTTTCCATGAGTCCAGAGTCCTCAGCTGCTCCCTCTCTCCAAGTATTCATCTCTGTCTCTATCTCTGGTGTCACTGCTTCTCTGGAAAGGGTTCCACACTCTGTGTGTGCTCTTCTCTCTTCATGGTCCTAGGATCCTCTGTTTCCTAAGACTAATTACGCTCCCATTTTTGTTACAAAACTTTTATCTTTACAGTTATGACAGTCACAATTAGTCATGATAACAATTAATCACTATTAAATCGTTAGAATCTTATTCCAATCTCTTTTCATCAGACCCATCTGTTGTTGTTGTCATTAGGTGCCATCAAGTTGGCACCGACTCATAGTGATACCATGCACAACAGAAAGAAACACTGCCCGGTCCTGGACTAACCTCACAATTGTTGACACGCTTGAACCCATTGATGCTGCCACTTTACCAATCCATCTCGCTGGGGGTCTTTCTCTTTTTCACTGATCCTTCACCTTACCAACATGATATCCTACTCCAGCAACTGGTCCCTCCTGACAATATGTCAGAAGTATGAGAGACAAAGTTTGGTCATCATGGCCTCCAAGGAGCACTCTGGCTGCACTTCTTCCAATACAGATCTGTTTGTTCTTTTGACAGCCCAAGGCACTTTCAATATTCTCCAACACCATAACTCAAAAGCATCAATTCTTCTACAGTCTTCTTTATTCACTGTCCAGCTTTCACATGCATATGAGGTTATTGAAAATACCATAGCTTGGGTCAAGTGCACCTTAGTCCTCAAGCTGATATTTTTGCTCTGCAACACTTTAAAAAGTTATTGTGCAACAGACTTGCCTAATATAATACATAGTTTGATTCCTTGACTGCTGCTTTCATGAGTGTTGATAGTTGATCCAAGAAGAATGAAGTCCTTGACAACTTCAATCTTTTCTCTATTGATAAGAATGTTGTTTATTGGTCCATCTACACAAGATGAAAAATATTCAGTAGGGACTCCATCTTGCCCCATACACTCTTAAACTAAATTCCTTCTTGAAAACTTGTAAGGCAGTAATTACTGCCTTTATCACCCCCTCATATCAGGTAGCCAATGCCTTGCCTAAGTTGCCCATCCCCATATACCCTGTATACAGAGGGGATAACATTAATACTTGATGTGAAGACTCCTTCCCTCTCAATTAGTATTTTTAGCTATTACATCCATAAGTATAGGTCAAGTTCATCAAATTGTAGCAATTTACACTCATTTCCTTTATCAAAAATTGTTGTTGCTTTTATCTTTCTCTAGTTGAATTCTGGTTATCAAACCATAAAGGCTGGGTCAAATGGGTACTATCTGAGAGTTTGAGAATTCTTGTGAATCTCCCCTCCCTTCCTATCAGCTGGATGATTCACTCTCAGCTCTAGCCCTCCATGGCTATGTCCTTGTCCTTGGGTTCAGGAATCCCAAGGTCTCACCACACTTTGGACCAACCACCTCTTCCTCTTCTCTCTCTCATTTTCAGGACAACAGGAGGAGCATGGTTGAACTCAGCCCATTTCTTCATTGCTGCCTTTTTCTCTCTTTCACTCACCAATAGACCAACATGGTTGCTAGCAAGCTTACATGCCTGCTTATGTTCCCTTTGAGTTTCAGTCTTGGAGGGGGGTTTGTCCTGAAGGGACTTTTTACTTGCCTTGATGGCTCCCCAGCAAAAAACTTGCTTGTTCTTGTAGTAGCCATGTCCATTAGGTTTTGAATCTGCTATCATCCCAATTAGATCACCTCATTACTAAGTCCAATAGATAGTTTCCGTTCTTTATCTGTGTCATATTGATCACTACTGACCATTTATTTTCTCTACCTTGGCATGGTCCTGTGGCCTAGACTTAACACACACCATGTTTTTGTTTTTTTTGTTTTTTTGTTTGTTTTCTCTTTCTATTACTCACTTCATTGTGTTCTCTTCCTCTGATCTTGTCATCCATTGTCATCCCTTAATTTTTGTTGCTATTTAGACTGTCATGCCATCATCAAATCTTCTTATTCATTCTCATCTATCCCCGTTTATGCACTTCTTGCTGTGAAGCGCCGTTGAGTTGGTTCCAACTCATAGTAACCTTGTATAGGGTTTCCAAGGAATGTCTGGTGAGTTTGAACCACCCTCCTTGTGGTACAAACCAACCTTGAGGTTGAGTGCTTGTCCTGTGGAGTCACACTAGGATTGCTTTTATACACTGTTGTTGTTGTTGGTAAGTGCTGGAGAGTTGGTTTCAACTCATAGCTACCCTGCATAGGGTTTCTGAGGAGCAGCTGGTGAGCTTGAATTTCCGACCTTGCAGTTCAAACTGACTTTTACAGTCCAGCACATTGACCCACAGTGCCACACTAGGACCCCTTTTATACACTAATGGTTCCCAAGTAAGCATTTCCAGTTCAAATTTATTTATGAATTACTGATACAGATTTCTACTTGGATGTCCTACAAGTAGGATGTAGGATGTCCTACAAATTAAAGTCCAACCCTTCAAACTTACTTCTAGCTTTAATTCCCTGAATGTGCGGAGCTTTCTCTCATCTAGAACCCTTGATGAAGCCAGAGCTCCACTCTATCCCTCTGTCCCATCTCGAGCCTGACCCATTCTGCTTAACAATTTAAAATAGTTTTTAATTCTTTCACAAAGCCTTAAGTTGTCCTAGAATGTATGTATTAGACATACTTCTCAGTCCTCCTGTCACATATATCATAAAGCTCTAGACCTTTCATTGGACTATAAGCCTTTGGAGGACAAGTACCATATCTATTTTGTTATCTATTATCTCCAATACGTACCACAGTAGCTAACATAATATATAGGAGTTGTTTTCCATACAGTGTAGTGTAGTGGTTTGGGGACAGGGTTTCAGGGAAATTACCAAGGTTCAAGCTCTGGTTCTGCCACTTACTACCTGCATACCTTTAGACAAGCTACTAAACTCCATGGTACTTAGACTGTGGGCATAATAATAGTTCTTTTCATGAAATTATTGTGAGAATTACATGAGTTAATCTGTACAAAGTATACAGAAATTTTTCCTTTCACAGAAGTGCTAAATAAATATCATTTCAGTTATCAATATAGAATTACTTGTAGTGTGTTCTTACTACCTGTATACATCAATAGTATCCCCAAACAATTTTAATCTAGTTCTGAGTGCTAGAGTTGTCTGACCTGGGAAGACAGTACTATATAATTGGAATTTATTGTTAACTATACCAGCTACCTTAAATGTACACACAATAGGAGAGGAACAATTTACAGTCTTCCCTACCTAGACATCCCATGGCCTCCAAGGGAAGGTTTGATTGATCTGAATCCATAATTGGCTGGACCATATTTACTCTTCAGAGGGCTCTGAATTATTCTTAAAATTAGATGGGAAGATGTATTCAGGTTTTTCAGCCCTAGCGTAGTGGTTACAAATCGTGACTTGAGTGAACCTCAAGGTCAGCAGTTCGAAACTACCAGCTGTTCCGCAAGACAAAGATGAAGCTTCCTGCTCCCATAAAGATTTACAGCCTCAGAAATCCTGTACAGGGTCGCTATGAGTCGGAACCAACTCCATGGCACATAACAACAACAACAACAACTCTCTTAAACTTTCTTTCCCTAATTTATTAGTCAGAAAGAAATAGGAGATCTCACTTCAATTTTAAATACAAGTCAGCATCCCAACATAGCCTTGAACCACAATTCTTCTTTTGGGAATTACGTTCTTGCATAGCAATTGAAGTTCCCTTATTTATAGTCTGCTCTTGTTTCTGCATTAGTCAGGTGGCTTAGGAAACTGACAGGACAAGATTCTAGCATGGAAAGCCTTGCCTGAAACACCATCAGAAAGTAGACAACTAACAATGACAATCCTAACACATCCCAATGTTCACTAAGGGGTCAGACTAGGGATGGTGGAAGACCTGGGTCTGGGTGCTATCCTAGATATATAGGAAAGTACTAACGGGGTTTATTCAGATAGCTCTGCCCTCAGAGGGTGCCTGTAAAGGTGATTTTTGTTGTTGTTAGGTGCCGTTGGTCGAGTCGGTTCCGACCCATATCGACCCTGTATAGGGCTTCTGAGTAGTGAGCTTGAACCACCGACCTTGCCGTTCAAACAGATTTACAGTCTGGCTCATTAACCCACAGTGCCATACCAGAACTCCTTGTAAAGGTGATGAATATGTGCAATATACTATAGCAAGTGTTTTAGTAAGATTATGTGCATAGAGAGAGAAATAAGAGTGAACGATCAAAGAAGGAAACATTCCGTTTTCTAGGCTTAAAAGAAGAAATACATGTTCTCAGAGTAGCGGTGGTGGTGGTGGTTATGTGCCATGGAGTTGATTCCAACTCATAGCAATCCTGTATAGGGTTTCCGAGGCTACAGATCTTTATTGGAACAGAAAGCCTCATCTTTCTCCTGTGGAGTGGCTGGTAGATTCTAAGTGCTGACCTTATGACTACCAGGGCCCTTTGTTCTCAGGGTAGGCATGTACAAAAATCCCAGAGACGTCAAAGAGCAGGCTGTACTTGAGAAAACAGAAGTAAATCCAGTTGTGTTTAGGATAGGTTGCAGTGTAGGGGATTACTACTGGTACCACTGGAGAAGTCATCATTGGTCATACAGATCATTAAGAGTTGTGGCTAGTTAAACTTGACCATGTCATGAATAGGGAGCCAGAAGTGTTTGAAGCAGTATTCTATTTAAGTTTTAATGATCTTTTAGTGGGAATATGGTCCAAGAAGGATAGTGCACATTTCCAGCAGGAGTTTGCTTCCAGGGTATAAATTGAATACTTCAAGGATAAGGCTGAATTTTCCTTAAGGAAAGATAAGGATATTAATTCATGTTGCCATAGTCACAAGCAATGACTTAAAGACAGAGTATTCTAAACACAGTTCTAATTTGACTGCCCCCTAACAATTGAAACAATCTTAACTAGCAAAACAGAAACAATTTCAAATAATTAAAATTAGAAATGAGCTCATGTGTAAGTTCAATTTTATAGTCTTTTTTATGTGGGCTTCAGAAAATCCAGTTGATTCAATAAAATAAAATATCCCAGACACCTGGTATAATTAAAGCAAGTGAACCAAGTGGTAAAAATATCTCTGATTGAAACTGTTTGATCTCTAGCCAGAAAGACTACAAATTCTATATAACTCTGGAGTCTGAAATAAATATATGGGTTAGAGTGTGGCCAGAAGAGAAATACGATGATTCTGTCTGTGGGTCAGATAGGCATTACCTTATTTTACAAGGTCTAACGGTAAGTTCTTCAGAAGCTGTTTAAATAGCTCAAGCCTGTATCTCACTGTTTTCTGTTGAGTTGATTCCAATTCATAGTGACCCCATGTGACAGACAGTAGAACTGTCCACTGGGTTTCCAGACTGTAAGATTTTGGGAAGAAGCCCAGATAGTGTAGTGGGTTATAAGATGAGTTGCAAATAACGAGGTCAGCAGTTTGAATCTACCAGCAGCTCTGCAGGAGAAAGACGAGCCTTTCTGTTTCCATGATGATTTACAGCCTCAGCCGGATACCCTGCACAGGGTTGCTATGAATTGGAACTGTCTCAAGGGGGCACCACCAGCCATGTACCACCAGTCTTTATGGAGGTGGATGGCTAGGTCTTCCTCCCACAAAGCCTCTGGGTGAGTTCAAACTACCAACTTTTTGGTTAGTAGCTGAGCAATTAACCACTGCACCACCAGGTGTCAAAATTTATCTGGCCCATTTTATTCTAGGAGGCCCTGGAAGCTCAAAAACTAAAAAGCTCAGCTGCTAGCCAAAGCATGGACTCACCAGTCTGAGGGAGAAAGATGTGGCCATCTACTTCCATAAGGCACTGGAGACCTGGTGGGGTAGTTCTGCTCTGCCCTTGTTGTGGTTATTGTAAAGTACTGTCGAGTATGTTCCGACTCATGTGTCCCTAGATAGCATTTCCAAGAAGTGGCTGGTGAGCTTAAACAGCGGATCTTGCAGTCCAGCACATTAACCCACAGTGCCATAGTGTTGTTAGTACTTGGAATTGACTTGAGGGCGATGGGTGTATATTTGTTTTGTGAAATATTCAGAGGAAAATCAATCCATACCCATGTGATGAAAATAATCAACTTCATTAATAGAGATAACAGGGAAGTTGGGGAACCCCTGCAAACAAGCCCACATTTCCTTCCCATTTACTAGCATAAATTGACCTAATATATAAATCTTCTTTTACTTGTTGGTCAGATCTAAAAGAGGGCTACCTGCAGTTTTCCACACTACTTTCTTGTAAATGATTCTTGATTGCAAAAATCTCCGTTTCCTGTCAGTTACAATGGCACCTTTCACTTAGGCACCATGGGGGTGTTTAATTCTAGTAAGGGATACAGGCAGCAGACAAGAGTGTTTTGAAAAAGCATTTTTGAAAAAGAGTTTTAAATTCATTAAGAAATTACTTTTCCTTCCCAGGGCAGGAAGATGGGGTGACAGGAGCTACAGGGCATCGGTTACTAGAAGGTGTTTATAACATAAATTTTATACACTGTCAGTCTGCCTCCAATGCAGAGTTACCATAGCAACTGCCATATCATCTGTACCTAAAGCTATTTTTAAGATGCAGATAAATTTCTTAAGGAAACGGAATGGCATGTCAAGGTAAATTTCTTCCGTAACTCTTCTGTGTTTCCAGTGACACCAGCATAAGTCCATTTTGACAGAAAAGAGTGTTGGAGCAAATATGTTTGTGTGTATTCTGTTTAACGAAATTAAAGTCTAAGTTTATTTTTAAGTATGCATTTAAAATTTTATTTAACAAGGTAATTGATCTATAAAATTAATATAATAAACTGTACATATTTAAGGCATCACATGTGTTGATGTTTAGTTATGAATATGAGGGTAGGCTTTAAAAAGTTTGTGGGAAAATTCCACTATCTTTTCCCTCCGTTTTCTAAAAAACATTTTGAAGCCTTCTCTTATGCTAGGGAGCTATCTTTATAGCAAAATGATGAACACACCCAAGATCCCAGAAGTTTCTTTGTCTTTTGAAACCCTCCCCCCAAATCCCTCTCTAATCCCTCATTGGCAACTAAGCCATCCATTTTCTAAAGGCCAGCAGTTGAAACCCACCTATAGCTCCATGAGAAAATGATGAGACTTTCTGTTCCTATAAAGGTCTGAAGCCTCAGAAGCCCAGATAGGATTGCTACGACAGGGAATAACTCGGTAACGTTGAGTTTGGTGGTTTGTTTTCTGAGCATTCCATCACATTATATACCTTAATTTCTTTATCCAGTTGTCTACTGAGGTACCATCCATACTTTGATAACTATTGAGCTCCCATCAAAGACTTGGATTGTCTTTTACATATAATGTAATGTAATCACAGTAGGGAAATCTTTGGAGGCAATTTTGAGATTGTGTATACCACAGCAGCCAACATGGTTATTGATGATGTTGTTATTGCTGTTAAGTGCCATCGGGTTGCTTTCAACTCACAGCGATCCTGCATAGGGTTCATGAGGAGTGGCTGGTGGCTTTGAACTAGCAATTTTGTGGCTAGCAGTCCAGTGTTTAATCTACAGTGCCACACAATGTAGTTAGATTTTATTCTGTAGTTTTTCATTTGCCTTTTGTCTTTTTCTTTGTTTCTATTTTCCTCTTTTTCTGCCTTCTCCTGAATTGAGGTTTATTTTTGTTTTATTTTATGTTGCATCTCCTTTATTGACTTTTTAGCTATAACTCAATACATTATTATGGTAGATTATAATACATTTTTAATTCATCACAGTCTACCTTAAAATGACAAACTACCACTTCATATATCGTCTACCACCCATCTATCAGTTTGTTGTACTCTGGTGGCTTACACGTTGCTATGATGCTGAAACACTGGTATTTGAAATACCAGCATGGTAACCTATGGTACACAAGTTGTCAGTGAAGATTCTGATCATCAATTTCTGAAAAAAATAACCAATATAGATCACAACGGAACGTTTTCCAAGAGAATTCTGGAAGATTAGCCCCCCAGGGTAGAAGGCACTACACAATGGCCACAACAGACTCAAATATACCAATAATTATAAAGGTGTTGTTGTTGTTATGTGCTGTGGAGTTGATTCCCATTCATAGTGAACCTGTACAGGGGTTCTGGGGCTATAAATCTTTACAGGAACAGAAAGCCTCGTCTTTCTCCTGTGGAACAGCTGGTAGTTTCAAACTGATGACCTTGTGGTTCGCAGCCTGATTCATAACCACTACACTACCAGAGCTCCTAAAGATGATGTAGTATGAGGCAATGTTTCATGATGTTGCACATAGTGTTGCCAACTCAATGACAACCAATAGCAACAACATAGATAGTATAAGAACCTTAGGATATTAATATTATAGTTCCATGTCTTCTTTCCTGGCCTTTGTGCTACTGTTACTGTTATTAGACATTTTACTTCTACATATGTTATAAATTCCACACTACATGCTTATTATTTTTGGTTAGTCAATCAGATTCAATGGGTTTTAAGTAATAAGCAAATAACTCAAATATTTATACGTGTAGTTAACATTTCCAGAACTTTTCATTCCTTTGTACTTATCAGTATTTTCATTTGGTGTCATTTTTCTTCTGCCTGAAAATTACTTTTCACATTTATTATAATTTGAGTCTGCTGATGATAAATTCAATTAGAATTCTAGGTCTAAGGAATCATCTCTTCATCACTTTCCTATTTGTGAAATTTTTTTCTTTCTTCTATTACTTTAAAGACATTGCTCCATTGTCATCTTGTTTGTGTTCCTTCTAACAAGAAATTTGTTTTCATCCTTTATACCTCTGTACATAATGTGTCTCATTTTCTTGACTGTTTCTAAGATTTTTCTCTCAATTACTGGTTTTGAGAAATGTGAATCTGATTGCCTTGGCTTTTTCCTCATGCTACTTCTGCTTAGGATACACTGAGTTTCTTGAAATCAATGTGTTTTTCGTTTTCAACAGATTTGGAAAAATTTTGGCCATTATTTCTGCAAATATAGTTCCTTCCTACACACGCCTTCAGATACTCTCATCAAATAAGCTTTAGGCTGCATGAGTTTCTCCCA
>NW_006408549.1:10871047-10882619 GCF_000296735.1 Chrysochloris asiatica | reverse complement strand
TGATGAATATCAGACTATAGCCTTCAGTATGAATTACAACTAAGCATAAAGCAAAAATCTTCTTAATTGGACCAATCAGTAACATCAATAAAAGCAGAGACAATATTGAAGTTGTCAAGGATTTCATTTTCCTTGGATCCACAGTCAATGCTCATGGAAGCAGCAGTTAGGAAATTAAACAATATACCTCACTGGGAAATCTGCTACAGATGGTCTCTTTAAAGTATTAAAGAGCAAAGATGCCACCTTGTGAACTAAGGCGTGCAGTATCCAAACAATGGTATTTTCAATCCCCTAATATGCTACTCCTTGGAAACCCTAGTGAGGGTCACTGTGGATCGGAAATGACTGGACAGCACTTAACAACAATAACAACAACATGCATGTGGAGTCCTGGTGTGGCACTGTGGGGTAAGCAATGGGCTGCTATCTACAAGGCAGGCAGTTCAAGCCTACCAGCTGCTCCTTGGAAACCATCTACAGGGTCCTTATGTGTCAGAACTGACTCAATGGCACTTAATAACAACAATATATGCATATGAAAGGTAAACAATGAGTGAGGAAGATCAGAGAAGAATCTATGCTTTTGAATTAAGGTATTGGCAAAGAATATTGAAGATACCATTGACTTCCAGAAGAATAAACAAATCTTAGAAGAAGTACACTCAGAATGCTTCTTAGAAAAGAGGATTATGAGACTTCATCTCGTGTCTTTTGGTCTTGTCATATAGACTAGTCTGTGGAGAAGGACATCATGCTCGGTAAAGTAGAGAGCAAAGAAGAGGAAGCCTCTTCAGGAGATGGACTGACACAGTGACATCAATAATGAGCTCAAACATACTGATGATTGTAAGGGGACTGCAGGACTGAGCAGTGTTTTGTTCTATTATACATAAGGTTGCTATGATTCCATGACACCCAACAACAGTGGATCCTAGTTAGCATCCATTAATGAAGGTACACTAGAATACAATCAAAGCTGACAGAAGAATTTTCTCTCATCTAGAATATTTTCAGTGAATAATTAGAAAAACAGAAAGTCTATTCAAGAATATTTGAAACAAGAACTAAACTCCTGATGTGGCACTGTGGATCAGCATCAGACTGTGAACCACAATGTCAGCAGTTCAAACCCACCAGCTGCTCCTCGGAAACCCCATACAGGGTCACTATGAGTCAGAACTTACTTGAAGGCACTTAACAACAACAAAAACAAATCTAATTATGGCATAGTATGTGTTTGGCAAAAATCATTCAAAACACCCCATGAGTTAGAAAACAGAATTATCATACTATTTTATAGATTAAAAATAATAATCTTATGTATTTAGAAGTTGAGCAACCTTTTCAATGGCACACAGCTAATACATTTTATGACTCGTATTCAAACCAAGACATTCTACTTTCAAAGTTTCCATCTTTAAACAGTATGTCATTTTGCCTTTTATCCCAAGAACCAAAAAATCCAAGCACAATGCTTATATTATGCATTATATTTTTCTTACCCATTATCTCAAATAGCATACAGTGAAGACTAGAATGTATGTAGTATTTGAAAATTAGTCATTGGGTAGCTTAATCTTTTAAAAGATCAACACATAATACAGTTTTGATGCTCTAAAGCATATAAAGGGGTAGAAAATATCTGGTCTATGGGCCAGCTAAGGCCTGAAAAATCATTTGGTCTGGCCCTGCTAAGGCAACTGCAGTTCCAGCTGTCACATTGTTGTTGTTGTTGCTAAATGCTGTTGAGTTGATTCTGATTCACAGCAACCCTGTACAGGGTTTCTGAAGAACAGCTGGTGGGTTTAAACTGCAGACCTAGTGGTTCGCAGTCCAGTGCTGATCCTACAGTGCCACACCAAGATTCCGTCACATTTATTGTTGTTGTTGTGTGTCGTCAAGTCGATTGTGGCGCTGTGAGCTAATGCATCAGACTGCAAGTCGGTTAAACTGAAAGGTTGGAGGTTCAAGCTCACCAACTGCTCCCTGGACATCCTATACAGAGTCGCTATGGGTTGGAACCGACTCGATGGCACTTAACAATATCCATCACATTATGAGTGAGTTAATTAAATAGTTGACCAGATACAGCAGGCTAATTTTAAGTTGATATTTTGTATGTCCCTCAAATTATGTTAAAAATATCCAAATGGCCCTTGACAAAAAAAAGTTTCCCCACCCCTGCGCTAAAGGAATGCAAAAGGAAACTTCATTCTGTATGTTTTTTTTAATTGTTACTAAGCATAATAGTAACAGTAATCAGGAGTCCTGGTGTGGCACTGTGGGTTAATGAGCTGGACTGCAAAGTCGGTTTGAACCACAAGGTCAGTAGTTCAAGCTCACCACCCACTCTTCAGAAATCATTCCAGACTCTGTTTCAAACATTCACCTCAACCTTTGAGAAAATCAGTCATTCCCTCCTCCATGCTTCCTAAGAATCTTGTTCCTATAGCATTAATTACATTGATAACAATAATTTGTGTTTGTATCTGCTCCCATCCTGGGCATGTCACACTTAATTTTAGGTCTCCCGAATCTTCACAAGATAAATCCATGAAAGGCACTTGAATTTTTGATAAAAAGTTGAATGAATGCTAAAAAAAAAAGGCCAGTCCTACTAATCAGAATGAGACTGGTGGAACCCAAGAGCCTATTGTCCTTATTTATGCTTCAAGACTAGAACTGAATTCATGCCGGTTACTCAACTTTCAGTCAAAGGATAGACAGGCTTATAAAGTGAACAGCAACACCACGCAGTTATGTGCTCCTTAGAACAAGCAACCATAAGAGATCAACGGGGCAGCATTCAGCAGGGGATAAAACTCAGAAGGCAGGAATGAACTGGACAGAATGCCAAATGGCTAGGATAAACAAAGGGAAGACGTAGGAAGAGTGGTGTTTCATTGTGCAGGCTACAATAAATGTCACTAAGCAAAATGTGCATGAATTGCTGAATGGAAACCCAATTTGTTCTGTAACCTTTCGCTCAAATCACAATAAAAAGGTTTTGCTTTTTGTTTTTTTTTTAATAAAAAGAGTTGAATGAATGTATGAATCATTGTTCCCTCCAATCAGTGCTTATAATATTGTTAGTGTCTAAAAAAAGCGATAAGAAAGACCAGAAAAACAGCAATTCTTTTTTTTTAAAGATGCTTTCTTAATCAGAAACATCTGTTTCATTTATTGCAGATGTGTGTAATCACCAGTGGAAAGGGTTACTATCCAATAAATAGCAAGCACTGCAACTTAGCAGAAGCCATGTTAATACATACTAGCTGCCCCTAAGCTGCAGATACTGTTGCTTTGTCTTTTCAGAATCTTCCACAGGGACACAGCTATAGCCATTTACCTCCTCTCAAGTTTTAATAATATTGTTAAGAAATCTGTTATAAGAAATTGCTGAGAACACTTAGGGGAATTGCTAAATAATTCTACAGTAGTTCAGCTTAGACATATTAAGTGCTAAACTGCTTAAGACCACTGGGTTTTCATTTTGTTTTGTTTTGGTTCGGTTTTTGTTTTGTACGAAACAATGTGGCTGTTGCCCCTGTTGTCCTTCGAAATAAAATGTCAAAAGAAATTGGATGTTCAAATCTTTCATCTTGCTGGATTAAATTGCAATACATTTAAAAATTTTTAAAGTGGTATTTCAACTTAACACAAGGCATAGGCTTCTCTAAACACCACAGTGAAGGGGGAAATTGCAAAGTAATTATTTATTCTTTTGCTTTGTCTTTCATGGCATGAAATCCTTTGCTGAATTATTCTATTTAGGAGGTTTGGGTTGCTTTTTTTGTGATGGCATGTATTTTTTTGTTTGTTTTTGTTACTATACAGAATTATTGCTTTGCAAGGGGTGGTGTCACAAGAGGCATGTTGGAAAATCCGGAGATACTGCCAGTAATTAGGCAGCTGGGTGGCCTAGAAATCATCTCCATTACACTGTTGTTTCTTTACCCGTTCTCTATTCTATTCTCCCTCTTAAAAAAAAGAAGGAAAGAAAAAGAAAAGCTCTATTTTACTTTACATAGTTCTTATAGGCGAAATGAATAAACCTTTCTTTCACTTGCCAGAAACCACTATTTCTACATTGATGATTCATGGTCTTTGCTTTGATTTATAATCAATTTTCAAAAACATGTTTAATGAATGATCAGGGGTGAGACAGTTAATGTGTCAAGGGGTTCTACTCACAAAGCCATAGGCTTCCCACATGCACAGATGCTGTCCACATGGATTACTATTGTGCCCAGTTTTTAAAACCAAAACAGTTCTCAAGTATGCATCACTCTGATAACAAACACAACACATGTCCAGGCCTTGTAATAAATAAGTGTCAGCTAAAGGACACTGAGCAGGTTTTCTTTCTCTTGGTGTCTCTTTCTCTCTGTCTCTCTTTAATCTCTCTCTTGCTCTTTTCATTAGAACATGTGTTTGTGAGTGAGAAGTAAATACATATGTGCGTGTGTGTGTGTGTGTGTGTTTGGAATTTTCTGATTTGGGATGGGTGAGGGATTCTGTGGAATATAGTATGTGTGACAACACTTATTGGTGTCCCATGTTTATTGAATCAAACTTTGGCCTTTTAGATTTATTTTACAAAAAAAAAAAAAAAAAATGTTGATTAGGCTAAATGATGGCCCCCAAATAGACATGTTCACATTCTAACCCCTGAAACCTGTGAATA
The DNA here is from genome assembly GCF_000296735.1 of Chrysochloris asiatica. NCBI lineage: Eukaryota > Metazoa > Chordata > Mammalia > Afrosoricida > Chrysochloridae > Chrysochloris > Chrysochloris asiatica. Next base: position 10,877,929 of record NW_006408549.1, on the reverse strand, counting down.
ATACTCTATATAATACTCAGAGGAGTCCTGGTATGGTGCTATAGGATAAATATTCAACCACAAGGTTGGTTTGAACCACAAGGTTGGTGGTTTAAACTCACCAACCACTCCTTGGAAACTCCATACAACATTGCTAGCAGTCAGAATCAACTCGATGGTACTTAGAAACAACCTATGGCAAAAGAGTAAATATTACATGGCAAATTATGTGATTAAGTCAAAGATCTTGAGAGAAGACACTAATCCTGAGTGCAATGTAGTATCCTCACAATAAAGAGAGAGAGGAAGTTTCAGCACAAGATACACAGAAGAGGAGGCAATGCAAACATGGAGTGATGCAGCTACAAGTCAAAGAACTGTGGGCTAATGCACTGGACTGCAAACTTGTCTTAAACCACAAGGTTGCTGGTTCAAGCTCACCAGCTGCTCCTTGGAAACCCTATACAGGGTTGCTATGGGTCGGAACTGACTCGTCAGCACTTCACAAGAACAACAACAAACCAGAAGAAGGAAGAGGCAAAAGAGACAAAGTACAGATTCTGCCTGCAGAGCTTCCGAAGAGAACTCAGGCCTACCAACAACACCCTGATTTTGACTTCTGACTTCCAGATCTTTGAGAAATAAATTTATATTTTGTTAAGCCATTTCCTTATATTGTGGTGATTCACTACTGAAAGCACAGAAAACTAACTCAGTAGCTAGCCTTATGGACAGAATCAGGCAGGCAGTGGGGCACCTAAAAGGCCAGAACTTGAGTCAGCCAACGTGCAAACGCCTAGCTGAAGTCAAGCAAGGCAGCAAGGCAGCCCTCCACCTTCTTGTTTCTGCTCTCATACTGTACACAAATATCCTTTTCACAGCTTATTTTAGTGCCATGTTTTTGGTTTTTTTGCTTGTTTGTTTGTTTGGTGGTGGTGATTTTGCTGTTAAAAATGGCCCTCAAGAGTGGGTCTAAAGAACGATCTACTATTCCTAGCACAAAAGGCTATGGTTTACCTTAGAGAGACAATACCTGAATTAGATAATTAATGAGTTACAGTGCTGCAAATTACAAAGTCAATGTTTCAAACCTTCCAGCTTCTCCTTGGAAACTCTACACAGGGTCGCTATGAGTTGGAATCAACTTGATGTCACTTAACAACAACAATGTTTGAAATAAGGTGTCTTTAAACAGACACCACACACAAAGCAAGGCTACATATTGATTAGGAGTCCCTGGGTGATGTGAATGGTTAGTGTTTTCAGCTAGCTACCTTGAAAGAAAGGTCTGGTGATCTTCTTTCAAAAAATTATCCATTGGATAAACTTGACCTATACTTGTGGATGTAGTATCTCAAAATACCAACAGAGAGGGAAGGAGTCTTCACAATGTTATCCCCTCTGTGCACAGGGTAGATCGGAACTGGCAACTTAGACATTGGGGAGAACAACAACAACCTAAAAGGAGGGGGCAAGAAAGGCACGAAGTGACTGGCTTACAAGTTTCACGAGGGAGTTTAGTTTAAGAGTGCACAGGGGAAGATGAGTCCCCACTGAATAGTTTTCATCTGGTCTAGACAGGTCTGGTGAAAAGAGATGGGGAAAAGATTCTTGTGATTGAATAGTAAGTAGTTGTTATCATGACTAATTGTAACTATTACAACTGTAAAGGTACAAATTTTGTTACAAAAATAGGGGAGTTGTTAATCTTACAGTCCAGAAACAGAGGACTCTACGACCATCAAGGGAGAAGGGCACAAGCAGAATGTGCAACCTTATCCAGAGAAGCAGTGACACCAGAGATGAAGGCAGAGATGGGGACATGGAGAGAGGGAGCAGCTGAGGACTCTAGACTCATGGAAAGAGAGGGACTAGGTGCTGGCGACCAGGAGACAAGCTCACAGAATGTGCCCTTTGGTTGTTTAAATTATTACATATTCCTGAGTGTGTTTGTGTACATCTCCCCACACTCCCACATGCCCCCAAAAAGAAAAAGAAAAACAGAGGGAATGGGAACAAATATTGTTGGATGATGATGCACAGAGGAGTTTGTAATCATTGCAATGTAACGATGGTGTAAACCCGATGTTCTCCCATGTTAATTATCACTCAGTTCACACACACACACACCTCAAAAAAAAAAAAAAAAAAAAAAAAAAAAAAAGAAGAAGAAGAAAAAGAGGAAATACCACACACACACAAACAAACTTTATGAAGCACATTTCTACAATAACATGCATGCGGTTACCATAAACCAGAATAGGCTCTGTAGCAACTGGATGGTGCTTCTCCTAGGATATAGGCAATGCTTTCTTGTGAGAATGGAAAAGTGACTTTCAAAGCCAATGCATTAAGTCCAGGCATATAATCCTGTGATTCATGAAATAATAAAGCAGGTTTGGATGATCTAGTTTATCATCTAATTACATTTATGCTCTCATCTCAGTCCACAATAAAAAATTAATTGTTTAATTTTAAAAATGTATCCATTGGAAACCCTTCATAGTCCACTCTGCCACATTTGATGTTGCCATAAGTCAGAATGGAGTCCTGGTGTGGCACTGTGGGTTAATGCGCCAGACTGCAAAACCATTTGAATTGCAAGGTCACCAGCTGCTCTTTGGAAACTCTATACAGGGTCACTATGGGTCAGAACCGACTAGACAGCACTTCACAACAACAACAGCATAAGTGAGAATTGGCTTGATGGTAACCAGTAATATTGATGGATTCATACAATATTGTGATCAGAGGCTCATTCACACGAACCCTGTATTTCTCCTAAAAGCAATTGTTCATCACCCACTAATGTAGTGTTTGTGTAGACTATATAGTACATAACTACCACAAATAAGTGTGACACTGTGGGCTAATGTGTCAGACTGCAAAGTTGTTTGAACTGCAAAGTCAATGGTTCAAGCTAACCAGCTAGCTGCTCCTTGGAAACCCTATACAGGGTTGCTATGGGTCGGCATCGACTTGTCGGCACTTAACAACAGCCACAAATAACAAGAACCAACTGTATGCAAGTAAAACACTTGGTTTTATGTATAACAAGAAAAACATCTTCTTGTCACATGGTAACATTTGAAGAAAATAGAGAAAAATTGACAATAGATGTTGAAAATGACTGGTATAAACTACAATGAAGCTCTGTGCTCCATTTTTTTAAAAGCAAACATTGTGTTTAATTAATACTTAAGAAAGTGAGAAGGAGTTGGTTTGGTGAAAAAGCCCATTGATTATAAGTCCAATTCCCTAAGATCTTTAGGTTTATTGTCTATACAATTAATTATCATAGATTCGAGAAGCACTCTGATTTCATCCAAAGAAAGGCAAGGTATTTATTATAAATACAAGTAAATAGCCTCAAGATGTCATGGTGCTTACATTAGGCTACTTTTGATGATGTTGCGATAGGCCTTTCTTATCAAACTTTGACAAAATTTTAAATTGACGAGACCTCTGGATGTATATCCCTCTTTCAGGCAGATCTTCTTACTAACAAGCTCACAGTGATTGCATTTTAATGGCATTATTTGACAGCAAAGAAATACTAAATTAAAAGCATTGTATGTAGCTTGAATTTATTTCTACAAAAAAATTACAAACACATTTGGAATATACGCTACTTGAAATTGAAGGAGAAAAGTTTTGTAGTTTTTTGTTGTTGCTCAAAAGAGGAAGTACACAGGAGTGATAATGGAACATGTAAATATGTTATTATTAAAATAAATGTATCCCTTCAAATAGAATATACTATTTAATTGATATTTTTTAAAGAAAGCAGAATCAGAGGTCTTTTAACATTGCCTCATGGGCTAAATGAACTGCCATCTCATAAACTCTGAATCATCACCAAACTAACACAGTGTCAGGAGAGGGACAACAAGAAAGGAGAGGAGGGAAGAGAGAAACTGGGACTATTTGGAAGTTGATGCACTACGCATGTTTCAGAAGCAAATATGAGACCATAGATTCACAAAAAAGATAATGTTCTTTGAGTGATTTTTGCTTTGGTCTTGACAGTGTTTTCTGATCTATGTGTTTTCCGATCTCTGTCATGCATCCATTTTAACTAGCTGCATACATTTACAGATGCTGCCTTTGGCTACCATATCCATTAGAAGCATAGAATTAGAACAAAACATACTTGTGCTTACTCATGTGACATCAAATCCATGACCCTCACCTCAGTTTTCAACCAATGGATAAAACTGCAAGGAACTCTTTCCTCAGGGAGGGGTTGTCAGTGCTGACTCTTATTTGAAGGCCTCACAATTCTTGCTGGAGAACAAACTCAGAACAAAGAATGATCCAGTTCTTATCATCTAATGTTTAGACCTATACTTCAGTCAATAACTAATACAGTTTAGTCAAGAATGGTGATGACCTCATCTGTGTATTTGGATGCATCATGAGAATTCAACTTTTTAAAAGCATAAATAAATCGACTTTGTAGTGTTATCTGAGAGAAGCTAAAATAGTATGTGATCAGGGGAGAAAGTGTAATAAAAGGGGCCAGAATTCTTCATTTGCATGCCAAGAGATATCTGTATCTTATATTATTTTAAGTGATTACAGGCTCTGTCTTACAGTATACAAATGGTAAGAATTATAGCCCATGTAAAGGGTTTTGAAAATACACAAAATAATCACATCAGGCATCAAATGAGTTCCATTCAAATATACCCCACAGGTGTAATTAAATTCATGTGACTTATGTCTTAGCAGAACCCAAACTGAGAGCCTGAAAAGATCCCAATTTGTTTTGAAAATATGAGATTCTCAAATTTAGAAAGAGCTTTTCAAATGTATTGTCGATCACTTTGTCTTTATACCAGAGAAAATAATTTTTTAAGTGTTAATTGGCACTTCTGCAGAGATTCCACAGTGCCCCCACGCTAATTGCATCACCTGCAGAATTCTCCGTCAGACTCCACTTTCAACCTGTGAGTCAGGAAGTCTGACAAGACGCTGTATTCTCCAACTTCTCAACAAAGGGAAAATTACTTTATTATCTGCTAGAAGCATGTGGGGATAGCTGAAAGTTGTTTCATTTCACTCATTAGGGCTGATCTAACTTGGCTAAGCTACAAATTATATAGCTGTGGGCTTTTATTCCTTAGTTTTGGAGTAAGTGTTTCATATTTGGTCCTTAATAATTGAAATAATTTGAATCAATATATGTGGCACTGTGGCTTGTGTATAGTTGAGTTAATTAAATTGTCCCATTCCACATTTTCACACAGTTCTTTCCCATGTGCTATTACAATTAATGTAAAATTTGCTTAGGCTATGGAAATTGTGTATTTGATAGCAGATTGTTGGATCCAAGACTACAGTCATTGGTCTTAATTGATATAAATTCAAACTGGGGGAGTCCATCACAAGGTTAAGGGACAGATATGTTGTAAAATCATAAATACATAGGAAAGAAGAAACTATGTCTATTGCACTATAATTTACATTTTCTTTCTTCTGCCAGTTACTGAGATTTACAGAAAAGTCAATACTTTAATTGTCTGTTCTGTAAAATATAGCTGGTATGGTGCTGTAGGATAAACACTGCACTGCTAACCCACAAGGTCCCTGCTCCAAATACACGTTACTACTTGGAAATGCTATATAGGCTCACTAGAGTCGGAACCGACTCAATGGCACATAAACAACTACCAACAACAGAATATGGCTAATATTTGGATGAACCATATGAAAATTGCCAATCTTTTAGGTCAAAAATGGTCAAATATTAGCAATTTCACATGGTTCATTCTAACAGTATTCACCTCATAGGGTTGTTTCAAGGGTTAAATAAGTTAATGTAGATAAAGCACACCATACAATGATAGGAGTATATTAAGTAAATGCTAGCAATCATTAAAATTACAAGTGTTACTACCTTTAAGACTGAGTTTATAAGAGGAAAGATGCAGAGCATATAAAGTAAATTGTTTCAGCATGCTGCTTTTATATCATGATGGGTTCAAGTGAAAAATTATTAAACAACAACCCAGGGTGAGGCGGGGCCACTTCTTAATCTCCGTGTAGCATAAAGCTGCTGTGCCTGATTCAAGAGAGATGAATCCAAAAACAAAGTCCTTGCTAAGCAGGAATGAGCTTAGGCACCAAAGACAGACTGGAAGCCATTATTTCATTTCAGAAGCTGGTCAATAGAGCCAAGTTTGGAAAATTCAAATTAGCCAACTTTGATCAAAAACTCAGTCACAAGTCATAAGAAGGAAAGCAAATCAGGAGAGATTTCAACAGGGTGGAAAGGAATGAGTCCAACTGTCAACATGGCTTACAAAGCTCCCCACTAGGACTAGATGGTTATGTCACCGCAGAGCAGCCCATGTCATAAAGGAATGGTCGCTTGGGGTATTAATTTGCCATTTGATCTTCCAGCTTGTGGGAGCTGCTCACATAATTATTCTCCCTAATGTAATTCATAGCTCATATGGGTCCATAGGAGTCCGAATTGAATTGGCAGTACACTGCAACAACAATGCTGCTGTGTTTATTCCATGGACATGGGCGCACCCTCTGTAGTAGAGTTCTTATAAGACGTCATCTCCCTAGAGGAAGACAGATGAGGTCAGGATATGAATCTGATAAATGTTCTTGCTGTTCAGTTGGAAGAACACAGTACTTTCTAAGAAAATTACCACGAGCCTCACTATCTCCTCAAATCAGCAGTTCCTCCACAAATCATTCATGCTGTAGGTTTCAGATAAAAGAGGAGTATTTACTTCTCATGTGCCTTTTCCAGCTTCATCATGAGGTTACTTCAAGTATTAAGAGAGAGCTTAAAGAAATGCTAAATATCTCTCCCCTTAATTTTAATATAATTCTGTTTAACAAACTACATTAATAACTGCAAATAGTATTAAAAATGATATT
>NW_006408549.1:10868547-10870947 GCF_000296735.1 Chrysochloris asiatica | reverse complement strand
TGCGTTAATGCGCCAGACTGCAAAGTCGTTTGAATTGCAAGGTCGGTGGTTCAAGCTCACCAGCTGCTCCAAGGAAATCCTATACAGGGTCGCTATGGGTCGGAACCGACTCGATGGCACTTAACAACAACTGCATCATCCACCGACCCAAATAAACTACGTGGGATATCAGGAGTAACATGCTTTCAGTTTTACTAATAAAAGAAGATAATATGTTTACTGAGCCCCACAGGTTGAAAATGTTCAATAAAGTTTCATCCCTAAAGTGGCAAATATGTAGAGATTGCTACATTTATCACTGGAGAGTTCCTTAGCCTTTACACCTTATAAAAGGTGAAATAGCAGGCTAGATTGTCCAATGTGAATGTTGATTAAACTTAGTACTTCAAGAAATCAGATGCTTTTACTTTTGAGAAATCTGGTAGATTTAATTTACTTTTAGGGATATCATTGCTGATGTCACATGGCTCTTGACTGTAAGCAGAGAATATCAGAAAGATGTTTACCTCTGTTTTACTGACTACACAAAGAAGTTCAAGATGCACAGAAGGCATTGGTTAAAAATTAAAAAATAAATAAATCAAAGGCGCCAGGAATTGCAAGAATACCAATTGAGATGTTTTAACAACTGGATTCAATGCTTAAAGTACTCATTCGTCTACACCAACAAATTTGGAAGATAACTATCTGATCAATTGACTAAAAGAAATATATATGAGCACTTATTTCCAAGAAAGGTGATCTAACAATGTAGAATGTATTGAACAATATCATTAATGTCACACAAAATAAAATTTGCTAAAGATAATTCCAAATCAGTACCTGCAGTACACCAAAAGGGAACTGCCAGATATTCAAGCTGGATTCTGAAGAGGACATAGAATGAGATATATCATTGCTGGTGTCAGGTGGGTCTTGACTATAAGCAGAGAATACCAGACAGATGTTTACCTGTGTTTTGTGACTACACAAAGTCATTCAACTTTGTGGGTCATAACAAATTATGAATAACATTGCAATGAATGAGAATTCTAGAACATTTAATTGTGTTCATGAAGAACCTGTGCGTAGACAAAGGCAATTGTTAGAGCAGAACAAGGGGATACTGGATGGTTTAAAATCGGGAAAGGTGTGTATCAGGGTTGTATCCTTTCACCATATTTATTCAATCTGTATGCTGAACAAATAATCCAAAAAAGTAGGCTAGATGAGGAAGAATGTGGTATCAGGAATGGAGAAATACTCATTAACAACCAGAAATCTGCAGATGATACAACCTGACTTCCTGAAAGTGAAGAGGACTTGAAGCACTTATTGATGAATATCAGACTATAGCCTTCAGTATGAATTACAACTAAGCATAAAGCAAAAATCTTCTTAATTGGACCAATCAGTAACATCAATAAAAGCAGAGACAATATTGAAGTTGTCAAGGATTTCATTTTCCTTGGATCCACAGTCAATGCTCATGGAAGCAGCAGTTAGGAAATTAAACAATATACCTCACTGGGAAATCTGCTACAGATGGTCTCTTTAAAGTATTAAAGAGCAAAGATGCCACCTTGTGAACTAAGGCGTGCAGTATCCAAACAATGGTATTTTCAATCCCCTAATATGCTACTCCTTGGAAACCCTAGTGAGGGTCACTGTGGATCGGAAATGACTGGACAGCACTTAACAACAATAACAACAACATGCATGTGGAGTCCTGGTGTGGCACTGTGGGGTAAGCAATGGGCTGCTATCTACAAGGCAGGCAGTTCAAGCCTACCAGCTGCTCCTTGGAAACCATCTACAGGGTCCTTATGTGTCAGAACTGACTCAATGGCACTTAATAACAACAATATATGCATATGAAAGGTAAACAATGAGTGAGGAAGATCAGAGAAGAATCTATGCTTTTGAATTAAGGTATTGGCAAAGAATATTGAAGATACCATTGACTTCCAGAAGAATAAACAAATCTTAGAAGAAGTACACTCAGAATGCTTCTTAGAAAAGAGGATTATGAGACTTCATCTCGTGTCTTTTGGTCTTGTCATATAGACTAGTCTGTGGAGAAGGACATCATGCTCGGTAAAGTAGAGAGCAAAGAAGAGGAAGCCTCTTCAGGAGATGGACTGACACAGTGACATCAATAATGAGCTCAAACATACTGATGATTGTAAGGGGACTGCAGGACTGAGCAGTGTTTTGTTCTATTATACATAAGGTTGCTATGATTCCATGACACCCAACAACAGTGGATCCTAGTTAGCATCCATTAATGAAGGTACACTAGAATACAATCAAAGCTGACAGAAGAATTTTCTCTCATCTAGAATATTTTCAGTGAATAATTAGAAAAACAGAAAGTCTATTCAAGAATATTTGAAACAAGAACTAAACTCCTGATGTGGC
>NW_006408549.1:10860834-10865202 GCF_000296735.1 Chrysochloris asiatica | reverse complement strand
TGTGAAGCTGATGATGTGCCCTGTAAACTTTCACTCAATGCAAAATAAAAACATTTAATTAAAAATAAATAAATAAATAAATAAGCATACTTATAATATATAATATTATCTTTTAAACAGCATTTGTTACATAAGATTCCGTTTTTGTTGAATTGAATGCGATATGGTCCACTCCTCAGGATATTGCTAAGTGTGATTGAGGTAGGCTCAAGGAGGGTTTAAGATCACTCTTGTCAGTTTCAACCCACCAGATTAAAATACCAGCTCTGCAATTTACCAGATATATTACTTAATATTATATATTAATATAATACCTCATTTGTTAAATGGAACTTTACTTCTCTCAGTTCCTTGCTGCCCTTATTTGTAATATGGACTAATAAAAGTATTTAATTCTATAAGATTATTGGGAAGATAAAATGAAGTGATAAAGTGTTTAGAACAGAGACTGGCACAAATCAAAGTTAGTTATAAGCAATGAGATATAAGATTTATGAAATAACTAAGAAATTTTAGAATTTTAAATTTGGAATTGTATTCATGGTACACTATATTTGTGTATGTGTGTCCTTTAAAAAGTTTAAGGAAAAATTCCATTATTTTTTCATTCCATTTTTCCATGCATTTTTGAAAGCCTTTTCATATACACACTACGGTAAGTCAAAAATTATTGCTACTAAGGGTTTAGTTCATACATGCATGGGTTTATTCCAAATGAAACTTGCTTATATATGTCTCAGTGATCATTGAACACCTTCATACAAGTAATATGAGGGTGAGTCAAAAATTATCTGCACTCTGTAGAATTTCTTTTAATCAACTTTTAGAAAAGACAAATATATCATTTTTTAATATAGTTGCCTTGATTTTCAATATACTTTGTCCATCTGTCAACAAGCTTACATATTCCCTTTTTAAAAAATATTTTAGGCTGAACTGAGAGCCAGGAATGCACCACTGTCTTCACTTCTTCATCAGAAATGAATCTTCATCCTTGAAGGGCTGCTTTCAAGGGACCAAGTAGGTGAAAGTTCAATGGAGCAAGATCAAGACTATAGGGAGGATGTTTTAACACCTCAGAAATGAAGTTTTACAAAGTGTCAACAATGTGGCAGAGGTGTGTGGATGTGCGATGTCATGTAAGATCCCAACATCCTTGGATAAAAGTACTTTGCATTTAATCTAAAGTTTAGGCTTCAGTTCTTCAGTGAGCATCTCACTGTAATGAGCACTTTTGATTTTTGTACATTTTTCCTGATAGGGTTCCAATACTGGCCCTTGAGAATCCCAGAAAACTGTAAGCATCAATTTTCCAGCTTATGGTTGACTTTTTAACTTTTTCTTGGTCAACGATTGAGGATGTTTCCATTCTATATTCTGTCATTTACTCTCAGGCTCTTAATGATGAACCCATGTCTCATAACCAGTAAAGACGTCTGTTAGAAACTTTTATCTTCCTTTGAGTAATCAGTCCAAATGCTGTTTGCAGATGTCCAAATACTTCTGTTTATGCTTTCCCATGAGTTGTTTTTGTACCCATCTTGTATAAACTTTTTAAAACCCAAATCTGTCATGGATTATTTCATAGGCAGAGCCATAACTGGTTTGTAAATGATTTGCCATGTAATACACTGTCACTCATCTGTATGACAGAATCATTTCATGTGTATGCTCAGTGTTGTCATCAGCCATGGACATGGATGGGCAATGCATTTCTATATAATTGGAGGAGGATAATTGTTGACACATCCTCATACATTTGTGTTATCTTGTTAGGGTGCCTTAAAAACAAACAAACAAAAAGGATACATACTGGGCCATGGGGGGTACGGGGGTGGAAACAATTTTGAGATTAGGACTAATATCAAATATTTAGCAAAACTGAAGGTAGTCTTTCAAAGTTATTGAACTTTTGAAGCAAACTTGTAGGACTTCTTGCCCACATTAAAAAAACAAAAACAAAACAAAACAAAAAACAGTTTTAGATAGATCAAACATTTTAAGGACGAACAGGAAGACTTCAAAGATGAATTCAAGGCAGACAGGTTAACTAAGATGATTATGGAAACTATTTGGGGAATCCCAAATCTTGACAGTTTTTTCGAAGGACACAGGATGATTCAGGTAGCTTATTAAGAATAGTTTTTAAGAAAACTGAAAACTGCCCTGGTGAGAAAAGTTGTGCCAAGGTATTTTTTCCATCCATCTATGTACCTGTTTAATCTTTGAGGGTACCAAGGGCTGTCCTACTTGAATATCTTTGGGAAACCTAACCTCATTCACTCTACATTCCTGATTTGGACACTTCAAACATCTTTTTTGTTCCTAAAGCAAAGGAACATGAGTTGAGTCCTTGGAGGATACCCAAACTGTCATTTTGGTACAGTGTTAATTGAAGAGTACAAATTCTGTGACTTTTAGGCAGTCTATTGGCAGGTGTGCCTTCCAAAGTACCTGTATGTTGTTGTTGTTATTGTTGTTGTTCTTGCTGTGTACCATCAAGTTAGTTCCAATTCATAGTGACCCTGTATAGAGTTTTCAAGGAGCAGCTGGTAGGTTTAAAAAGCCAACCTTGTGGTTAGCATTCAGGTGCTTATCCTGAAGTGCCATACCAGGACTCCAGGTACTGTATAATCCTATCCAATTTACAATGTATCTTAATGATATCATATATTTCTCACACACAAAAAAAATATTATAGTCTTCATTTTACCATTATGGGGGAAATATTAAGGCTCAGAGAGATGTTGTGACCTGCTTTAGATCACACAGTCAGTTGAGAGTACAATTTGTATTGAGCCCAAGTCTTCTGACTTAAAATTATGGTATTCCAAGGATCTAATCTCTTGAGTGGGATTCTTTTAATATAATACCTCAGAAATCATATACCTGAAGAGACAGAATATCATCTGAATAATTCCTCTATTGTTGTTGCTGTTAGATAAGACTCATAGTGATCCTATGCACAACAGAACAAAGCACTGCCCTGTCCTGAGCCAAACTCACAATCATTGATACATGTGAGCCCATCACTGCCATCACTGTACAAATCCATCTCTTTGGGGGTCTTCTTCTTTGTCTACTACTCTCCACTCTCCCAAACATTATATTCTCCTCCAATGACCTGTCCCTCCTGATAATATGTCCAAAGTATGAGAGATGAAGTTTGGTCATCCTAGCTTCTAAGAAGCACGCTAGCTGTATTTCTTCCAACACATAATGTTTGTTCTTTTGGCAGTCCATGGTAGTTTTAACATTCTCCTCCAACACTGTAATTCAAATGCATCAGTTTCTTCTACAATCTTCCTTATTCACTGTCCAACTTTCACATGCATATAAGGTTATTGAAAATACCATGCCTTGAGTCAGGCGCACCTTAGTCCTCAAGCTGACATCTTCGCTCTTCAACACCCCAAAAAGGTCTTGTGCAGCAGATTTGCCTTATGCAATGCATCACTTGATTTCTTGACTGCTGCTTCCATGAGTATTGATGGTTGAGCTGAGCAAAATGAAGTCTTTGACAACTTCAATCTTTTCTCCATTTATATGGATGTTTTTTATTGGTCCAGTGGTGAGGATTTTTGTGTTCTTTACATTGAGATGCAACCCTTACCAAAGGCTGTGATCATTGATTTTCATCAGTAAATATTTTGAGTCCTTTGCACTTTCAGCAACAAGGTTGTATCATCTGCATATCGCAGGTTGTTAATGAGTCTTCTCCAGTCCTGATTAGGAAAGGTACATGCTGTCATTGTAAAATATAAATGAATTATAATAATATAGAAAATGAGGAGCTGTTTGACGAATACAACCATTATGTAACTACAGTCGTATGTGTGCTTGTATTATGTAGGCCTTGACTGCCTAGTAGGACTGATTATGTTCCCAGTACCTATATCATGTGCTGCTACTCATTATGGACAAACCAAGTTCAGCTTTGGGTAAACCTAGCATTGGAAAATGGCATTTTTACTTAGTTAATTAACTTTCCAGCCAGACATAGATTCAGTCAAGGAAGGTCTTAGGAGAACTGAGTCAATTTGCCAGCTACTAACTTCCTTCCTTCCTGTATACAAAGAAGAGAATGAAGCTTGCTATGCAACATAATACTAAGACTCAATTCAATCACAAATTTTGGATTCAAGGTATATTTTAATTTGGTTACCATATTCAAAAGCAGGGCAAAACATAGACACACATAAAATATAGATATACTTAAAATGACTGATTACTTTTGTTTTTCCTTTTACTTGATACATTGATTTTGTGTTTCCTAGTTCTTGACTCCGGATTTTTCAGTGTGATATTTCATGTATCAAATAGAATGGTGTGATGTTACTGGAGATTAGACAAAAAAAAAAAAAAAAA
>NW_006408549.1:10826024-10860734 GCF_000296735.1 Chrysochloris asiatica | reverse complement strand
AAAAAAAAAAAAAAAAAAAAGGACATGAGAAGCTTTTCTCCTTATTTTGATGTCTACATTACCTAAAAAGTAATGGACCAAATAGAAAGAAGAGAAAATCAAAGTAATACATAAATGTTATGATTAGCTAATTCTCTTGAAAGTTCCTAGCAGCACATGAACGGATATTAATGTCAAAGAAATGCCTGTCTTTTAGCCATTATCACAGAATGAAGTACTTATATGGCAGACCTTGAAAGGCAATGCATGCACATTATGAAGTATCTGTTACTGTTTCATTTGGCCAGGGGTGCTTTTCTTTTTGCAGGCATCTTTTTGTATCACTGCTTACTTTTATATAGAAGACATAGCGTTATTTCAGAAGTTATTACATTGTTTGGTAACCATAAAGACTTTTTCAAACACACCTCCATCTTCTACTTAACATATCAAACTACATCAACTGCTACACCTACTGGCAGTGGTGAAATTGCAAGGGTCGTCTTATGCCTTTCTTGTCAAGCTTATATCAGGGCTTTGAGGAAATGAACTAGGCTAAAAGAGGCGTGGAGATGCTCTTGTTTGTTTGAACAGGAAAGTAATCTACATATCACTGTCATCCAATACCTCTGAAGATGTCAAGAGGCAGGTCATTTCTTTCTGCAGAAGTGCTTTTTCTTTTATTACTGGCCCTACATCAAGATTATTGAAGCAATTCAACAATGGTCATGCCACAGCTATAGATACTTGTTGAAAGTAAATAATAAAAGCATTTTATCTGAATGACTGTCATTTTCCTGTTGAGGGATATATCTGTTACATAAGTACATTTGTATGCGAGTCTGCCCTATGTGAACAGCTCTAATTTGGTTATCTTGATAGGTGCCATTGTAGCTTCATTCTAACAATATTAGAAGAGAGGAAGAGGTCAGTCATTTTCAAACTTTAATTTGCAGTCACTCAGTCAATGGAATTGCAAGAAGATTGAAACCTACTAAGAATGGATTTTAAAGAAACGACCAGAAAACATTCAAGCACTACACCATAATTTGAGATTCAAGTTCACTATCAGCAAAAAACCAATTAGAAAAAGAAGTTCAGTGCATTTAGATTAAAAAGTTAGCAAGAAAGTGTAGGCTACTCTTGAAGTTGAAAGATGAAGTGTGTTCATATGCAACTCATGTCCTAAATTGCATGAGGCCTAGGTTACTTTTAAGTGATGAAAGTAATATGTATAGTGGAACTTTAATGTCCTTTCTGATTATTTAAAATCTTCTTATGCAACAAGGACTCTAGGTTTTCTCATTATTTAATACCTTTCTACTTTACCCCTTCCCCTCCAAGAAATTGATGATTTGGTAGAAATTTCATGGAATCAAGTTGTCTTTTCTTTACATTTCAAGTAGTATCTGAAACTAGTCCTTAGATTGAGTTGCTAGGTCTGGGCAAAGAACGTTAACCTCTGGACCTTATAATCTACTTGGAAAGAGAAGCATAAAACAAGCATTTGCAATTCAGTGTGTGTACTGGTCAAAATGACACATGAGATGTCTTCTGAGATTGAGAGGCTAGAGGTCCAGGAAGACCTCATTGAATTAGCAAAATTTAAATTCTTAATTTAAGTGAGTGAAATTTTAGCCCAATGAACAGACAAGGGAACAGTGCATTTGAGTAAAGAAACAGCACCTGCCCAAATTCACTCTGCAAATGACAAGTTCAAGGAAGTAAAAGAAGTTTTGTACAATAAGGTGTAGAGATGTCAAAGACTGAAAACTCCATGTAGATCCAGCTTGTGTTTCCAAAGTGCTCTTCTGTTGATGGCACTGAACATTAATGTGAGCTTTGCCTGCCAGTCCATGAAGAAATAAAAATTGTGAATACATTGCCCCTACCTTAATACATTTACTAAATATTTTGAGAACTCAGGATGCTTTTACAAAAAGATACAGTGCCTGCTTTCAAGGAGTTCACTATCTTGAAGGTATAACAGATACCTCAAAATACTTAGAATCCTAATTTGTGTTCAGTGTCATGTTAGTGGTTAAAGATAAAGAAGCAGAGACAAGGTGTCTAGACCAGCCTGGAGAAGAGATCCCAGGGAAGGTGATGCTGAAAATCCTTACACTAAACTCTAAAGATAAATAGGATTTGACAAGGAGAAGACTGGGGAGGAATATGAAGGGGAACCAACATAAAGAAAAGTGTAAGAAATAGCCTTATGCATTTGGAGGCCAGCAAACAGTAAGAGAAAGGACATGAAACTAAAGGAACTGGAGGAATCCTGGTCTGGCCCCATGGGTTCGCTTTGAATCACAAGGTCTGCAGCTCAAGCTCACCAGGTGCTCCTTGGAAACCCTATACAGGGTTGCTATGGGTCAGAACTGACTCGACGACACTTAACAACAACAATAAAATTACTGAAAGGCTTTTTATCAGAGAAAAGAAATTCATTTTGTCCTAAAAGTCATGGAGAGCTACTGAAACCTGCAATATATATATATAATTTTAATTGAAATAATTCTAGCAATAGTGTAGAATTTAATTTTAAAGGTCTGAAATATGAAGAAACAAGAAAAGCAGTTATAAGGTCATGGCCAGTCATGGTTAGAAAGGGGCACAGGTACAGACAGATATGATAAATAGGTAGGTGTAAAATCAGTCTGATTTGGTATTTTTGACCACAGTTAACTATGACATGGAGAAATCACCATCAGCATTGAATATTCACTCAAAAGTTTCCTTCTGTAAATGTCAGTATTCCCATGTATCCAGTGGTTATCCTTACTATTTGTTATTGTTAGTTGCTTTGGAATCCATTCTGGTTCATGGTGACCCCAAGTGTGAAGAACAGAACTGTTCCATAAGGTTTTCAAGGCTGCCACCTTCTGGGAACACGTTGCCAGGCCTGTCCTCCCAGGTGTGCCTAGGATGAGTTTGAACCATGAACATTTCAACAAGTAGCTGAACACTTAACCATTTATATCACTCAGAGATTCCTTAGCTCGTTAAATTGAATACATTACAAAATATATTCTTTCTGGATTCCAAGGTATTTCTTTTCTGTTGCTCTTTCATGATGGTGGTGGTTGTGTGCCGTGGAGTCGGTTCTGACTCATAGCAAGCCTGTATAGGGTTTCTGAGGCTGTAAATCATTACGGGATCATATAGCCTCATCTTTCTCCCAAGGAGCAGCTGGTAGATTTGAACTGCTGACCTTTTGATTAATACCTTAGCTAGTAATCCACCGTACTACCAGAGCTCTTTTGTCTCATGGTAAGTTCCTTTAATGGTCTTCCTTTTGAAGTAAAGATATTTTATTATAAATATTTGACTAATTTATCACAGTGAAATTTCAGAAAGGTAGAAAAAATGCTTTCCTGGTAATTGTTTTTCTATAAAAGGGTCCTAGTGGCTCTGTTGGTTAGGCAGTGGGCTGCTAGCCATCAGGTCAGTGGTTCAAGCCTACCAGTTGCTCCATGGGAGGAAGATGAAGTTATCTGCTCCTATAAAGATGTACAGTCTTGGACAGCCTGTATATATAGTTGCTATGAGTCAAAATCTACTGAGTAGAAGTAGTTTGGGTTTTTAGTTTTAGTTTTGTCTTTGTTTTTTTTCTAAAAAGGAACCCTAGTGGTACAGTGGGTTAAGTGTTGGACTGCTAACAACATGACTGGTAACACAAACCCACCAGTGGCTCTGAGGGAAAAAGATGAGGCTATCCGCTTCTGTAAAACTGTACAGTCTCTGAGACTACAGAGCTCCTCTACTCTGCTCTGTAGGGTGGCTATGAGTCAGAAGCTGCTCGATGGCAGTCGGTTGAGTAGGTTTTTCTAAAATCTTGAAGTTAGGAAAAAAACAGGCATTTTTAACGTTATTTTGACTTTTGCTATTTAAGTGCGCTGATATGATCTTACAAGTGCATTCAATATTCAAGGATCTAGCATAAGATTAAGCACATAGCCAAAAAATTGTATGTGATTCTGATATGCCTCAATTTTCAAATGTACAATTCCTGATATTTAGAAACTATGCATGGGCAATAATTTAAAAGACCATAATAAAAATTCTATTTTGAATCCAAAAGAGCATAATTGAGAAATGTATTTAAGGTTTGCTTTGTTAAAAGAAAAAAATGAAATACTTGAGTATCAAAAAATTTAATTTAATTTTTTTTTTTTTGTAATTTCAATGATAGTAAAATTGTATTGCCACAAGTCACATACTGACCTTGATTTCGATTATTCTGAAGTTGATAGGGATTGCAGGCCTGAGGCGACTATTCAAAAGGCAAACAATTGTCAAGACAGTGACTTTAAGATATATGTATGTTTTATTCTTTGGAGTTGTTTATGGTTTACAGAAAAATTGCACATAAAAGACAGAGAATTTCCATATACACTTTCACTTCTCCCCCTGACATCGTGTCTCCTATGAACAGCTTGTTTTAGTGTGAATTATTTGTTATAACTAATGAATAAATATCAATATTTTGTTACTAATTAAAGTCCATAGTTTTCATCATTAAGGAGCCCTGGTAGCATAATGGGTTATGTGTTGGGCTGCTGACCTCAAGTTCAGCAGTTCAAATTTACCAGTCACTTTCTAAAAGAAAGATGAGGCTTTCGACCCCTGTAAAGATTTTTTGTTGTTGTTTGGTGCCATCGAGTTGGTACCAACCCATAGCGACCTTATGCACAGCAGAATGAAACACTGCCTGATCCTGGGCCAACCTCACTACTCGATGCTGCCACTTGGCCAATCATCTCGTTGGGAGTCTTCCTCTTTTTCTCTGACCCTCCATCTTACCAAACATGATATCCTTCTCAAGTGACTGGTCCCTCCTGACAATACGTCTGAAGTATGAGAGATAAAGTTTGGCCATCTTGGCCTCCAGGGATCACTCTGGCTGCACTTCTTCCAAAATGGATCTATTGGTTCTTTTGGCAGCCCGTGGCACTTTCAATATTCTCCTCCAACACCATAACTCAAAAGCATCAATTCTTCTATGATCTTCCTTATTCACTGTCCAGCTTTCGCATGCATATGAGGTTATTGAAAACACTATGGCTTGGGTCAGGCACACCTTAGTACTCAAGCTGACATCTTTGCTCTTCAACACTTTAAAAAGGTCTTGTGCAGCAGATTTGCCTAATGATTTACTGCCTTGGAAACACTATATAGGTCGCTATGAGTCAGAACCGACTCGATGACACACCCACCACTAGAGTGTGCATTAGAGTTCAAGGTTCACTCCCTGTGTTGTAAAGTTCTGTGGGATTTGATAAATACCTTTTGCTATGTGTTATGTTTCCAACATGCACAATAGTTTGTCCTTAAAATGTGCTGTTCTTCTCCCACTCACAACTCCCTACCTCTGGACTCCTGGCAACTACTGATCTGTTGACTGTCTCTAGTTCTGCCTTTTCTAGAATGTCATAGATAAATGATTGTTTTCTATAATTTCCCTGTGAATAGTAGAATAATCACTGGCATGGAACAGAACAACTTATAAGTATACTTGTGAGTGTATTGTCTTGAATTATGGACTTATTTCTTTAGTATGCAATCCTATCTAAAACTATGTTTCCTAAGTCTGAGTTTATGAGTTTATGAAATGCATCCAGTCTTATAAGCCCAACATTTCACACACAATAAAGTTGAATAATGGGATATAATATCTTGCTCTATAAACAAATTGAAAGATTTGATTTTACATTAAAATTTGTGTGTATACATAAATCTAAATGTGTATTTTCTTTTTTTCAAAAGGAATTCTGATGTGGCTGTGTAGCATCAGCACCAGACTGCAAGGTCAGTTTGAACCACAAAGTTGATTGTTCAAACTCACCAGCCACTCCTTGGAAACCACATACAGGGTCACTATGAATTAGAACTGACTCGATGGCACTTAACAACAACAACAACAACATATTTTCAGTAACCTCATATGCATGTGACAGTTGGACAATGAACAAGGAGGACCATAGAAAAATTGATGCATCTGAGTTTTGGTGTTGGAGAATACTATTAAAAGTACCATGAATGCAAGAAAAACAAACAAGTCTGTGTTGGAAGTACAGCCAGAATGTTCCTTAGAAGCTAGGGTGGCAAGACATCAGCTCTCATACTTCAGACATAACAGGAGAGACTAGTCCCTGGAGAAGGACATTATGCTTAGTAAAGTGAAGGGTCAACAAAAAAGAGGAAGATCCCCAACAAGGGGAATAGGCACAAATGGGCACAAATGGGCAGCAAAAATGGGCTGAAGCGCAACAATAATTATGAGGGTGGCACAGGACTGGGCAGTGTTTTGTTCTGTTGTGCATAGGGGCACTATGAATCTGAACCAAATTATTGGCACCTAACAACGACAAAATGCATATATATATGTTGTTATGTGCCATGAAGTCGGTTCAGACTGATACACATACACTTACAAGGAGCTTCAAAAAGTTTGTATGGATATATACACACATATGAAGAGGCTTCAAAAATTAACGGGAATATGGAATTAATAGTAATGTAATTCTACAAACTACTTGAAGCACCCTTGTATATAAAACTAACATTTTAGGATTAATAAATGAGATATTTCACAACGCATATGCTAAAACAACATTGTCTAGAAAGTGTCAGAACTTTGTTTTTCATGAAAAGATTTTAACAGTACATAGAAAACTAAGTATTTTTCTATCTTGCATTGCAGTCTATATAATATAAGTATACACCAGATGGCTACTTTCAAAGAAGGAAGAAGCTGAGTTGACAATACTTAATGGAAAATATGAAGGATAAATCTTAATGGAAAGATAACTTCATCTGACCAGGAGTCTTTTATCCATTTCATCCCAGCGGTGCAGTTGTCACTTTGACATTGACATCACATGAGTTATAAACTGAAAAGAAATTTCTGTAAAACAACTCGCTGGCTTTGTTAAGTAAAACAAGTCCTTTTACCTTCAATATCTAATAAAGACGTACTACAGAAAAACAGTGCATGAGAAAGATAGAGCCTAGTTTCCAACTTATATCCTTTGAAAAGTTACTATTTCTTGGAGCTAGAAGACTATATCATTTCGTAGATATACTCAGCAATTGATTTGCCATCCGGTTGGAACTTTCACTGTTTAACATTTTAAAAACCACGAATGGTTCCACCTATAGACACAGGTGGCTGCACTCAACTCAGAAGTTCTGGTTTTTGTCTTTCACACAAGACAAAGGTGTTTTAAAGCTCTAGGAAATCTTAAATCCAAGTGTCAAGAATAAAAGGCAATAAGGCAACAAACACATATTGAACACCTAGGTTCTGACAAGTATTTTACTAGGTACTAAGGGAGTATCTAAAATCAATGGAAGATGTAACCCTTTGCTTAAAGAAGCTTACATGATCTTTCACTCAGAGTAATATGTCATTGGAATGCATGTGTCATTTTGTCCATAAAGAAATTAACTGAATGTAGGTAGTGAAATTAGAGAAAGGTTTATTGCTTGTTGTGTGCTCCATTTAATTTATTTTAGACCAAGTTCATTGTCACATAATTTGCACTCATTTGTTCAAGTATGTGAGCATTGATGCTCATCATACAAATATTTTTATACCCTGATATTTACCAATGTTGTTGTTAAGTGTTGTCAAGTTTGATCCGACTCATAGCGACCCTGTATAAGGTTCCCAAGGAGCAGCTGGTGGGTTTGAACTATACACCTCATGCTTTGCAGTTCAGTGCTTATCCTATAGCACCACTCCAGGATTAGTACACTAGAAAACAGAATAAGTTTGAGGCAAGGTGTATTTATTTAAAGTGAAAATTACCTTTTATTGATCACTTTTTCACAATATGCTAGTTATTGTCCTAGGTCACAAAACACCTCATCTAATTTTGTCCTCAAAAACCTATAAGATAGGTGTTTTTCATCTTTTGAATGAGAAAGTTAAAGTTTAGAGACATGAATTAAATTGTCGTTTCACATAGTCCTATGAGACTAAAGCTTGGTTTTTCATCATTATAGCTGCTGAAAATACATTCCACTTCCCTATCCTTTTGTGG
Source organism: Chrysochloris asiatica (assembly GCF_000296735.1). Taxonomy (NCBI): domain Eukaryota; kingdom Metazoa; phylum Chordata; class Mammalia; order Afrosoricida; family Chrysochloridae; genus Chrysochloris; species Chrysochloris asiatica. The sequence continues at coordinate 10,852,704 of NW_006408549.1, read as the reverse complement.
CACTGTAGGATATGCACAGGACTGCTAACTGTAAGGTCTGCAGTTCAAACCCGCCAGCCACTCTTGGAAACCCTATACAGAGTTGGTATCAGTTGAAACTGACTAGACACCACACAACAAACACCAAGATACTTACTAAGACAAGAGCAGTGATGTTCAGGGTTAGAGTTCATGCCTTCCATACTGAAGACCTAAGTTGGATTCTTAGACAGTGCACCATATGCATTGTATTCAACACTCCCTCTACCACTGTCCATGGAGGCCTGCATGGTGCTACTATGCTGACCAGGTTTCAGTGGCACTTCCAGACTAAGATAATCCTAGTAATCTACATCTGAAAAACCAGGCAATGAAAATCTATTAGATCACATGTTGTGCATGGGGTCATCATAAGTAGGTGGTGACTCCACATCAGCTTAACAACACTAAGGTAGTTAGGAAAAAAAGAAAGATTGGTCAGAATGATGATAGTTTGGGAATCAATAATAAAGGAGGAAAATAAATTAAGGTGATGGTCAGAAACATTCTGCATCCCAAAGGACATCGAATGCTAATTTCAATTAAATAGTAAATGTTTTAAATTTTGGTAAAGGCTGTATATATATGTATATTTTGAACTTCTAGTCATCCTTCAAAGACTAGCTCAAAGGTGACCTTCAAAGGCCAACTTCTTCACTTCTTCCACTATGCATTTATCTCTATTTCAGTACATCTCACAATACATCGTATGTGTTTCCTCTGTGATAGCGTAAGCCTCACAGTGTTCATCTTTTCCTTTTTGTCCCCATGGTTAAAACAGTGTAGGATCTTAATAAAGATGTGTTTATATGCTGCATAAATTGATCAATTATTTAAAAAGTTAATAATCTAGAGCATTAATATTCCCCTTCATCAGAAAACATTCTGAATAAAAATGTAAAACTTCCTTTCTCTTTGTTTGATGGTTTATTTCTTCCTAATATATCGAGTCCTGGTGTGGTGCTGTGGGATAATGCACTGGACTGCAAGCCTGGTTTGAACTGCAATATCGGCAGTTCAAGTTCATCAGTCACTCCTTGGAAACCCTACACAGGATGACTATGAGTCAGAACCAACTTGACTTGACAGTACTTAACAACAACAACAATATACTGAAGGGTTTTTTTTGAAAGTTTTGTAAAAATATATTCTTTACTTATGTTATGGTGTTTCGACGTGTAGCTGACATTCTATTTAACTCTACAGTACATTGCTGGAATAATTTCTCCAGCATTTAGAAATAAATTTACTTTCACATTCCTGTGTTTATACATAATCCTTGTAGATTTCTTTATTTCCAGTTTTAAGAAAAAATGGATGGTCAACCTAAGAAAATAAATTAAATTAAGATGTGTAGTTTGTTTTCTCTCCCCTCCCTTTCCATAAAGTAGAGGAGACAGTAAGGTCTATTATTAATTATCCACCTTTTTTACTTATGCAAGTTGTTCAAATATGGAGCAATTGCTTTAAAGAGCAAACATACAGTGAGAGAAAATATAAAAAGCAAATGTGTGGAAAAAGAAAAGTCTCTGTCTATAAGCACTGTTCTCCAACAAACCCTGTTTTCTTTATTCCCATATTAAACAAAAGAGCTAGTCATATGTAAGTTAATAAAGTGAACTCAAGGGAGATGTACCTTCAAATTAGAGCCAGACGGTGAATAACATACCAGGAATGTACTTAAAGCTCAGTACCAGCTCGTGACAAGGTCTGTTCTCTGTCTTAGCCCTCAAATTTTGGAAAAGCTTCAGGAGCCATGAGAAAAACTTTCAACCTGACAAACACTCCAGGGCTGGGAAAGGGCTCCTGTTTTAATTCAGCCCAGATGTGATTCTTAATGAAAGCATTATGGCCCTGCAGCTGCAGTGGATGGTACAAGACATTTTTAAAAAGAATAAATTATTCAAAAGCATTTTTTTCCTCTAACCATTATGCTTGACCTGTGTTAGGGTAAAATCTTGAGATGGACTATAAAATAATTTATGGGTCCTTGCTTTTTACAGTCAGAACATTAACTAACTAAACTGGATACAAAGGAAAGAGGAAGCTCAAGACATATGGGCTATATAAATATACTTATCATCCTGACATAGAGCACTCAATCCAATCACTTTCTAAAAGTGAAATATCAAGCTTGTATGGAATGAATGTATTGACCCATTCAGAACTCTGATTCTCATGATATAGACTAAATGATTCACATGGACATTTCCTGCTTCTTCATATTTACATTTGATTATAATTCCTGGCACGTATATATATTATTAGTATTGTTGTTAGAATCAAACAATTCTAATAGTGACCATATATACAACAAAACAAAACACTGTCCAGTCCTGGGTCTTCTCCATAATCGTTGTTATGATTGAGCCCATTGTTGCAGCCACCATGTCAGTCCATCTTCTAAAGGTCTTTCCCTTTATTCACTGACCATCTATTTTATAAGCATGATGTCCTTCTCCAAGCACTGGTCTCACTGAATAATATAGTCAAAGTACATGAGACAAAATCTCACCATTCTTTCTCGTAAGGAGCATTGTGGCTTTACTTCTTTTAAGATAGACTTGTTCATTCTTCTGAAAATCCATAGTACATTCAAAATTCAATATTCTTTGCCAACACCATAATTCAAATGCATCAATTCTTCAGTTGTGTTCTTCAATTCCTTATTCATTTTCCAACTTTTGCATATTGCATACATATGAGACAATTGAAAATACCGTATGTTGGGTCAGGTACACCTTAGTCTTCAAAGTGACATCTTTGTTGTTCAACAATTTAAGGAGGTTTTTGAAGAAATTTTGATTTCTTGACTACAGCTTCCCTGAGCATTGATTGTGGATAAAGTAAAATGAAATCCTTGAGAATTCCAATATTTTTCTTGTTTATCATGATGTCACTCATTGGTCCAGTTGTGAGGATCTTCATTTTCTTTACATTGAGGTGTAATCCATACTGAAGACTGTAGTCTTTGACTTTCTTCAGTAAATGCTTCATGTTTTCTTCACTTTCAGCAAATAAGGGTCTGTCATCTGCACATTGCAAGTTGTTACTGAGTCTTCCTCCAGTCCTGTTGCCATATTCTTCTTCATATAGTCCATTTTCCCAGATTATTTGTTCAGCATACAGACTGAATAAGTATGGTGAAAGGATGCAACCTGACACACACCTTTCATGATTTTAAATGATATGGTGTCCAGCCGTTCTGTTGGAAAAAAACTGCCTCTTGGTGTAAGTTGGTTCTGGAACTCCCATTCCTTGCAATGTTGTCCATGATTGGTTATGATTCACACAGTCAAAATTCTTTGCATAGTCAATAAAACACAATTAGACATCTTTCTGGTATGCTATGCTTGGGAGTTCCCTGTCTGAAGTACTGCTGCAACTGTTTTGAATCATATTCAGCAAAATTTTATTTGCATGTGATCTTAATGATATTATTAAATAGTTTTTGCAGTCTGTTGGATCACCTTTCATTGGAATGGACAAAGATATAGATCTTTTCCCATTGGCCATGTATCTGTCTTCTAGATTTGTTGGTGTAGACAAGAAAGCATTTCCAACTTTGTATCTGTTTGTTGAACCATCTCAATTGATATTCGATCATTTCTAAGAGCCTTGTTTCATATCAATGCCTTGGATATCTTTGATCAGTCCCATCAGTTCTTAATCAGATAATCACTCCTAAGTAGTTGACTACTGACCAGTTCTTTTTGGTGCAGTGATCTGCAAGCCCCTCCACAAATAATAGGCTGTCCTACCCAAAATATCAACCTGACTCCATTCCACCATGACAGGTAATCCTCCAGTCGATACAAGTTTGTTTTCACTAATAATAAAACAAAAAAATAGATGGAGGATGCTTGAGGGAAAATAAGAAGTTGAGATTATTTTAAATAGTTCTTTGTTTGCTTTGTTTTATTGTTTTGGAAATGCTCTAGGTTGGGAGGCATTCTGAGAAGAGCATTTTACATATTTACTGAAACATTTGCTAACCATATATCATTCCAGCTAAAGGCGGGGGGGTGTGTTGGGTACCTTCATTAAGCCCATAAAATAGTTTTTAAGCTGTTATAGGAAGTTATTTTCTAAGAGTAACAAGAAAAAAGAAAAAAGAAGGAAGAATCAAATGATTGAAAGGTATTAAATGATTCTGGTTGAGAAGAGGAAATGCAGGTTATTATTTGCTGACGGATTATTCAGAATGAATTTCATCATTCTTGTTGCAAATGTGTTTTTTGACACTTTAATTATGAAGGAACTATTCTGAAGCACAATATGAGCAGAAGATGCTATAAGTTTAAGTAAAATGCTATTACATCCTCATTTTACAAAATTCACAATCACACTGAAATTAAACAGCATTTCTCTTTTGTAGAAAGAAATGCTTATTGCGAAAATGAGAATGCATGTGGATCTGGTGACATTTTAATCATTTTATTTTATACAGTATTTAGAAATAGTGGAAATGGGATGCAGAAAGCATTGCAATTTAATGATTATATATAGTACTATGCACACAGTACACTTTTACATTCCATAAAATGGAAGCTTCTCTGTTGCTATTTTGTGAAAAAAAAAAAAAAGATACTATTAAAGACCAGTGAGGAGGTAAACGTTGACAATACTTGAGTACATCAGTACTCAGCTAAGCTCTGTGCGTTCAGCTGGTTTGACTTCTTCTACCCTCATGCCCCCAATTTACTAATGAACGTCTCAGTTTATAATTTACTTGGTCACATTTACTCTAGAACAGCCAACCAATCTGCCCAATGACCATAATTCAAACAAATAATCTGTAAATCATTTTTACAACCTAGACCAATTCAGTCGTGATGTGTTGATAAATCTAACGGAAAATATAATGGCATGTGAGGGGTACTGACGTGCATGCATTCTGAATAATATGAAATCAACTGATTAAATAGAATTTTCCAGAGAATTGTCAACTAGAACAAATACAGGCAATAGAATATCTAGAGTTGAAGATTCCAATCTTAGTTTCAACAAGTAGAAACAGGCTACAGTAAAATTTTGACCTTTCAAGACTGAATTCTCTTCTATCTGTAGAGGTTTCCACCTCAATTAGAAGATGATGACCTCAAATTTTCACTTCTATGTGATTGTGTAGGCACAACTCTAATGGATAAGAAGACTTGTAAAAATGTTGTTTCAGACTGAATTGAAACATTACATGTATGGGTTTATGCTAAATTAACCTACTAGTGTTTGTTCTCACTATATTTCTAGACATCTTAGAAAATAGGCATGCTGCAAAAGCATTCCCTCTATCTTCACACGTTGCCCTTGTTTCACAGTTAAACACATCAGCTCCAATTCATGGCAATTTGCAAGACTGTATGCCAAAAGAAATGCCAATTGAGTGAGCTAATTTCATTTCTGAGCAAGTTAGGAAAACGTTTGTACTTATTAGGTAAGGATTTTACTTTCTTCAAGAGCAAATGGGTGTTTTTACTTCCATTCTAGGAAAGGAACCCAAGTTACAGACAAAAGAAAAACAACAAAAAAGAAAAGGTCATTACATTGAGTGAGTGTGGAAAACCTGACCTTCCAAAATATTTATTTTAATTAGGCATATTTCTCTAAGTATAATACCCCACAAGTTGTAAAATATTTTAAAATCCCTTAAGTGAAATGGATATTCAGAGAAGCAACTTCCTTCCATTCTCCCCAAAACAATATAATAATAATAATAATAATGAAGTATAATACTATATTATTATAAAATATTGTAAAACACATATAGAAATAATTGTCCACTTTACCTAGACTATGCCTGTAGAGACTCTGTATTTAAGTAATGCATATTTTTCTGATTTAAAATACCAATCTTCAATAAGTACTTAACAACCAGGTACACTGTTCAACTTCATTTTACAGGTGACCCATTCATTAGTGCTCTGATTTAATAACTGTGCTTTAAAAGACAAATGTATAATGTTTATACATATAGGATTCAATATACTCTCATAAAATTATTATAAATCAATAGTATTGAAAGATATCAAATTTTGAAATACTATTTTAAAAAGAAAAATTTTCATCTTTGGGAATTATAGCAAACCATCCCTATGATTCATTCATTTATTTAACAAAAGAAAGTATAATTTCAAGCTGCTTTGCCTCTTTAATCCCTTTTGTATGGCTGGAAATTAGTGATGCATATGGCTCTGAAATTCAAATATAATGCAAAAGACTTTCTACAGTTCCATCATTTAAATTCATATTTAATGTATTGAATAATTAACATAAATGGAATGTTTCCAAAAATGTACATATCATACATGAACGTAGCATGAAAAATTCAATCATCTTGGCTTCAGCTTACATTATTGAAGCTGGTCCCTGAGCATTTTGACTATGGCAAGACAACAATATTTTTATCCATTGCAACTTGAGGACTATCCTGTTTGCTCCTACATCTTTCTGGTGGCATTTTAATAGAAGATGCCCTCTTTTAGCAGTTACACCTCCACTATGCAATATACAGGGAAACATAATTAAATTTAATAGAAGCTGTCCCTGTTTTCAAGACATACTTGATTTAAAGTCACTCACAATTTAAAGCTGCAGGGAGATGTAATTAAATTTTACAGAAGCCACAGCTTTTAAATGAAGACACATGATCTATATATGTATGTGTGTGGATATACGTGCATGCAGTAAACATTAGAAATTAAAAAGTTCTTCTATACTTATTAATATTATGATTTAAAATGTAAGTCTTAATGCTCACATGATATGAAGGTTATTTTATTCTGATGATAAGTATAACTGAGAACAGAGCAAGATAATCATTATTGCACTATTACTATGGTGGTGGTGGTGGTGGTTGTGATGTGCCATGGAGTCGGTTCTGACTCCCAGCAACCCTGTTCAGGGTTTCTGAGGCTGTAAATCTTTATGGGAGCAGAAAGCCTCATCTTTCTCCCATGGAACAGCTGGTAGTTTCAAACTGCTGACCTTGTGGCTCGCAGCCTGATTCATAACCACTACGCTACTAGAGCCTTATTAATTAGATTGATAAATATTCATCAGTATACCTATACTGTTAATATAATATACATATTCTTTATTGGAGTCCTGGTGTAGCACTGTAGGATACGCACTGGACTGCTAATCACAACATCAATTGTTCAAACCCACCAGCCGCTTCTAGGAAACCCTATCAGGGTCCTTATGAGTCAGAACTGATTCAAAAGCACTTAACAACACCAACAAATATTTACTGCAATGACATCAGTAGAGAAAACCCACCCACTCACCTCCATCAAGTGAACTCCGACTCATAATGACCCTGCATAGGGTTTCCAAAACTGTAAATCTTTGCAGGAAAAGAAAGCCTCATCTTTCTCCTAGTGGTTTGAACTACTGACCTTGAGGTTAGTAATTCAGTGTTTATTCTACAGGGTTACCAGGGTAGAAAAGACCTTGATAAGTCATGTATCTGTTATTTTTTACCATTCATGTTTCAAAATAATACTCAATGATGTAATGTTTTAATTAATCTAAGAATGTAGTTTACATCTTTGAAAATGTATGTAGTGCAAAATTGGAAATCATTATGGGTGATCTCCTTATATATTTTATACATATGAAGTATGGCTGTGTGGCTGTGTGCCGTGGAGTCGGTTCCGACTCATAGCGACCCTGTACAGGGTTTCAGAGGCTGTAAATCTTTATGGGAGCAGAACGCCTCTTCTTTCTCCCGTGAAACAGCTAGTAGTTCGAACTGCTGACCTTGAGGCTCGCAGCCCGATTCGTAACCACTGTGCTACCAGAGCTCCTTATATGAAATATAGATAACATTTACCAATACATCTAGAAAATTCCTATTGACTACTATGGAGCTCTGGTAGCGTAATTGTTACGAGTCAGGCTGCGAACCACAAAGTCAGCAGTTCGAAACTACCAGCTGCTCCGTGGGAGAAAGCTGAGGCTTTCTGTTCGCTTAAAGAGTTACAGCCTCGGAAACCCTGTACAGGGTCTCTGAGTCGAAACTGACTCCACGGCACACAACAACAACAACAACTATGCTTTTAAAATGTGAAAATATAGGAAGCAATCAAGGTGCAAATCGACTGAAAGATCGGTTTGAACCACAAGTTCTACAGTTCAGATCCACCTGCCTCTCCTCAGAAATCCTATATAGGGTCCCTATGAGTCAGAATTGATAGTACTTGATAACAACAGCTTACACTATGTAAAGAGCCCCGGTGGCATAGCGGTTAAGCACCCAGTGCTAACAAATTGATCAGTGCTTTGAAGCCTTAGCCACTCCACAGGAGTAAGAAGTGAGTTTGAGTCTATAAAGATTATAGTCCTGGTCCACGTAAGATGACAGACTAAGCAGCTCCTCTATGCAGCTCTCTACAACAAACACCAGAGAAACCAAGTGAAATGAACATGGATGACAATCCTGGAATCTCGCGCTTTTATGGAAAGGATAAATAGGTAGTTACACTGATTAGACAAAGAGACTGAACAAAACAAACAAGTAGGCATACTGAGTGGTGAGTTCTTAACTGGCCTGGCACATTGTGGACACTGAGCAAGCAGCAGTCCAATCGAGGCAGGAACCAGATGACTAGATCCGCTCACCCAGGACTGCACTGGCATCCGCATCAGTGAATCTGTGACCATAAAGGTTGTGCCAGGGCTGTATTTCTCTCTTTCTTTTTAAAATTTCTTTCATCTTACTTCTTAATTCTTCCCTCTTCCCTCATCCCATTTTATCTTTTTCTCCCTCCTCTTTCCTCACCTCCTCCTCTTTCTTTATTGATACACTTACCAACAGGCCTCTGGCATTGGTGATGTGCAAAGTAGGCTTCACAGTCCAGTCACAGCTATGATTGGCAGCAAGCGCTTGTGCCTGTAACTGTCCTGTTTGTGATTTGTATTTCTCTCTCCCTTTCTCTCTTCACAGTTCTTCCTTTTTTCCTTTTTTCCTCTTCCCCCTCCCCCCTTGTTATTTTGTTGTTGTTGCTGTTGCTGTTTTTGATCCTGCAGAGCGAGGTCATCACCTACAAGATTAGCAGCAACACTCACACCCACAGAGGAATGGCAGCTTTGATTGGCAGCTAGCATTTGTTCCAGTACTGTGCTACTTTTCTTCCGTTGTTTTGTTTTGTTTTTTGCATTTTGTCTTTCTTCTTAGTTCTTTCCTCTTCCAGGCCCCTTTTTAATTTTTATCCCACAGAGAGGATGCCCCATCCACGTCAGCTGTATGGTCAGCATGGCCATCTCTGCAGGCAACAGGGCATGACCCCCGAGGAGCAGGTGCCCTACCCCACTGCCCTGGTGATTGCCTGTCCTTGCCTCTGGGTGGTTGGCTGTGCTGCTCACACCTTGAGAGGACAGTGTTCTCCCTGCAGCCGAGTCTGACAGCTAGCACCAGCACCAGCACCAGCACCAGCACCAGCACCAGCACTATGCCATGAGGTTTCGTGGGGTGTTTTTTCCCTTTTTGTTATTTTCTTTCATCGTTTTTCCCTCTTGTTTTTGTTGTTGTTGTGTGCCGTGGAGTCGGTTCCGACTCATAGCGACCCTGTACAGGTTTCCACGTCTGTAAATCCTTATGGGAGCAGAGAGCCGTATCTTTCTCCGGCGGAACAGCTGGTAGTTTCGAATTGTTGACCTTGTTGTTCTCAGCCTGATTCGTACCACTACGTAACACCTTCCTTTTTCCATCTTTTGTCCCTTCTGCTCCACCCACCCCTTTTTTCTCATCAGTTAGGAGCCAGGGACTCTATCTACTCAGTCATACCACACACACCTGGCTCCCCATCCACTAGACAGGTGCTAACAACCACACACACACTAATGGTTCACACAGCTAATCCCAATGGTCCTCAGTTGTACTACTTGACCAACAATTAGAGTCCACTCCCAACCACTACTGAATTCACTTGGTGACTGGTCACCTCCACTGCAGTGATGCCAAACTAATGACCAAAGTAATATGCCTGCTCCACTCATATGGATTTATCATAAGAAATTAAAAACAAAAAACAAAATAAAACAAACAAACAAACAAACAACAACAACAAAAAAAAACCAGGCTAAAACAAAGTAATACATAATCAACAAATAAATACAATACCAAAAGTCTCAGAGACAACTGGCTGGCTGGTTGTGTCCCATTGAATCAGAGTCCTGACTCATAATGACCCTTTATGGATTTCCAAGGCTGTAAATCTATATGGGAACAGAGAGCCTCAGCTGCCTCCATGGATGCCTGGTGGACTCGAACTATCGACTCTGCAGTTAGCAGCCCAGTGAGTAACCCACTAAACCATAATTTCAAACCAAACAAAGAAATAGGACAAGTTTACTCAAGCAGGTGACCAGAATAAAGAACCAAGAAACCTCTCTGAGGTGGAAATGTTAATGGAACTACCTGAAAAAGCTGCAGACATGTTTTTCTCAAAAATACACTTAGTCTCATTAGAGTGCCCTCAACAAAAAGGTCCAATCAAAACAATGGCTTTCAAGGGGATCTCCTTCGTCAGTTCAATTGAAGGCAACAAGGTCACATCAAAATATTATAATGAGTTTTATTTTGAACTCTAAAGATATAATCTTCATAGATTTCCTTGAAGACACAGGATAATAATGCAAGTTTATTATGAGGAAATTTTAAGAAAATGGAAAACTATATTGATGAGAAAAGTGTCAGAAAAGTTTACCAAAGATTTTGTTTTCCATTATGACAATGCACCTGCTCCTTTGCATGTAGGAAGGACTGTCCTGTGAGAATTTTGTTAGGAAAACCCACCCCAGCCATCCTACATCCTTGATCTTCTCCCTCCAGTGTTACATTGAAAGGGAACAGAGTTTTAGTCTCCCTGAGGATGTCAAAACTACCCTTTTCATTTGGTTTAAATCAAACAGCAAAAATTCTTCTGGAAGGGTTTGTTGTTGTTGTTGTTGTTAGGTTCCATCGAGTTGGTACTGACTCATAGTGACTTTATGAACAACAAATGAAACACTGTCTGATCCTAGACCAACCTCACAATTGTTGCCACACTTGAGCCCAATGATGCTGCCACATTGCCAATCCATCTCGCTGGGTGTCTTCCTCTTTTTCTCTGACCCTTCACCTTACCAAACAGTCCTTCACCAGTGACTGGTTCCTCCTGACAATATGTCCAAAGTATAAGAGATGAAGTTTGGTCATCTGGGCCTCCAAGGAGCACTCTGCCTGTACTTCTTCCAACACAGATCTATTGGTTCTTTTGACAGCCCATGGCACTTTCAATATTCTCCTCTAACACCATAACTCAAATGCATCAATTCTTCTGTGGTCTTGCTTGTTCACTATCCAGCTTTCGCATGCATATGAGGTTATTGAAAATACCATGGCTTGGGTCAGGTGCATCTTAGTCCTCAAGCTGACATCTTTGCTATTCAACACTGTAAAAAGGTTTTGTGCAGCAGATTTGCCTAATGCAATATGTCATTTGATCTCTTGACTGCTACTTCTGTGAGTGTTGATAGTTGAAAATGAAGAAAATGAAGTTTTTGACAACTTCAATCTTTTCTCCATTGATAAGAATGTTGTTTATTGGTCCAGTGGTGAGGTTTTTTGTTTTCTTGACATTGAGATGTAATTCACACCAAAGACTGTGCTCTTTAATCTTCATCAGAAAATGTTTTAAGTCCTGTTCACTTTCAGCAATCAAGGTTGTATCATCTGCATATAGCAGGTTGTTAATAAGTCTTCCTCCAAATCTGATGCCACGTTTTTCTTCATAAAACCCAGCTTCTTGGATTATTTGCTCAGCATACAAGTTGAATAAATATGGTGAAAGAATACAACCTTGTCGCACACCTTTCTTAAATTTAAAACATTCCATTCATTGTTCCCATGTTCTGTTGGAACAACTGCCTCTTGGTCCATGTACCGATTCCTCATGAGCACAATTAAGTGTCCCATAATACTCATACTTTGCAATGTTACGAAGTAATGCCTAAGGTATCAATGTTTATATGTTCTGTTTCATTTTTGACAACTTCCAATTTTCCCAGATTCATACTTCATACATCCCATGTTCCAATTTTCAATGGATGTTTACACCTGTTTCTCTTCCATATGAGTCGTGCCCCATCAGCAAATGCAGGTCCCGCAGGTTTTTCTTCCATGTGCTTTACTCCACTCGCGTGAACACTGTCAAGTCTACTATGAGAATGTAGCTCTTCCCCAGTCACATTTTGAGTGCCTTCTAACCTGAGGGGCTCATTTTCCAGCACTATATCTGACAATGTTTCTCTGCTATTTATAAGGTTTTAAGTGACTAAAGATTTGAAAGTAGTTCATCACTCTTTCTTGTCTGTCTTTGTCTGGAAGCTCGTCTGAATCTTGTCCACCTTGGGTGACCCTGCTGGTATTTAAAATACCAGTGGCAAAGCTTTCATCAGTAACTATTTTACTGGAATGGTTAGAGAGATGAAAACACCACCTTGAGAATTGTATAGCTCTAGATGAAGGATATACTGAAAAACAATAGCTTCATATTTTTATGTTTTTGTTTAGTAAAAAAGCATCTATGATTTTATAGTAAAATTTTTTACTTATATTAAAAAAAATTGGCAACAAAATAGTATCAATTTCTGATAAAATCGACAACAAGGCAAAAACTAGCAAAGAGACTAGGAACAGCATTATATAGTTACTACAGGTTCAAGTGACTAAGAGTACATAACCATAATAAATATTTGTGTAACAATGAAAGTATCCCAAAGTACATAAATAAAATAGTAACTGAATTAAAAATAGAAATAAACAATTAGATGTTCATAATAGGAGATTTTAACACACCATTTTTTAAGAAAAAACAATGCAAAAGAAATTCAACAAAGATGCCAAAGATCTAAATAATGCAATCAACCAATTTGATCTCAAAGATGTACACCGAACACTCTACTGAACAAAAATGCAATGCACATTTTTTTTTTTTTTTGTACACATGGATCATTCTCCAGAATAGGCCATATGTTAGGCCACAAAGGAAGCCTTAATAAATTTCAAAACTTCAAAATAATAGATATAAAGCATCTTCTCAGATCACAACACTATAAATTAGAAATCTATAAAAGAAAAATCGGGGGGGGGAATCAAATACATGGAAACTGAATAATACACTGCTTAAAAACTGGATAAATAAATAAAAAGCAAGGGAGAAAAAAACCTAGAACCAAATGAGAATGAAAACCTTTGGGACACAGCAAAAGCAGTGCTCAGAGATAAATTTAAAGCAATAAATGAACACATCAAGAAAAACAAAACAAAAACAGAAAGGAAATAATAAAGATTAGAGTAGAAATGAATGAAACGCAAAAGAAATAATAAACAAAACTAGAAGCTGGCACTTTGAAAAGATTAATAAAAGTGGCAACCCACTGGCAAATTCAAAAAAGCAAAGGAAAGAGAAAATAGTAATAACACAAATAAAAAAGGAAGTGGGTGATATCACAGCAGAACTAACCATAATTTAAAGGATATAGCTATAAGAAGCCATACTCCAACAAATTTGAAAACATAAAAGAAAAGAATAAATTTCTCTAAACAGACAACTTACCTAAATTAATACAAACTGAAAATTTGAACACATCCATAACGAAAAAAATTAAACAAATCATTAAAAATACCCCAATAACAAAAAACATTCCTGGCCCAGACAACTTCCAGCAAACATTCAGAGAAGAATTAACACCAGTTCTACTCAAACTCTGCCCTAACATAGAAAAGGATGGAAAATTCCCAAATTCATTTCACAAAGCAAGTATAACTCTCATATCAAAGCCAGGCAAAGACACATCTAAAAAAATTTTTTTAATGCTAGAACAAAATTCCTCATGAACATAGATGTCAACATTCTCTATAAAATCCAACACCATGCATAAAGAATAACACATCACAGACAAGAGGGATTCAAACCAGATACATAGGTATGGTTCAATATTCGAGAAGCAATCAATGTAATCCACTGCATAAGTAAAACAAAAGGAAAGACCAACATGATCATATCAATCAATACTGAAAAAAAACCAAAAAACAATTGATAAACTCAAATCACCAATCCTGATTAAAAATTCTCACCAAATGGGAATAGAAGGAAAATCCCTCAACATAATTAAAGGGTATATACACAAAACTAACAGACTACATTACTCTCAATGGAGAGATTGAGAACATGCCCTTGAGAACACAAACCAAATAGGGATGTCTTCTGTCAACATTTCTATTAAATAGTGTATTGTATGTCCAGGCCAGGGCAATAAGGGAAAAAGGGGAAATCGAAGGAATCCAAATTTCTAAGGATGAAGTACAGCTAATCCTATCTATAAATTATATAATTCTATATGTAGAACATCTCATATTCAGCATGAACTCTGCAGGAATTAATCAAATGAATGATTCAGTAAAGTGGCAGGGTACAATACCAACATACACAAATCTGTTGGATTTCTCTACACCAATCAAGAGAACTCTAAAAAAAATAAGGAAAAAGATAAAATACTAAGAAATAAATATAACAAGAGGTACTTGTGGTTCTTAGGTGCTGTTGAGTTGGTTCTAACTCATATTGACCCTCTGTACAACAGAATGAAACACCACCCAGTCCTGTGCCATCCTTACAATTGTTGTCATGTTTGAGCCCATTGTTACAGTCACTGTGTTAATCTTTTTATCCCAAGAAGGATGTCCTTTTCAAGGGATGCAAAGAATCAATAAACAAAAATAGCAAATCAAAAAAGACCTACATACAGGATTCCCGCGTACCAAAGAGACACTGAGGAATTCTGGAGCAGCCTGGGTGACGTAGTCTTAGGGTAGCCAACCTAGGCCTTGAAGAAATAGTGGGCCAGGTGGTGTTGGAATGAAGGATTCCAAGAAAGGCACAGAGACCAGTCTGGAGCTGGCAGCCAGAGATGATCCAATCCAAGGAAACCCCCTTGTGAATGAGAATTTCTTCAGTGGACACTTTGTACCAAGAGCCCTCGCACCTGCTTCCTGCCACAGTGCAGGTCAGGTGGCTCTTCTCACATCACAGGGACCGTGCTAATGTTGAGCTAACTCATTCTAATAAAAGAGTATCTTCATTAAAAAAAAAAAAAAAAAAAAAAAAAAAAAAAAAAAAAAAAAAGACCTACATAAATGAAAGAGCATACCATGATCATGAATAGAAACACTTGACATTAAGAAAATATCAATACCATCCAAAGCAATCCATAGATATAATACAATCCCTATCTAGATTCCATCAGAATTATTTAAAGATATGGAAAACCTAATCATCAATTTTATATGAAAATGAAAAATACCTCAGATGAGCCAAGCACTGTTGAAGAAAAACAAAATAGGAGGTTGACAATTTCCAATCTCACAGCCACAGTACTCGAAACAGCCTGTTATGAGTCCAAAAAAAGACCTATTGATCTGTGGAACAGAATTGAGAACACAGTAGTAAATCCAACCATCTTAAGTCAGCTGATCTTTGATAATGGGCCAAAACATAATTAAATGGAGAAGAGATAGTCTCTTTCACAAATGGTACTGACAAAACTGGATATCTGTTTAAAGGAAAATTAAACAAGATCCTTACCTCACACCATATATAAAAACTAACTCAAGATGGATCAAAACCTAAAAAAGTAAGACCTAAAACAATAAAGATCATTAAAAGAAAAATAGTAGCACACTTAGGGGACCTAATTTATGGCATACATATACTATCATATATAACCAAAATTTCAAAAAAGCAGAAGATAAACTAGATAATTGGACCTCCTAAAAATTAAAAGCTTATGTGTATCAAAAGAACTTTCCCAAAAGAGTAAAAAGAGAATTTACAGATTAGAGGAAAGATACTCAGCAATGACATAGCTGACAAGGGACTAATCACTAAAATTTATAGAAAACTACAACACCTCAATAATGAAAGGCAACCAATTTTTTTTTTTTAAATGAGCAGAGAACATGAGCAGAATCTTCCCCAAATAAGACATTCAGGCAGTCAACAAACACATGAGGAAATGCTTGTGATCACTAGTCATTAGAGAGATGCAAAGAAAAACACTAATGAGATACTATCTAACCCAAGCATTAATATCAAATTCAATAGAAAGAATAATAATAAATACTAGAGAGGATGTGGAGATACTGGAACTTTCAAACATTGCTGGTCAGAATGTAAAATGGTACAACTACTGTGAAAAACAGTATGATGCTTCATTTAAAAGTTGGGAAAGTTGATTCTCATCGATCCCACTACTAAATGGAGTCCTGGTAGTTCAGTGGATTATGAGTTGGAGTATTAACCTCAAGGTCAGCAGTTTGAGTCTACCAGTCACTTTTTTGGGAGAAAGATAAGACTTTCTGCTCCTGAAAAAAAATGACAACTTTTGAAACCCTCTTCAGGGTTGCTATGAGTTGAACTGCCTCAAAGGCACACAACCACCATCAACCACTAAAAGATATATAACCTAGAGAAATTAAGAACCAGGACACAAATAAATATATACATATCCATGTTCTCATGTTCATCATAGCATTATTCAAAATAGCAAAGAGTTGGAAACCCACCACTGGATAAACAAACTATGGTACATATACACAATGGAATACCTAGATAGACATGCAAGCTGAACAGGTATGGGAAAGAGTATGAGACTATCTTCACGAATATATAGGTTGACAGAGGATATTTCTACATATATATTTTCATGTGCTGCAAAAACATCCATGAAAATAGTAGCGCATACAGGGAATAATGGATGTTTACAGCTGTTACTCTTCAATTTGTGTTGTACCAATCAACAAATGAAAGTACCAAAGGCTTTACTCCATCCATGTCATCATGGTCAACTCTACTATGAGGAATCAGCTCTTCCCCAGTCGTATTTTGAATGCCTTCCAAACTGAGGGACTCGCCTCCTGGTACTGTATCTGAAAATTTTCTGGTGCTCTTCATCATGTTTCTTTAGTCAATATTCTGGTGCTGACAGTTTTCACTGCTATTCATAAGGTTTTCAGTGACTAAATATTTAGAAGTGGTCCATCTCTTCTTCTTAATTTGTCTTCGCCTGAAAGTCCAGCTGAAGATTATTTACTGTGAGCGATGCTGCTGGTATATCAAATACCCATGGCATAGCTTCCAGAATCACAGCAACATACAAGCCACCACAGTATGACAAACTGACAGACGAGTGGTGGTAACAGTTAATTGGTGGCATGTGCCCCAGAATGAAGCAGCCATTAATAATCAGAACATGGAATACATCTAGGAAAATTGGAAAGTGTCAAAAATGAAATTAATGCATAAGCATCAATAGTGAGCTGAAAGGGAATAGTACTGGCCATTTTTAATCAGACAATCACATGGTTTACTATCCTGGGAATGAAAAATTGAATAGGAATGGCATCACGTTCATCATCAAAAAGAAAATATCAAGATCTGCCTTGAAGTACAATATTGTTTGTGATAAGTTAATATCCATATGCCTTGGAAGACCAATTGATACCAATATTATTCAAATGTATGTATCAACCACTAAAGCCAGTGATGATGAAATTGAAGAATACTACCAACTTCTTCAGTTTGAAATTGATCAAGCATGAAATAAAGATGGGTTGATAATTACTGGCGATTGGAATATAAAGGTTGGAAACAAAGAAAAAGGATCAGTAATTGTTAAGTATGGCCTTGGTTATAAAAATGATGCTAGAAATCACATGATAAAAAATTTCAAAACCAATGACTTCTTCATTACCAGTACTTTTTTTTTTTTTAATCACTTTACTTTGCTTAGACCATAGTCACATTTAAATGGACAGAACTCCCACGATAGACAGGACAGGCCTGTCATGCAAGGAAAGAAAAGTGAAGGTATTTATAAAACTTGGAGAGAAGTGCCACGGCCACACAAAGACAGCCACAGCACTATCAGATAAGAGTGCCTAGGTGCACGGTGGCAGGAACAAGGGGTGCACAGTGGTACACGGCCTGAGACCACTGATGTTTCTTTTCTGGTGGCATTTCCTTATAATATTGGTATGCAGATCACTTGTAACAATGGAAATGGAGTGTTGGTAACTTCCATGTGGCAAAATCTTAATTCTATACATCTCTGATATCATGGCTGAACTGTGAGGTTACAAAAGTAACCCCTAAACTTCCCAACCCAGGAAATTTTAACACCAGTGAGATTCTTAGGCCCGAAATAAATAAATAGGCACACATACCAACCCTACACACTGAATTGAAATGGAGGCAGAGTTAGGATTTCTGAACAGACAGACAGATAGGAAGAGGCTATTCAAACAGAAGGTCCTCATCCTTCTCCTCAGCCAGAAGATTTGCAGGTTCTATCACTTCTCCATTTGCTCTGCGCTGCTCCAAGTCCTTCTTAGATTTTTCCTTGAGAATCTTTCTCTTCTCCTGTATTTTCTTTAACCTATAGAATTCTTCTCGCTCTCTCTCATCCAGCTCTGTGATAATGTAAGAAAGGGTTCGTTCAATCCGGGGAATGATGACATGTTCAATGGCATTGACACGCCTGTTGGTTATCTTAATAGCTTCATCCAAAGTAACAAAGGAGACCTGGAGTGAAGCGAGTTCCACCAGGAGTTCCACTGCTTTGGCATAGTTCCTCTTTAACTTTGCCAATTGTTCCCCACCTCTGGCTAAACCAGTCAGTTCATAGCTGTCTGTTCCTTCATGAAAATGTTCAAACACTGGCAAAGTAATACCTGTTATCTTTTTTAACATGAATCTTCACTTGGGCTTCATTCACATTTTAGATAACTGTGGTGCTGAAGTCCCCGGCTGTGAACTTGGCCTCGGCAAGCTTCCCTCATCACCTCACCCATCAACATTTTAGTCTCTATGATCTTCTTTAGAATCTGTTGAAATCAAAGAGTCAAGGCATCAGATTTTTTCTTAAGGAGGTTCCGGCCTGTCTGTGCGCCTTTCAATTGAGCCTTCATGATGGTCTGTGCCATTCTGGAGGGAAAGATCTCCATTCGGTCTTTGCCTGACATTCTGATGATGACAGTTCGGCTCATGTCCCCGGCCAGGCAATCGTGGCTGTGCCAGTTATAGTTCCCACCAGTACCTTTTTTAAGTGTTATAAAAGAGGACTCTATACATGGACCTCACCAAAGGGAATATACAAGAATCAAATTGACTACATCTGTGGGAAGAGACAGTGGAAAACTCTATATCATCAGCCAAAACAAGGCCAGTTGCACACTGTGGAACAGACTTTCAATTGTTCATCTGTAAACTCAGGCTTAAGTTGAAGAAAATGAAAACAAGTCCATAAGAGCATGACCTTGAACATATGCTACAAGAATTTAGAGATCATCTGAAGAACAGATTTGATGGATTAGACACTAATGACTGAAAACATGGGAGTTGTGGGATAATATTAAGAATATCATACAGAAAGAAAGCAAAGGTCATTACGAAGACAAGAAAGATGGAAAAGACCAAAATGGATGTCAGAAGAGACTCTGAAATGTGCTCTCTAGTGTAGAGATGTTAAAGTAAATGAAAGAAATGAGATAAGACAGTTGAAAAGAAAATTTCAAAGGGCAGCTCAAGAAAAGAAAATCAACTATCATAATTAAATGTGCAAAGACCTGGAGTTAGAAAACCAAAAGGTAAGAACACAAAGAGCATTTCTCAAGTTGAGGGAACTAAAGAAAAAATTTTAAGCCTGGACTTGAAAAATTGAGGGATTCTATGGGCAAAATATTGAATTGTGCAGAAATCATCAGAAGAAGATGGCAGGAATACACAGACTGACTGTACCAGAAAGAGATGGTTGATATTCAACCATATCAAGAGATAGAATGTGATTAAGAAACAATGATACTGAAGGAGATAATCAAAGGTGCACTGAAGGCATTGGCAAAGTACAAGGCGCTGGGAATTGATGGAATACAAATAAAAATCTATCAACAAAATGATGCAGCACTGGAGTCATTCACTCATTTATGCCAAGAAATTTGGAAGACAACTATCTAACAAACTGATTGGGAGAAATCCATATTTTTGCCCATTCTTAAGAGAAGTGACCAAATAGACCACAGAAATCATTGAAAAAGATCATTAATATCTCATGCAAATACTATTTTGCTGAAGATAGTCAAAAATGTCTGCAGTCATACATTGACAAAGAACTTTCAGAGGTTTAATCCAAATTCAGGATGTGGAACAAGGGATATCATTTCTGATATCACATGGATCTTGAATGAAAGCACAGAATACAAGAAAGATGTATACCTGTGTTATATTAATTATGCAAAGGCTTTTGATTGTGTGAGTCATGACAAGCTATGGACAGCATGAGGAGCCTGTATATAGACCAAGAGGCAGTTGTTTATTTAGAACAAAGGAACATCTGATGGTTTTAAATTAGGAAAGGTGTGCACCAGGCTTGTTGTATTCTTTCACCATACTTATTCAATGTGTATGCTAAGCAAAATATGTTATATGAAGAAGAACATGGCATCTGGATTGGAGGAAGATCATTAATGCAATATGAGGATGATACAATCTTGCTTTCTGAAAACGAAGAGGACTTAAAATAATTATTGATGAAGATTAAAGATCACAGTCTTCACTAGGGTTGAACCTCAATGTAAATAAAACAAAAATCCTCACCACTGGACCAATAAATAACATCCATATAAATGGAGAGGAGACTTCATTTTGCTCAGCTCAACCATCAACACTCATGGAAGCAGCAGTCAAGAAATCAAATGACATATTGGATGAGGCAAATTTGCTGCACAACATCTTTTTAAAGTGTTCAAGATCAAAGATGTCAGTTTGAGGATTGAGGTGCACCTAACCCAAGCCATTGTATTTTCAATAGCCTCATATGCATGTGAAAGTTGAACAGTGAATAAGGATGACCACAGCATAATTCATGCATGTTACCATGTTGGGGGAGAATATCAACAGTACCATGGACTACCTAAAGAACAAACCACTCTGTGTTGGAAGAAATAGAGCCATAATGCTCCTCAGAAGCCAGGATGACCAGATTTCATCTCTCCTACTTTGGACATATTCTCAGGATGAATTGGTGCCTGAAGAATGACATCATGCTTGGTGAAGTGAAGGGTTGGATAAAAAGAGGAATATCAGCAATAGATGAGTTCACACAGTGGCAGCAGCAATGGGCTTAAGTGTAGCAACGATAGTGAGGTTGGCGCAGGACGAGGCAGTGTTTTTTCTGTTGTTCACAGGGTCGCTATGACTTGGTACTAACTTGATGACACCTAACAACAACACAGGGGGTAAAGTTATGAAACTTCTTAGCTGTATCAAACACCTTGATGGAATGAGTGGTTAGACTTTGGGTGCTCAAGACCATAGGATCAGGAGACATCCAGGTCAATAGGCAAAACATAGTCCACAGAGGAAAACTTGTACATCTTATTATGGTAAGTAGTGACTGAATCTTAAAAGCCTTTGAGTGGCCATCTAAGGTGCAATGATTGGTCTCTCCCCATCTGGAGCAAAGAAGAATGAAGAACATCAAATATACATGAAAACAGTTAGCCTAAAGTATTAGTATACCACATGAGCCTTAGCTTCCATGACCAGAAGAACTAGATGGTGCACAGCAACTCTACTGATTTCTCTGAAAGGAATCAGAATAGAAGATCATGAGATAATGGGAGATAATGTGGAGCAAAAACTCTTAAGCATAAACAAGACCAGGTTTATGGGTCTTGCTGTTGTTGTGACTTAGGGCTGTAGCGTCAACACCAACTCAAAGCAATCGTAATTAGCTTTTCTGAAGAGCAGCTGGTGGATTTGAATTGCCAACCTTGTGGTTTGCAGTGCAGTGCTGATCCCACAGTGCCACACCAGGAGTGTGGTAGAGACTGGTAAATTTTCTCTGAGACCATGGCCCTTAGTCTTCTCTCCAGCCTGGAACTGAACTCACCCTGTGGCTCAACTTTCAGCCAAATGATAGGTCTCTAAGGGAGGCAATAACATCTGGGAGGTATGCACTCCTGAGAACAATCAACCTCATGAACCAAAAGGGCCTCATGTGCCCAGGAATAAATCTCAGAAAGCAGGGAAGCATAGGAAAGAAAGGAGAAGAGAAACAGGAATCAAAGCGAAAAAGTAAGGAAACTGCTGTTTCATCATAGGAATTGCAATCTATGTCATGACACAAAATGTGTATGAATTGTTCAGTAGAAAATCTAATTGTTCTGTAAACTTTCACTCAAATGCACTAAAGAGTTAAAATAAAAAACAAAAAGATTACAGTTGCTAAATCGGAATATAATCTATAGCACACTAGAACACAGTAACAATCTATGTATACAAATTTATGTAAACTTAGCTGTTTTTAAACTTTTACTGAAAGGGAAGGTGATATAAATTAAGACTCCTATAGTCATTAAGTAAATATCTTATGTGAAGAAGAAAAACTCCTTTGTAGATTAAATCTTTGAAAAAGATTCTGTGAAAACTCTTCAGACAGGCTTTGTTCCTTTAATGTCTATTTTAATGCCTTGGAGAAGATATCTTCTGTTTTGACCCCCCTTGAACTTTAGAGACTAGCTCAATAAAACACAGAAAGACCAAAAGTTTCATAAAGAATGATCTTTAAAACAAAATACTTTCCTCAGGGCTATAAGCGGTATCCTCACTATGAGAATAAGTCTGAGAGGAATCTCCTAACTTTGCCACCATTAATTATCCATTTAGTAATCTACTCCTGCTATAAATACTGCAACTAAAAACTTTCTTAACCCAGCTCTTCGTTCCCATGCCTTAAGCTATGGATCATCAACCAACCCCCATCCTCTGCCCAATCCCTCCAAATTCTGCCTTTGTTGTCAAAGAATATTAAACTAGGTAAACTGTGTTACTAGCTTTGAAAGCAAACAATTAGATCTTTGTATAGACTGAAACTCCTTAGGGGCTCATATAGTGATTTGTCTGAACCTAGAAGTGTGGGAATATTTGTAATGGCATATATGTGTAAGAAATTCTTTTTAATTCACTGTTATTCAGCAGCTTTTTTAAAAATGCAATTTTTTAATATTATGACTGGTGTACTTTTTCCTTCAGACTTAATGTTTGTGTTTACTTATATTTCAGACTATAGGGTGTGCAGTAACCAGATTGTTTGACTAATACCCTCATGCCAGCATCACCACAGTGTGCTAAGCGTTTAATAAATGGAGGTTATCATAAAAACGTCAACAGTATTATATAAGGGTGATGGGATAGTGGGTGACATTTATGTCCTTGTGTTTTCTAACTTTCTACAATAAGTACTTGTCAAGTTTATTAGTATAAAATATATTTTAAAATAAATTAATTAAATTTTCAAACCTGAAAAAATATTTTATATAAACTAACTTCTGGAGAATCTTTCTTGCTGTTATGGTCACTTATCAACGTATCTGGTCCATTATGTAATTACGTAATTAAAAAAACCAACACTTCATGGAGTCGATTCTTACTCATAACAACCCTAGATAGAGTTTCTGAGCTGTACATCTTTAAATAGCCCCCATCTTTCTCCCATGGAGCAACTGGTGAGTTTGAAGTGCCAACCTTGCAGTTAGCTGTTGCTACTGCTGCTGTATGCTGTGGAGTTGGTTCATAGCCACCCTGAACAGGGTTTCTGAGGCTGTAAGTAGAAAGCCTCATCTTTCTCTTGTAAGCTTGTGTATTCAAACTGCTGACCTTGTGATTAGCATCCCAAAGCCTAACCCATTAAGCTACTGCGTTAGCGATCCAGTGCTTATCCTACAGAACCACCAGGGCTCCACGTAATTATGTATGATGGTGGTGGTGGTGATTATGTGCCATCAGATCAGTTGAGACTCCTCGCCACTATGAGTATAAGGTTTATGAGGCTGTAAATTTTTACGGGAAGCCTCATCTTTTTCCAGTGGAGTAGCTGTTATATTTGAACTGATGACCTTGCGGTTAGCAGCCCAACATTTAACCACTATGCTACTGTGGTTAGCAATCCAGTGCTTATCCTACGGCACCATCAAAACACCTTGTAATTAATTATGCATGTTGTTGGGTCGGTTACTAATGACCTCATGCACAAGAGAACGAAATACTGCCTATCCTGTGCCATCCTCAAAGTCATTGTTACGCTTTAACCATTGCTGCAGCCACTGTGCCTATTCATCTCATTGGAGCTCTTTCTGTTTTTCACTGACCCTCTACTTTACCAAGCATGATGTCCTTCTCCAGGGATTGGTCCCTCCTCATAATATGTCCCAACTATGAGAGATGAAGTCTGGCCATCCTGGCTTCTAAGGAGCATTCTGACTATCTTCCAACACAGATTTGTTTGTTTTTCTGGCAGTCCTTTGTACTTTTAATATTCTTCTCCAACACAGTAACTTAAATGCATCAATTCTTCTACAGTCTTCCTTATACATTCCAACTTTCACATGCATTTGAGGCGACTGAAAATACGATGGCTTGCGACAGGCGCGCCTTAGTCTTCAAACTAACATCTTTGCTCTCAAACACTTTAAAAACATCTTGTGCAGCAGATTTGCCTAATGCAACAGGCTGTTTGTTTTCTTATTTGCTGTTGCCACGAGTGTTGATGGAGTCCTGGTGTGGTACAGCAGGATAATGGGCTGGACTGCAAGGTCAGTTTGAGCTGCAAGGTCAGCGGTTCAAACCCACCAGCCAAGCTTTAGAAATACTAAACAGGGTCACTATGAGTTGGAATCAACTCAACAACACTAAACAACAACAACAACATGAGTGCTGATAGTGGTTCCAAGCAAAATGAAGTGTTAAACAACTTCAATCTTTTCTCAATTTATCAAGATGTTATTTATTGGTCCAGTGGTGAGGATTTTTGTTTTCTCTACATTGAAGTGCAACTCATACTGAAGGCTGTGGTCTTTGATTTTCATTAGTATTTTAAGTCCTCTTTGCTTTCACCAATCAAGGTTGTATAATTTGCATACTGCAGGTTGTTAATGGATCTTCCTTCATTCTTAATGCCATATTCTTCTTTGGCTTCTAGGATTAATTGCTCAGCAAACAGATTGAGTAAGTATGGTGAAAGAATACAACCTCTCTTGATCTTATATTATTCAGTGACCCCGTGTTCTGTTCACACAACTGCCTCACAATCTGTGTACAGGTTCCTCATGAGCACAATTAAGTACTACACAATTAAGTACCCATTCTCCACAATGTTGTTCATAGTTTACCATGATCCACAGAGTTGAAAGCCTTTGAATAGTCAATAGGCAAATATATTTCTAGTATTCTCTGCTTTCAGCCAAATCCATCTGATGTTAGCAACTATCAACTATATCCCTCATTCCACATCATCCTTGTCTGAATCTGGCTTGAACCTCTGGAAGTTCCCTGTCAATGTACTGTTGCAGCCGTTTTTATATTATATTTAGCAAAATTTTACTTCTATGTGATATTAAGGATGTTGTCCAATTATTTCCACATTCCACTGGGTCACCTCTCGTTGGAATGAGAACAAATATGCATCTCTTCCAATCAGTTGGCCAGGTATCTTGTTCAAATTTCTTGGCATAGATGAGTAAGTGCTTCCAATGCCATATCGGTGTGTTGAAATATTTAAATTTGTATTCCATCAATTCCCAGAACCTTGTTCTTTGACAATGCCTTCAGTGCACATTGGACTTTTTCCTTCACTACCACAGGCTCTTGATTTTATGGTGCCTCTTAAAATGGTTGGATATTGACTATTGCTTTCTGTACAGGGACTGTGTCTTCCTTCCATTTTCTTTTGATCCATTCTGCATGGTTCAATATTTTGCCCATAGAATCTGTCAATATTACAAGTCAAGGCTCGATTTTTTTCTTCAGTTCTTTCAGTGTGTTCTCCCCCTTTGATTTTCTGACTCTAGATCCTTACAAATTGAATTATAATATTTGATTTCTCTTCTAGAGCTGGCCTTTAAATTTTTCTGTTCAGCTCTTTTACCTCCTCATTTCTTCCATTTGCTTAAACATCTCTATGCTGAAGAGCAAGTTTCAGAGTTTCTTCTCACATCCATTTTGGTCTTTTCTTTCTTTCTTGTCTTCCTAATGATCTTTTGCTGTCTTCCTGCAAAGATTAGAAACAAAGAGGAAAGAACAGCAGTTGGAAAATATAGCCTTGGTGGTAGAAACGAAGCTAGAGATCACATGATAGAATTTTTCAATACCAGTGATATATTCATTGCAAACATCTTTTTTAAACACCATAAAGGATGACTGTACACACGGACCTTACCAGATAGGATATACAGCAATCAAATTGACTACATCTGTGGGAAGAGGTGCCATATCATCAATCAAAAGCAAGCTAGGGCCCCCACTGGCTGCTCTGAAAAGCCATCTTTGCATTATTCCCAGGTCCTGCTCCCCTACAGCCATCTGCGCTGTGTTCCTCCTCTTCCACCGTGGAATCCCACAGCTATCATGCCAGAGTCCCCAAACTCGCGCTTTCTTTTTCATCCTCTGTATTGGATAACCGGCGTGCCACACCATGTCAGACAAGGCTGTGGACACCAGCTCCGAGATGACCACCAAGGACTTAGAAGAATGAGGTTGTGGAGGAAACAGAAAGTGGAAGAGAC
>NW_006408549.1:10767417-10825399 GCF_000296735.1 Chrysochloris asiatica | reverse complement strand
GGGGGGCTTTTTGATGTATGTGTGAAACAATGTTGTCCAACAATTAACCAAAATTTTATTTTGCTGAGTTGTTCTAACAACAACAACAACAAAACACAAAAAAACAAAGCTAGGGGTAGACTGTGGAACAGACCACTATTATAATTATGTATAGAGACTTGTTGTTGTGAAGTGCAGTTGAGTGGGTTCCAACTCAGTGATCCTGTGTAGGGTTTCCAAGGAGTAGCTGGTGGATTTGAACCACCAACCTTGCAGCTCAAACTGATCTCGCAGTTCGGCACATTAACCGACTGTGTCACACCAGGACTCCCTATGTTGTTGTTGTTATGTGCCATGGAGTTGCTTCTGAGTCATAGCAACTCTGCACAGGGTTTTCAAGGCTGTAATCTTTATGGGAGCAGAAAGCCTCATCTTTCTCCTGAGGAACAGCTGGTAGTTTCGAACTGCTGACCTTGAAGTTGGCAGCCCAACTCGTAACCACTACCCTACCAGAGCGCCTTATAGAGACTACTTAAATGTTAACTTTTTCTGCTCTCATTTTTTCTATATAGAAGTTAGGAGAAATTTTTCCAGCCCAAATATGGACGGTCTCCAACAACAAGATTTGTAAAAAGTGTTTTCTATTGAAATTGAAATATTTAGACCTAATTGTGTCTAGTCTTTAGCACATTTTTTACTTATTAAATATGAAAGTACTATTGATTTTTGTTTTCATTGTGTTTTTGCTGTGTGCTCTCTAGTTAATTCAATGTGACCCCTATACAGGACAGATTAGAATGGCACCATAGTCTATATCAGAATCTATTAAACAGACCCCAGTTTAAACTGGAATTTGAGCACTCATTATTTTTTATTGGCTTTGTCTTTTCATGTTTGACTTCGTGTACCCAATTTTCATTCACATATTAACTTACATGGACTCCTGTTCTGGCACTGTAGGATATGCACTGGCCTGCTAATCACTAGATCAGTAGTTCAAGCCCACCAGCTGTTTTTTGGAAACCTTACACAGGGTTTCTATGCATCAGAACTGACTCGATGGTACTTAACAACAACAACAACATAACCTACATGAAGATAAATTCATGTCCTTTAATATACTTACAAAAGAGATATGAAATTTTATTTTGATAATTAACCCTGCTGATTAAAATTAAGACTTGGACCATAATTGGTCAAAATCAAGAGATCTTTTTGAAGCAGCACTATTGTGAAACATTCTTCAATGACATCCCTTGCCTTGGGAGCAAAAGATGGGAAGGCCATGGAAGACAATCTTAAGTTTCTCCTTCCTGAAAGAGCGTAGGAAAGAACTACCACTCTTTATGTCTGTCTGCACAGAGCTTTCAACAAACTAAATCTGTTCCCTGATCCTTTTTCTTCACTAATACTGTTTTTGTGACTTATGCATTGATTATTTTTCCCCTCGATT
This sequence comes from Chrysochloris asiatica, assembly GCF_000296735.1. Lineage (NCBI taxonomy): Eukaryota > Metazoa > Chordata > Mammalia > Afrosoricida > Chrysochloridae > Chrysochloris > Chrysochloris asiatica. The sequence goes on along the minus strand of NW_006408549.1, from coordinate 10,823,967 downwards.
TTTTTGTATCTCTTCAAATATGACATCTCCCAGAATATAGCTGGACAATGATGAGAAGAGACTCATGGGAGCTCCTTGAATTTAGAAAAAACTTGAAGATGAAATAGGAAATCTGTTTTTACCAGAATGACCACAGGCTCTGAAGTGACATGTTGCAGGAAGTGTTAGTGTGTGGTGGAGCACAGGGAATAACCTCAAAGGAGGTGAGGCCAAGGATGTTGATAGTGTAAGGAGTTTAGCTTTTATAACACGTACAAAAAGCTACCCACACCCAAAAAGGGTGTAAGCATGGGCATGCATTTTTAACTTTTGAAAGCTCATTCTGACTGCAGAATAGCAAATGGTCCCCAAAACATTAAGAATGAAGCCAACAAGGCCAGATAGAATACACAATCACATCAAATTCTTAAGCTAATGATGTTTTCTGTAGTGGTTTTGATTTGTTTTTATTGTGGTGAAAGTAAATACAGAAAAACATGACACCAATTCAGCAATTTCTGCAGGTACATTTCAGGGCACTAATTACATTCTTCAAGTTGTGAAACTATTCTCATTATCCTTTTCCAAGTCACAGAATAATGCTTTCGCTTTTTGTGATATGGCATCCTTAGCAGGAGTAGAAATGAAGTGCTATCGGAACCAACAGAGAGAGCTTGGAAACAGACCATGTGTGCAGAGTTTAGGGTATGATTCATGGGTTTGATGGGAGGGAAAAAGGCATAGCCCTGAATGGGCAATAACATGAGTTAGATCAGAGAGATGTTAGAGTTGAGAACTGATGACAATGAAGTTTTACCTGCTAGGTGAGCTCTGTTTTCATTTAGAAAATGAGTTGGGAGTAGCTATGTAATCAACCATTCCAGAATAAACAGCTTAAAGTGCCAATCTTAGATTCTTAAGTAACTGAAGGTTTCCTGGCCAGCTAATACAAGCTGGACTCAGATGGGCTTGACTTTAAGCTATATGTTGAGTCTTTTATAGACCCATACATAGACCAACCAAGAGTTGTCCTCTGGCAGAAGAGCAGAGGGTCTATCAGAAACAACTGATGTCTTTTACGTTCTAGACAGACATGGCACACGTCACTTCTGTCCACATTCCATAGAGCAAAGAAACTGACATGTCAAGGCCACATCAATAGGGCAGGGAAACATCTCTTCTAAAGCAAAGAACCACAAAGTTACCTGACAAAGTCTGTAGATAGAGCTAACATCACAGGGCTTGTACAGTCATAAGGGCCTGTATGCTTAGAAGGGGTCCCCATTTAGTATGATGAAATTCTTTATTTATTTATTTATTTTAACAAAAGACCCTGTTACTTCATTTTGCACTGAGTCATTAATTAGCCATTCAGGATGTGGACATAAGGAGAGGTGAAGATGAATAATGTACTGTCCTACAAAGAGACACACACCACACCATGACTTTTTTTTTTCTTTTTTTTAATGTTTTATTGAAAATTATATGATAGCTTACATGGGAGAACTTTAGTTTTATATTCATTCCATCGTATATCATCTCACTGCCATGGTTCCAATTCCCTCCACACACCATGGCTTTTAAGACACCACTTTGCTCATGGTTGTAGCTTAAAGAATAAACAAAACAAAACCAGTTGCCTTCTAGTGAATTCTGACTCATAGTGACCCAATGTGTTTTATAGTAGAAATTTGTTACATGGTTGTTTTTTATGGTTGTGACCTTTCTAAAGCAGATCAACAGGCATGTCTTCCAACGCTCCACTGAACGGCTTTGAACTGCCAACATTTTGATAAATAACTGAGCATTTAACGATTCATACCACCCAGGGACCCAAGTATATCATAACAGTGAGAAGAATAACAAGTATGGATACAGACTAGTAGAAGGAACAACAGATTATGAGAGGAAATGATTGGCAAGTGAAAAAGAGAAAGATAAACAAAAGTGGAAATCCTTTGGAAAGAGAGTTAAAGTTTTAAAAGCCAGAGGTAAGAACTGATGAAGAATAAAGGGAAAACAAGTCAATTCTGTGAAAACTAAGTCAATCATAAGTTAACTCTCACACTATTAAGCTATCTTGTTAACTGTGAGGAAAAAATACTTTTTTTCCTCCCTTTTTAAATAAATTAAAAACATTATTTTCCTAACTTTTATTCTTCTAGGGAATACAGAATAATATTTTTAGATAAATGATTAAATCTGTTTACAACACTTTAGGCAATTAAGATAATATGGTTACAGAGCAAAGTTCGCTTTAAATTAGGATAAAAATTACTTGTTATTGATAATTTTTGCTAGCAAGACTTCAAGCACTAAATTAGGTAATGATCATATGCTTTGTGACAGGATTATGATCTGCATCATAAATCATTTTGAAATGTGTTTTAATAAAATTGTTGACTACTTACAGAATCATAGACACATTAAATTCAAATTTCACATCTGCCTATGAACTAGCATGTCAAGTCTAAAGGCTACCAAATCATGGCCTCATTTTCCAGGTCACACCCACACTCATTCATCTGTTCGTTAGTTGGACCTACTATGCTCAAGGAGCTCTGGTAGTATAGTAGTTACAAATCAGGCTGCGAACCTCAAGGTCAGCAGTTCAAAACTACCAGCTGTTCCATGGGAGAAAAATGAGGCTTTCTGCTGGCTTTCTGCTCCCATAAAGATTTACAGCCTCGGAAACCCTGTATAGGGTCTCTATGAGTCATGGCACATAACAACAACAACAGCAACTATGCGCATGAGGAGTCCTGGTGTGGCACTGTGGGCTAATGAGTCAGACTGCAAAGCCATTAGAGCTGTAAGATTGGTGGTGCAAGCTCAGGAGCTGCTCCTTGGAAACTCTACACAAGGTCACTATGGGTCGGAATCAATTCAACAGCGCTTAACAACAACAATAATAACTATGTGTTTGTCTGAAACTCTGTTTCCATGAGAGCTGGTGGCACAAGCAAATAATCTTTTTAAATGCCTCAACAAAGTTAACGGACAGATAGCATTTATTTGTACTTTGATTCAGCAGATACATTCCATAGAATAAGTTAGAGTAGGGCTATCAAAAATATCCTTCAAGTCTTTATTCCGAAGGCATGGAAACGGTCATGGATATCCTGACTAATAATCAGTACTGAGAACTCTTCAAAGTAACAAAGGGTTACTGAGCGGTGTAAAGAGTTAACGAGCTTGGCTGCTAACTATAAGGTTGGAGTCTTGAGTCCACTCTGAAGCACCTCAGAAGAAAGACCTTACCATGTACTTCTAACAAAACCAGCCCCTGAAACCCATGTGGAACACTGTTCTACTCTGACACGCAATGGGCAGCCTGAGTCAGAATCAACTATATTGTAATTGGTGCTGGTGTAGTAATAAAGGAAGTGGCCCTTGTTTTACAATATACCGAAATAACTAGGACAATCCATGCAAAAAATCTCCAGGAGGAAATAGGCTGTTGAAGAGACAAATGTGGTTGGTTATTCGGCCAGATTGGGGAGCATATATAAAGAGATTTATTTTTGTTAGGGGCCACCGACCTTGCATTTCATATGGACTTTGTGTCCAGCGCATTAACCCACAGTACCACACCAGGACTCCATTATATAAAGGGATAAACCATTATAAATATTACATTGAAAGGCATCGAGGAGTACAAAGTAGGAAAATTCAGTGGAATAAATGTATTTTTTAGAAGGTTCAGTGAAATAAATTTACTTTTCAGTCACTTTTTGCCTGGTGCATGTTACAGAACCACCATAGGCCCATTTTGTATGACTTTCTCGGTAGCCAAAAAGTAAGTCGTTCAGCTATTTATCCCTTTGCCAAGCTCATAAAATACTGTTCACTGTTCTAACATACCCCAATGAATATTCAATAAAACAAGATTGGGCTAAGAGGAAGCTATATATACAGAAAACCCCCTATTTATGCTATCACAATTTTGCATTTTCTCATTTCCTGAGCCATGAAGTTGTCTCTGTTGTTAATGTACAGATTTCCTGCCATTTGCTATCATTTTTCAGAAACTGCTAAAACATAATCCCATGTTTGCTGTGAAATTAGCCTTGAAAAGAAAGCTGCTGAAGAGTACATTGCACCTTCTTCAGTAATACACACCTCCCCAACTCCTACCGCCTTCCTATACAGATAGAAAAATATTATATTTATCTAGACAGTGAACAAACACACATTACTGAACACTTAGTCTGTGCCAGGCACTGTGCTAGCTACTGAGATACAAAGATGCTGGAGATGAGATCCAACTCAGCCTCCTCCAGGGGCTTATTGAAGGGAAATGAGCAAAGGAGGATTGTTCTGACTTAGGCTAAAAAGACTTCCTCTCAGTGCCATGTGAAGACTAGACTGGGAAGCACTTGGGCCCTGTCTACCTGTGATCAAGGGACAGGGGCCAAGAGTGAGGGCAGAGAAGTTATCAGCAGTCTATTGTGGCAATTTGGAATTAGGACAGTGGCTTGGGCTAGAGCCAAAATGAAGATGGTCAGAAGTAGACTTAAGAGATATTTTGGAGGTGGAGCCCACATTAGAAGGAAATCAGGAATGCTAATATGAGTTTTAGATCCGAAATCCAAGTTTCTAAGATGGAGAACAGTAGGAGAGAGACTGAATAGAGGTGAGGGGAGTGTTAGTAAATGAAGAGGAGTCCCTTAGTGATACAAACAGTTAATGTGCTATCTCTGCTCTACTGCTAATTACAGGAGTGCTGCTCTGGTGCTGTGGGAGAAAACCCTAGGCTGAAAGGACACTTTAACCCACAAAGTCAGCAGTTTAAACTCACCAGTCGCTCCTTGGAAAACCTAGTCGGAACTGACTTGACGGCACCTAACAACAATCACAACACTGCTAACTGCAAGGTCCACCCAGAGACAACTTGGAAGAAAGATCTGGCAATCTACTTCTGAAAAAAGAATTACCCATTGAAAACTGTATGGAACACAGTTCTACTCTGGCACACATGGAGCTGCAATGAGCAGGAGTTGACACAACAGCAAATGATAATAAGTCCAAAGGTTGGTTGTGGACATGTTAAGTTTGAGATCCAAGTGGAGATGAGAGATAGAAAGGTTGGTGTAGAACATTAGATTGAAATATCATCAGAAGAGAAATAGAATTTCAATCCAGGAGATAGGTTGAAATAACCAAGGGAGAAATTTTACAGCAAGAAGACATAGTGACAAGAGAGCTCCCTCCTCTGAGATAACTTGGAATATAATATAACCAACACTCTTGGCTCCACCCAATGGCACTATGTTCCTGGTTGCTGGTCACTTCATCTAACCTCTTCTTACTTAGATGCTGACTTGTTAGTCTCAGAGCACTGGGAGTGTTGCCCCTATTTACAATGGCCTTTTCAGAGCATTGCTTCCAAAACACGTGACCTTGGCGAAACCATTGGCCTTGGCCAAACCACCTTGAAACAGTTCCTCTCTCAAAAGCGAGGGCAACAGCATTCTCAGCTGACTACTCTTAGAATCAGTCTCCCCTCCCCGTCCAGTCTTTTCTTCTTTATTTCTTGATTCCCCGCAGTCTCCTTCCTTCTCCTCAGCCAAGAAGACGTTTACTTTGTCATACAGAACAATTTAGCACTGCTTCTTTTAAACTTCGTCATTTCACGCAGATTTTTGGCCATATCTTGGTATACTCAAAAGTTCCACTAAAACGTTTTCTCAAACAAAAGAACAGTTTTCTTTTCAAGATAAATTCTGCCAACCCCTAGACTGTCAACAATGCTACAGTTTTTTTCTTTTCACTTTTCTTTTGCCTCATTATATTCATATTACATAAAAACTACACATCTCACCTTTAAGGGGATTCCTAAACTTACACCTGTTCATATTTAGGTCTAGTACTTGAAAAAGTCCTTCCAGTTGCCTTGTATAAGTTAGGTTTTGAAAAATTATACTATTTAATTTTGCAATAAACCAATTATTGTACCCAATTTTTTCTAATTGATTATTTTATTTTTCAATGAATGCTTTCTTCCTGTTTTCATTACCCCGTCCTTTCTATACAAAAGTGAAGCTGGAATGTTTAAATTGAGTTACAAAAACCAGGAATCATCCCTGGGTGAGGCAAATGGTTACAGCATTAAGTTCTAACCAAAAGGCTTAAAGTTCAAGTCCTCCCAGAGGTGTTTCAGGAGAAAACCAAACTGAATCCATTGTCTTTGAATCACTTCTGACTCATGGTGACTCTATTAGTCAAAGTAATGTTTACAGAAGCAGACAGCCACATTTTTCTCCCACAGAGCAAATAATGGGTTTGAACCCTCCACCTTTGGGTTAGCAGCTGTTGAACCACAGTGCCTCCAGTGTTCCTTCAGAAGAAAGGTCTGGCAATCTACTTCTGAAAAATCAACTGTTGAAAACTATATGGAGCACAATCCTACTGTGACATATAAGGGGTCTCCATGAGACAGAATTGACTTAATGACAGGTATTTTTGTTTGTTTTGTGCAGATCAGTCTCACTTTGGGAGTCAGGCAGATCTGTGCCTGATCCCAGATCCTCTACTTCAGAGCCATGTAGTTAAGTACTAAGATATTCATTTGACTAGTCCTCAGAAAAAGTATTAGAAAATCAAAACAGAAAAAATTCAAGTCTCAATTTTAAATATTGAAGGAGTCTATGTGCAAAATATTAAATGAAGTAGAAACATCAAAAGATGATGGAAGGAATGCACAGAGTCACTGTACCAAAAGGAGATGGTCAATGCTCAACCATTTCAAGAGGTAGTATATGATCAAGAGCCAATGATAGTGACGGAAGAACTCCAAGATACACTGAAGGCTTTGACAAAGAACAAGGATAGGGGATTTGGTGGAATACAAATTGAAATCTTTCAACAAACTGATGGGCATTAGAGACACTTACTCATCTATGACAAGAAATGTTTGGAAGACAGATACCTTCCAACTGATTGTAAGAGACTAGTATTTGTGCCCATTCCAAAGAGAGATGACCCAACAGAATGTGGAAATCATTGGGCAATATCATTAACTTTGCATCCAAGTACAATTTTGCTAAAGATAACTCAAAAATGGCTGCAATAGTACATTGACAGAGGACTGCCAGAGGTTCAAGCCAGATTCAGAAGAGGACATGGAATGAGGGCAATCACTGCAGATGTCAGATGGATCTTGGCTGAAAGCACATAATACCAGAAAGATGTTTACCTATGCTTTATTGGCTATGCAAAGGCTTTTGGTTATATGGCTCATGGATCATGACAAGCTATGAATGATAATGTGGAGAATTAAGTATTTTGGAACACTTATTCGTATTTATGAGGAACCTGTATATAGACCAAGAGCCAGTTGTTCAAACAGAACAAGGGAACACTGAATGGCTTAAAATTTTGAAAGGTGTACAACAGGGTATGCTGAACAAATAATTCAAGAAGCTGGATTATAAGAAGAAGAATGTGACATCAGGATAGGATGAAGACTCATTAACGATCTAGGATATGCAAATGATACAACTTTGCTTGCTGAAAGTGGAGAGGACTTAAAATACTGATGAAGATCAAAGACCACAGTCTTCGATACAGGTTGCCCCTCAGTGTGAAGAAAACAAAATTCTCGCTTCTGGACCAAGAAATAGCATCAAGATAAATGGGGAAAAGATTGAAGTTGTCAAACACTTCATTGTGTTCAGATTAACTATCAACATTCATGGAAGCAACAATCAGTAAATCAAATGATGTATTGCATTTGGCAAATATGTTGCACAAGACCTCAATAAGTGTTCAAGAGCAAAGATTGCAGTGTGAGGACTAATGTTCACCTAACCCAAGCCATAGTATTTTCAATAACCTTATATACATATGAAAGTTAAACAATGAATAAAGAAGACCTTAGAAGAATGGATGCATTTGATTTATGGTGTTGGAGGGGAATATTAACAGTACCATGGTTTGCCAAAAAACAAACACACCTATGTTGAAAGAAGTACGACCAGAATGCTCCTTGGAAGCCAGGATGGTGAGACTTTGTCCCTTATACTTCAGACATATTGTCAGGAGGAACCAGTCCCTGGAGAAGGACATAATAAAGTGGAGCGTTGGCAAAAAAGAGGAAGATCTCCAATGGGATGGATTTGCATAGTGACAGCAGCAATGGGCTCAGGTGTAGCAATGATTGTAAGGTTGGCACAGGACTGGGCAATGTTTCCTTCTGTGTGAATAAGGTCATTATGAGTTGATACCAATTTGATGACACCCAACAACAACAACAACAGTTTCTTGCTGGCAAAACAGGGATAATTACCATGGAGGGATGCTCTGAGGAAAAAATATTTGTAAATGCCTGCTATATAGGTCACTGGTATGTAATACCAATTATCGTTTGAGATTACCAGGCTCTGCAGTTATATCAGAACTACAGAAGATCTTGCCACTGGGCTCATTGGGTCGAGCCCCAGACCTTTTATATAAACTCTGACCCTGAAAAATGCCAGAGAATGTTCCCAGGGTTGCCCATCTCACTTGTCAGCTATTACACTTACTCCATCTGCATGTCAGAGTCACAGGGCTCCTGCTCTTGGCAGTGAGCCCCACTCTGTCAGAAATTGCTGACAGGTGAGACCCACTGGCCCAAGATCAGAAAGCTTGTGTGCATAGCAAAAGGACCCACCTCACCTGTCAGCTGTCACAGCCACTCTCTGCACTCCTCCACTCCAACAAAGGCCATAGCTTGTTACAGGAACTGCAGTCTGGAGTTTGGAAGTACAAATGAAGTGATGCCTGTGTGTTTCTTAGACCATGTGTGGTGGGGTTTTTAGAGCTGGTTTGCTTTGGAAAGCTATCTTTAGGAATGGCTTTTTCTATGGCACTTTGCTTGTTGCCCAACTAAAAAAGTGGGGTCTGTTGCTGACAAAATTCCAAATTTCTCGGCAAATTCAGGTGACAGGCCAGACTCAAGGTTTGCCTGTCGTGGTAACCTGGGGGATGCCACCTGTCAGCTGGGCACTTGGCCAGTCTTTCTAAGTTTGGAGACCTAGTCCTAAACATAAAATAGTGAGCTGCAAAAAATTAGTCATCTGACCTGAGCGTTCCTTTGAAAAAGATCATCTTTAAAAAACACAGTGCTAAAGTACACAAGCTGCTCCAAAAGTCACCCAATAAGCACGAACACCATCAGAATACTACTGAGATAGTAGACCGCAATGAGTATGACAACTTCATTTCTTATGCTACTGAGATAGAGTCCTGGACTAAAGTATATTTACACACACACACAGAGTCCTGGTGGCACAATGGTTAAGCACTTGGATGCTAATCAAAAGGACAGTGGTCCAAACCCAACAGCCTCTCTGTAAATAAAACCTGATTCTCTGTCCCCATAAAGATTACAGCCTGAGAAACTCTCTGGAGAAATTCTGCTCTGTCGTATTGTTGTTGTTAAATGCCATTGAGTTGCTTCCAACACATAGAGAACCTGTATATGGTTTCCAAAGAGCAGCTAGTGGGCTTGAAGGCCAATCTTGCAGTTCAAATTGACCTTGTAGTCCAGTGCGTTGACCCATGGCACCACACCAGGATCCTATATGCACTGTCTTGTAGGATTACTATAAGTGGAAATTGACTCGACATCATACTACAGTACACCATACTACATACATACTACATATATACTACAGTACACCAGATACATGTGTGCCCCCCACACAAACTCTTCTTGCTGTTTTTTTTAGGTGACATCTCAAGAACAGCAGAATAAAATACGGACTTGTCCTGCGCCATCCTCACAACCTTTGCTACGCTTGAGCCCATTGTTGCTGCCACTCTGACAATCCATCTCATTGGGGGTCTTTCTCTTTGTCACTGACCCTCCACTTTACCAAGCATGATGCCATTCTCCAGCAATTGGTTTCTCCTGATAATATGTCAGAAGTATGAGAGATGAAGACATCTAAGGAACATTCTGGCTGTATTTCTTCCAATCCAGATTTGTTTGGCATTCCATTCTGGCAGTCCATGGTATTTTTAATATTCTTCATAAATACTTGAATGCATCAATTCTTTTAGTCTCTCTATTTATTGGCCAACTTTCACATGCATATGAGGCTTGGGCCAGGCACATCTTAGTCATCAAACTAACATCTTTGCTCTTAAACATTTAAAGAGGTCCTGTGCAGCAGATTTGCCTAATGCAATATTTCTTGACAGCTGCTTCCATGAGTGTTGATTGTGGATTCAAGCAAAATGAAGTCTTTAACAACTTTTATCTTTTTTTTCCATTTATCATGATGTTATTTGTTGGTCCAGCTATGAAAATTTTTGTTTTCTCTACATTGAAGTGCAACCCATACTGGAATCTGTGGTCTTATGATGGTTCAAAAAATATCTATCCTTACAGAACTTATCTTTCAAATATTCAGCTACATATGAGTGTTTGTGTACGTGTGTGTACACATATAAATTAGAGGACTTCAAAAAATCCAAGGAAAAATTACAATATCCTTCAATTACATTTTTTTTTTGAAGCCCCTTCCTGAGTTAGAAATAAAAATAGCAATTAAAAAATATTGGGATAACACAGAAAAACAAAAAGCTCGAAAAAGAATTACAATAGCAGTAGTGGTAAAACCCATAACTTTTATTAAAATAGTAATTTGTGGCTATACAATTAAAAAATTACAAGTAGTTAAATGGGAAATATTTAAGTACCCTTTCTCCAACCATGTTCAGAGCTCCCTGTACCGTAGCTCTTTTAACACTCACAGATTCCCTCACTGATGTCTTCCTCACTGGGATTGTGACATACACTGTGTTTGTTGTTTACCTAACCTTTTCCCATCAACTCGATTCTGACTCATCACGACCCTATATAGGGTTTCTGAGATTGTAAACCTTTTTACAGGAGGAGACCGTCTCAACCTTCTCTCTTGGAGCAACTGGTGGGTTTGAACCGCTGACCTTGCAAATGGCAGACCTTTCAGTTAGTAGACTTGCAGTTAGCAGCCTTTTCAGTTATCAGCCCTACTCCACAGTTCCACCAGGATGCCTTTGTTGTTGTCCAATTCACCAGAATTTCTCCAAGGTTGGGCTCTATACCTGGCACAAGACGACATTAACTAAACATTTGTTGAATGTCTGAATATTGAACGTCACTGGGCTCTCCAGAACCTACACTCGAGAGGTCTTTTCAATCAAGAACATGAAACGCCTGTACTTTCGTCTCATTAGTAAACTCAGTTGTATGTTGGCTGCTATCCAGTTCCCATCAAAAAGACAGTTAAGAAAATTCATATTTGAAAAACATTGTCTGAGGCAGTGTTTCCTAACTTGAATTATGCTGAATATTGCTGAAGCTTTCAAGAATTTTTTTTTTCTCCAGCAGACACAAAGATTTAAGGGCTAAGAAATGAAGCAACTGTGTTATTGAGGATAAAGTTAAGAAGAGAAATGAACATAAAGTGGCAAGATTTTTGCTTAGAATTGGTTTTGCGGTTTGGATATTGTGGTTTGAATCAGCTGTTCTTAACTAGACACAAGCTGGTGTTGTAGATATTTTGTGAGCTGCATCACAAGCAATTAATTATAATTCATTATTAGTAAAAATTTGAGTATTTGAATGCTTTCTTTTTACTAATAAATAAGTTTTGAGATTAATATTGCCACTCATTCATATTTTTTCCTATGGGGCAGACAAAAGAACAATACACCTATATAATCATTATTATTTCATGAAAATGTGTCATAGTTTTAGACAGCATCTTTTCATGTGTGTTTTGGTAAAAAAAAAAAAAAAATGGTAGAAGTTTCCTGATATAAGAAAAATATGCACCATAAATATTCACCAAAATAGTCTCTGAACTATATACCTTTATCAGACGAGGGAGCCAGAGTGAAACAAGATAAATTTGAGTTCATTTTTTTCCTTTTATATGTTTTTCCTTTCATGTGGAATTATAAAAATGCTGCTGTCTTTTTTAAAATATCAACCTTAGAGTAATTATTTTTTAAATGATTCCATTTTATTCCCTTTGTTAATTTATTAGCTATAGCTTCTTTGTTATTTTAATAGTTGCTTTAGCATTTGAAATAATACATCTTAACCTATCACTTTACTTTCAAGTACAACTCCATTGCTTATATAGTATAGGAGACCTGGTGGTATAGTGGGTTATGAATTGGGCTGCTAGCCACAACGTTAGTGGTTCAAACACACCATCAACTGCTGTTCCAGTAAAGGTTCACATTCTTATAAACCATAGGGAGCAGTTCTACTGTGTCCTACAAGAGCACAGTGAGTCCGAAGTGACACAATCACAGTGAGATGAGTTTGTTTGGTTTTAGGGTTACTTAGAATGGAAAAACTTTAAGACAGTGTACTTCTGCTTTTCCTTCCTGGTTATTATGTTATTGTAATATATTTCACATCTATTATAACTCCACACTACATTATTAATTACTATTGTTGAAAAAGTCACAATTTCCTTTTAATGAGGTTTAAATAATAAGAATATATTTATATACATTAGACCAGTGTGACTACCATTTCCAGTGTTCTTCACTCCTGTTTTTCTGAAACTCTTTATTTGGAATTGAATGATGCTTTACAGACAAGGTCACCATTTTTACATTCAACAAATCACACACTTTGTTTCATCTGAATGATTGTAATCTCCTCTGTGCAACAAGAGTTACCCCACAGCCTCCTTGTGTTTCTTACTTCTGTTCTTCCCTCCTTCCCATCCCTTCTCAACTTAGTTTTTAGGTAAATGTTGTCCTTTTGATCTTGAATGGTTGACCATTCAATGGCGAACTTAACTTAGTACTGTTGTTGTCCTCCTTGCATATCTATCTACCACTTGGTTGAAAATTAGGCCACGAGTGTGAGTTCCTTTCCAGACCTGGAGGGTGGCTGAGTGCCACAATGTCGGGTTCCTCCAGTCTCTGTCTCACCCATTGATTGCTTTTTGTTTTGTTTTTGATAATTTCGAGTTTTGTCCCAAATTTTCTCCCACTTTATCAGGAACCTTCTGTTGATCCATTTTGAGAAGTCGGTAGTGATAGCCAGGCACTGACTTGTTCTTCTGGTCTCAGAGTTATGTGAACCAATATTCACATGTTCCGTTAGTCCGTTGGACTAATTGAGTTTAAGCCTCTTCAAATTTCAACACTCTTCTTTCTTCACACATTGGCAGATAAATAGTTTAACTTTTAAGCTCCCAGTTGCTGTTCACCAAAGTAGGACGTAGACCATTGTCTTTGAGGACTATGGTATGCCAATTGACCAGGGTATCGCCTGAAATGCTGGTCCTTACCCCCATACCCAGCAACTAGTTGCCTCAAGGTATTTGCCCACTGTGGTGCTCTAGGATAAGCACTAAACGGTTAACCACAAGGTCAGTGGTTCAAACTCACCAGTTGCTCCTCGGAAACCCTATACAGGGTCACTATGAGTCAGAACCTACTTAACAGCATTTAACAACAACAACAACAACATGCTCTACCACATTCATGGGTGTGTTTGCTGCAATGATAAATACCCATGTACAAATATCTTCTTTCAAACTGGGTTTCCAAGAAGTGGCTCATTAGTTTAAACTCCTGGCCTTCAACTTTGTGATCGAATGCTTTATCTCATGGTGCCACAGCAGGACTCCAAACCTATATATACTTGTGAATATCTCTCCCATTCTTTCTCCTATACCCATTCAGCCTATGTATCCATCCATTTATCTAACCATAAAACACTGTTGCTGCAGGGTTGTGTATATAACAGTATTTACCTCTATTCCTTTTAACACTTGCATTCCTCCCTGTGTCCTCACCTGTCTTCATCATTGTTCTGCCAACCTTCCTTTTCTCACCTTTACCAGAATTAACACATTTACTCTCTAACTGGTGAAATATACTTCCTTCCCTGCAACCATCAAAGAATGTTTCTTTTAGCATGAAAAGCTTTTCTTGAGTTATTATAATAGTTATGCTCATATTTATTCCTGGTTCCTCCAGTCTCTGTCTGACCCATTGATTGCTTTTTGTTTTATTTTGTTTTTTATAATTTTGAGTTTTGTTCCAAATTTTCTCCCACATTATCAGGAACCTTCTGTTGAACCATTTGTCTTCTACCTGAAGGAATTTTTAAAACTTATTTCTTGCAGTGCCAATCTGTTGCTGATGAATTCCTCAGATTTTGTATATTTGAAAGTCTTAAGTTATTCTCATTTTTTAAAGGAATTTTTGCTAGGTAGAGAATTCTAGTTTGATCATTTGTTTGCTTTTTCCTTTCAGTATGTTAAAGATGTTGACTATCTTCTTGTTTATATTGTTTCCTATGAAAAATGTGCTATCATCCTCAGTAGTGGCTTTGAGCAATTTGATTATAATGTGCCCTAGTGTTGTTTTCTTCTTTTATTGTGCTTGGGAATTATTGAGCATTTTAGATTTATGAGTTTACAGTTATCATCACATTTGGAAATTTGGGGTTATTCTTTTTTTGTTGTTTTTAGATTTTTTTTTTTTTTTTTTTACTTTTCATTGGCATCATTTCTCTTTCACCATTGTCCCTAGATCAGATTTTGTTTACTTTAACTTTTTATTGTGATTTGGATGACAGTTTACAGAACAAATTAGTTTTCTGTAATCAATGATTCATACGCATTTTAATAACATTGGTTGCAATCACTACAATGTAACAGCATTCTTCCCTGTGTAGACCTTCCAGTGCATACCATTTCCATTTGGGCCATTATTTCTTGATCTTTTTTTTTTTTTTTTTTCCCAGATCTTCCTCTTAGGATTTCCAAAGATATGTTCATTATTAGGCCATTGAAAGTTGTCTCATTATTCCTAGATTCATTTAAAAAAATTTTTTTTTATTGTGCATTGAGTGATGGTTTACACAGAAGATCATAAGTTTTACATTCAACAAATTATATGCTTGTTTCATCTCAATGATTGCAATCACCTTCATTTATCAACAGTTATCCCACTTCCTCCCTGTGGTTCCTGTTTCCAGTCTACCCTCCTTACCACCCCTTCTCAACGTGTCCTTAGGTAAATGTTGCCCATTTTATACAGTAACACTAATAAGGTAGTCCTTGGTAAGTATACCTTACTAGTGTTTTTGCCCCACCCCATGTCCCCCTATATATTTATCTGCCACTTGGTTAAAAATTGGGCCATGAGGGTGAGTTCTGACCTGAAGAGTAACTGAGGGACATAGTCTCAGGTTCCTTCAGTCTCTTTGTGACCAATAAGCCAGGTCATTTTTTTTTTTTTTTTTTAGTTTTGAGTTTTGTTACACATTTTCTCCCACTCCATATGGGACCATATAATGTCATCTCTTTCAGAGCATTTGGTAGTAGTAACTAGGCAGTATCAAGCTCTTCTGGTGTCAAAGTCATAATGATTGATGTTTACCTACTCCACTGGTCCTTCGGACTCATTGATTCCAAACACCTTCGATTTTCACCATTCTTCTTTCTTTTGCACATGCAGAGACCAGTAGTTGCACCTTAGATGGCCACTCATGAGTTTTTACGGTCCCAGACACTACTCAGCAAAGTAGAGTCCTAGTGTGGTGCTGTAGAATAAGCACTGGACTGCTAACCACAATATCAATGGTTCAAACCTTCTAGCTACTCCATATACAGGATTACTATGGGTCAGAACTGACTCGATGGTGCTTAACAACAACTCACCAAAGTAGGATGTAGAACAATGTCTTTGTGGACTATATTATGCTTATTAACCATAGTGTACCCTGAGATGCTGGTCCTGAGCCACCAGGATGTTTGATAGTATCTAAGAAGTTTTCATCATTTTGCCCATTGTATGCTCCATCACATTTGTAGGTATGTTTGTAGCAAATATCCTCTTTCAAACCAAACACTCTTCCTTCCACACTTGCTCAGCCTGTATATCTGCCCATGCACTGTTGTTACAAGGTTGTATATGTAACACTATTTCTCTCTATCCCCTTAGCCCTTGCATACTTCCCTGTGTGTTCACCTGACTATTAATGAAGGTCATCAATTTTCTGCCAACCTCCTTCCTTCTTCTTGTCTATTGTCCTTCCCATCACCCAGTTAACATGTGTTCACCCTCTAGTCCTGGTGTGGTACTGCAGGATAATGTGTTGTTGTTGTTGTTAAGTGCCGTCGAGTCGGTTCCGACCCATAGCGACCCTGTACAGGGTTTCCGAGGGTGTAAATCTTTACGGGAGTGGAAAGCCTGATCTTTCTCCCGCGGAGCAGCTGGTAGTTTCGAACCTCTGTCCTTAAGGTTTGCAGCCCGATTCGTAACCACTAAGCTACTGGACTGAAAACTTAGTTTGAAATGCAAGGTCAGTGGTTCAAACCCACCAGCCATTCCTCAGAAACGCTATACAGGTTGCTATGAGTTGGACTAACTTAACAGCCTATAGGAACAACAACCTCCTAGTCAGTGAATTACTATCTCTTCCCTCCCACAGCTGGCAACTTCTAAGGACTGTTTCTTATAGCATGAAAACCTTTTCTCAAGTTTTTAAAATAGTGGTCTCATATAAATTTTTCCTTTTGTGATTGAGGAATTTCACTAAGCATAATGTCCTCCAGGTTATGAGGTGTTTCACAGATTTGTTATTACTCCTCACCATTGCATTATATTCCATTGCATATATGTACCAACATTTAACTATTTTTCCACTGATGAGCATTTAGGCTGTCTCCATCTTTTGTTACTGTGAATGATGCTGTGATGAACATTGGTTTGCGTATATCTACTCTTATCTTGGTTCTAATTTCTTGTAGGTATTTATATTTCAAACTTTTTGAGGAAGAACCTTACCATTTTCCACAGTGACTGAACCATTTTACAGTCCCACCAGCAATATAGGATTACATTAGTCCTTTGTCTGTTGTTGTTGTTGTTGTTAAGTGTCCTCGAGTCGATTCCAACCCATAGAGACCCTGTAGAGGGTTTCCAAAGAGCAGCTGGTGAGCTTGAACCACTGACCTTGCAGTTCAAACGACTTTGAAGTCTGACGCATTAGCTCACTGCAAAAAATTTTCCTCAGTCTGTTGTTGTTGTTAGGTGCCATCAAGTCAGCCCTGACTCATAGCAACCCTGTATAGGGTTTCCAAGGAGCAGCTGATGGGTTTGAACCACCTAATCTTTATTATTTCTTTTCTTCTATTGGCTGTAGTCTTCCTTTGCGGCTTTTATTCGAACTATTGGAGATGCTGTGTTAATGTGTTGGTTTTGGTTCTCTCTTCTTTTTGAATGTGCTACTTATTGTAAAAACTTATCCTCTGTGCACTGCTCTAGCTGTGTCCCAAGAGTTTTGATAGGTTGTGGTTTTGTTCTCAATTAATTAAAAGATTTTTTGATTGTTATTCCATTACCAATTAGCTTTAAACAGTGTGTCATTCAATTCCCATGTATTTGATTTTTCCTCTTAATCTTCCTATTGTTTATTTCTAATTTTATAACATTGTGATCTGAAGAAACAGTTTGTAGTATTCCAATGATTTTAGAAATTTATTGAGGCTTGTTTTGTGGCTTAACATATGGTCTATTCTGGAGAATGTTCCACATGCACTGGGGAAGAATGTGTATTGTGTTGTTGTTGGGTTGAGTGCTCTGAATAAGTCTATTAAGATCAAGTTTGATTGTGTTGGTTAGTTCCTCTGCATCTTTGTTGTGTTTCTTTCTAATTCCATCTTTTATTAAATCTCCTACAGTTATTGCTGCTGTTGAGTTGTCTATGTTTCTTACTTCAGTTCTATTCGAGTGTGATTTATGTATTTTGAGGCTCTGTTATTGGTAGTATAGATAATTATAATGGTTGTGTCCTCCTATTCAATTGACCCATTAATCATGAGATAATGTCTTTTTTGTCTGTTGTGCTGGTTTTTGCCTTAGAGTCTATTTTATCAGAAATTACTGTTGCCTCTCCTGTTCATTTTTTATTGCCTTGACTTGACATATTTTTTCCATACTTGGATTTTTAATCTATTTTCATCTTAGTGTATAAGGTGTGTCTCTTGTGGACAGCATATTTGAGGATGCTGCTTTTTTATCCATTCTGCTACTATCTGTCTCTTGACTGGTGCATTTGATTCACTGATGTTCAGTATAATTATTGAAAGGGATAGATTGATTGCAGTCATATTGTTATATTTTTTGGGTGTGTTGCTGCTGGTTTCTTTGTTCCATGTAATTTTCTATGCTGAGTTCATTTTGTTTTTGCATTTTCTTGTTAATTTCCTGATTGCTGTTGTTTTCATTTTAATGTTTACTAAGTCTTTATGCGTTCCTTTTTTCTTGATTTCATATGAAGAGACATTAAATGTCTTTGAAGTTACCCAGTATTTTATAAATTTCTTATTCAATTTAAAATAGTCTGTTTCATCTTGAACTCTACTTGGCTTCCTCAGCATTTGGTAGTTCTGTAATTACATTTTCCCTCTTTTTGATTTGTAGTTACCTTCTTTATAAATTGATATATCTGTGGTTCCCTATTTTCAGTCTTGAAAGTTTGCTTTACTATGGATATGTCTATATCTGGATTGAATTCTGAGTGGTGCTGCCATGTATTTTAATCTCAGGTTGTTGCCTACTGTCATAGGTTCTCAGTTCAAATGACTCCCTTTAGTATTTTTTGTAAAGTTGGTTTGGTTGTTACAAATTCCTTTCATGTCCGTTTATCTTGAAATGTTTTAATTTTGCTGTAGTATTTGTGAGACAGTACAGCAATTTTTCTTTTCTTTCAGACTTTTGTATATGTCTTCACATTATTTTCTTGCCTGCATGGTTTCTGCTGAGAAATCAGTGCTCAATTGTACTGGTTTTCCTTTGTGGGTAGCTTTTGTTTTTTCCTGAGTTACTCTCAGGATTCTTTCCTTGTCTTTGATTTTGGAGATCTTGATTATGAATTGTCTTGGTGAATTTCTTTTGGGGTCTGTCCTGTTTGGCATTTGTTCAGCTTCTTGAATGATTATCTTCTCATCTTTCATGAATTTAGTGACATTTTCTCTCAACAGCTCATCTTTTCTGGGCTTTTCTTTGTGTTTTCCTGTTCCAGAATTTTTGTTACCTGTATATTATTCTTTTTATGTTGTCCCACATACATCTTAAGTTTCCTTTGTGTTTTTTGTTTTGTTTTCATAATTTGTTCTGATTTGATTGTTCTTCTAGTTTAATATTATTGAGAGATTTATCTTCAGGTTCACTAATTCAGGCTTTCATTTATTTAAATTTACTCCTTAGACCTTTAAATGTAATGTCCACTTCAGAAATCTAAGTATTATTCTTCAGGATTTTTATTTTCGGCTTTGTGTTGTCCCCAATCCTGTATCTATTTTGTTGATTTGTTCCTGTAGTGTTTCCCTGAATTCTTCCTTGTTTTCCTCTATATTTCTGTCAGTCATTTGGAGACACCTACATATTATTCTCTTGAATTCTTCTTCAAGTATTCCAAATGTCGCCTTGTTTTCTTAAAAATCATTTTCTAGCTCTGTCTCTTGGTCACTTGTTTGACTTACTCTGTTTTGTTTATTTGTGTGAACAGAAATTGTATGTTTCTTTCAAGACACTGTGGTATTGTTGCATTTGTATTCAATTGTTGATTCTATCTTAGTGTATTCTTAGATAGTGTGATGGAAGCATGTACATCATTGTCTGTTCACCATTTGTGCAACTCAGATTAGAATGGGTTTGACTGATGTTGGTTGTTGTTATTGATCAGGTGTACAGATGCTGGCATTGGCTCTTTCTTGGTAGATGAGGTGGTAGAATGTATGGTTGTGGCTAGACTCTATGGACACAGTTGCTGCCCCCTGTCAAGAGAAGCAAGAAGAGAACACACATGCACACAATAAAGGAGGAAAACAAAAAACAAACAAGCAATCAACAGTGAAAAATATATAGTTGAGAAAAAAGCAACAGCTACAAAAAGACTACTATTGAATGCCAAAAAAAAAAAAGAAAAGAGGGAGAAGAAAAAAGAATTTAAAACAAGGAAGAAAAATATAAGAGAGAAAATAAAAAAGAAAGAAAATTAAACAGAACTAGGGAGATGGATGAATAAGATGGTGAGAGATCAGAGAGTAGTAAAGAACCCCCCCCCCCAAAAAAAAAAAAAATCGGCAATGGGAAAGAAAAACAGAAAAATGGAAGCAAAAATGAAAACAGAGATAGAAAAGATAAAAAGCAAGAGTAGGTGGAGAAAGGAAGGAGGAAACAAAAGATAAATAAACAAAAACAATGACAGGAAAAACAAAAACCAAAAACAGGGCAGATGCTAGACCTAGAGAGGAAAAAATCTGGGATCTACTGCAGACTAGAAGACTTGGTGTAGTGCTGTAGGTTAATGCACTGGACAGCAAGGTCAGTTCGAACCACAAGGTCAGCAGTTCAAGCTCATCAGTCACTCCTCAGAAACCCTGTCCAGGGTCACTATGGGTCAGAACCAACTCAAAGGCACTTAACAACAGCAGTAACAACTGTCAGATAAGGATTTCACTTGGTAAGCAGGCAAGGGATGAGATGGTGACTTTCTGGCCTTAGCTGGAATTCCTGTAGAGCTAGATGCTGCTCTTCAGAAACCCTATACAGGGTCGTCTGAGTCAGAACCGACTTGAAGGCACTGAACAGCAACAACAAATCTGGAAGTAGTTTGTGCAGACCTCAAAGCAGCTGGATTTCAGGGTCTTTCCATCCCAGAGTGTAGCTAAATACCAGAAGTTCCACTAGTCTAGGACTGCTCAGAAGCAGCTCCATGCTACTAGTTCCCTACTAACTTTCATAAATCTCTGACCACCCGGAAAGCAGGCTCTTTACTAGGAGTGTACTCTCATGGGGTTGAACATGCCTTTGGTCAGTAGGGTAATGTGGGGTACAAGAAAAAAAATTGTCTTTCTCTCCACCAATAAGCGGTATGCCTCTACACTTCATACCACCTTCTTGCCTTCAAAACTGAGTCAGAACCAACTCCACAGCACTTAAGAACAACAACAATCCATAGTATTTTCAATAACCTTATATGCATGTGAAAGTTGGACAATGAATAAAGAAGACCACAGAAGAATTGATACATTTGAGTTATGGTGTTTAAGAAGAATATTAAAAGTACCATGGACTGCCAGAAACAAAAACAAATATGCGTTGAAAGAAGTACAGCCTGAATGTTCCTTAGAAACCAGGATGGTGAGATTTCGATTTTCATACTTCTGACATATTATCAGGCAGGACCAGTCCCTGGAGAAGGATATTCTGCTTGATAATGTGGAGGGTCAGTAAAAGAGGAAGAACCCCAATGAGATGGATTGGCACAGTGGCAACAACAATGGGCTCAAGAGTAACAATTGTGAGGATGACGCATGACCATGTAGTGATTCAATCTGTTTTGCATAGGGTCATTTTGAGTCAAAACTGACTCAGCAGTACCTGACAACATCAACCAGTTGCCACTGAGTAAGCTTTAACTCATGACAACCTCAGAGTTTAGCGTGGAACAGGCATACGTAACATTTTCAAGACTATGGCTTGTGGAAGCTCATCAGGCCTTTCTTCTGATACACCTTTGGGTAGTTTCCAACCACCAAGTTCTCAGTGAGCTTTAACTGTTCATATCACCCAGGGCCTTGTAACTTAAAGTTTTTATATGCTATTATCTGCTAAAAACATAGAGATAAAAATACATTAGTATCTCTTTGTTCAAGGAAAAGGATGGTAGACAAAGTAAATCTAGCATGATGAGTTAGATAAAAATATAAATACAAAAGTTATTCTCCATGTGTGTTCTCTTTCTTCTAGATTCATTCTCCTCACTGTACCACAGGGGATACACCTCTGACAACTGCATCATTCCCTTGCCAACTGACTTCCAGTTAGTTTGGGCTAATGAGAGATTATGCAAGTACATGTCTGGGGGAATGTGTCTGTCAAACACCCTCATACCTTTCTTTTGCCATCAGTCCAACAATTACCCTATGTGACATTGGTGTCCTTGTATCTTTAGGTTACAACAGCTGGCCCTCAATGGCCACTCGGAAAGTCAGATTCCAAGTTCCACATGTAAATCCTAAAATGGAGAGGAGACTTTTCAAGGTCAGGTTCAGTCAGTGAGGGGTAAGGACCATTCAGAAGTCAGACTTTAACCCAGACTGAAGCCAGCTTGCACAGCTCGGTGATGTTGTGGTGTAGAGCTGAGTGGCACCCTCAAGAGGAAGGAGGAAACAGAAAATCAAAGAAGGCACACAGAGCTACCTGAGAGCCATGCCAAATTTTAATTCTTTCCCAAATAGCCATCCTTTAAATATCAGCAGACTCATGACACTACTGAGGACTTGTAAGAGTTAATATATTCAGTTCCTAAGAATTTCTTTGTCTATCTTTTATTTGAGTGCTCTTGTTTATTTCTAACCCTGCTATAAATGACATTCAGACTTCAAACCATGCCTTAGTCTGACTAGATTGCTCCATATTCTAGATAAAGTAGTTTTGTCCATAGAGACAGAGATTTAACGGCTTGTATGGCAGCCACATCACAAGGTCATTTCTGCTGCTTACCAATCTTACAGCTGAAATCTTGAGACTCATTTTCCCAATGTAGTGCTTGAAATTTATTATTTAAAATATATTCTAGCTCAATATTGAGCTCATTTCTTCAAAGCATTCAGCTAGCCCAATATATTTAAAATATCCTTTCAGATTTAAGTTGCTTTTTCATCTTTGCAAAGTACTCACAAGCTATTCAACTCTTCAATTTCTTTTAGGCTCACACTGGTAATCTCCTAGCCCAACAGTCTCCAACACTTTTTGAATACTCACCATCATAAAAGAATTAACTAATAAAAGAATTGCATGTGTCTGTATCAATTTTATAGAAGGATGAGTCAAAAATCATTCACACTCTGACTGTAGAATATATTTTAATCAACTTTTATAAAAGATAAATACATCATATTTTAAAATAATCTCCTAGCTTTTCAATACACTTTGTCCATCTGTCCACACATTTTTGTATTCCCTTATTTATAAAATATTTTGGGCTGAGATGTGAGTCACGAATGCACTGCTGTCTTCACTTCTTCATCAGAGGTGAAAACTTCACCCTCGAAGTTCTGCTTTCAGGGGACCAAACAGGTGAAAGACCAATGGTGCAAGATCAGGACTACAGGGAGGATGCCTATAGTCCTCAACAAAATGAAGTTATTGCAGAATGTCAATAGTATGGGCAGAGCCGTGTGGAAATGCATTGTCACACAAGATCACATTGCCCTTGGATAGCAGTCCTTTGCAGTTAATCTAGAGTTTAGGCTTCTGCTCTTCAGGGACCATCTCACTGTAAAGAACTTTGTTGCTTGTTGAACTTTTTCCTGGTAGTGTTCCAATACTGGCCCTTGAGAATCCTAGAAAACTGTAAGCATCAAGTTCCTCGCTGATGGTTGACTTTTGAACTTTTTCTTTCTCAGCGACTGAGTATGTTTCCATTCTCTACTGTTTACTCTCAGGCTCATAGTGATGAATCCAGGTCTAGTCTCCAGTAATGATTTTTGTTTTAAGAAACTTTTACCATCTATCGAGTACTCATCCAAATTTTGTTTGCAGGTGTCCACGTTCACACCTGCACAGCAATGACCTTGAACAGAAAGCACTGCTAAGACAGTGTAGCCAATAGAAGTTTTAATATAACTGGAATACAGATAATTTTTACTCATTCTCATATCAGTACATTAAGAAACATCACCATAAAGCTTCTAAAATTTTTACTTTAATAAAATTTTGTGTAATACTAAGATGAGATTCGTATGCCTTTAAATATTGAGTATAAGTTTGCTTCATCGTTTAGAAGCTAGATTTTAAATATCTCAATGATTACTATTTTATATTATTATTAGTTAATATCTTAGGGCAAAATAAGGTTATTATAAAATTTGTTTTTAGGTGCCATCAAATCATTTCAAACTTACAGCAATCTTATACACAAAAACAAGGAACAATGTTTGGTCCTATGCCATCCTCACAATGGGTGTTAAGTTTGAGCCTACTGTTGCTCTCACTGTGTCAGTCTATCTCATCAGGAGTTTCCTCTTTTACACTGACCCAGTCCTTTACCAAGCATGATATCCTTCCCTACAGACTGGTCCCTACTGATAACATGTCCAAAGGATGAAAGATGAAATCTTGCCATCCTGGCTTTCAAGGAGCATTCTAATTGTGCTTCTTCCAACACAGATCTGTTTGTCCTTCTGGCAGTCCATGGTATTTCCAATATTCTGCTCCAACCCCACAATTCAAATACATCAATTATTCTGTGGTCTTCCTTACTAATTGTCCAACTTTCACATGCATATGAAGCTACTGAAAATTCCCTGACTTGGTTCAAACACACCTTAATCCTCAAACTGGCATCTTTGCTCTTCAATACTTTAGAGAGGTCTTTTGTAGCTGATTTGCCTAATGCAGTAGGTCTTTTTATTTCTCAACCATTCATATTGGATTCAAATAAAAGAAGCCTTTTACAATTTCTTTTTTTTCTCCATTTATCATGTTGTTATTTATTGATCCAGTTGTAAGGATTTTTTTTCTTTACATAGAGCTGCAATCCATAATGAAGGCTTTGAACTTCATCAGTAATAATTTCAAGTCTTCTTCACTTTCAGCAAGCAAGGTTGAGTTATCTGCATATTGCAGGCTGTTAATGAGTCTTGCCACAATTCTAATGCCACATTCTTTTTCATGTAATTCAGGGTTCAGCATACAGTTTGAACAAGTGTTATGAAAGAATCAACCCTGGCACACACTTTTCCTGAAGTTAAACCTTCAGTAGTCCCTTGCTTTGCTCTAATAACTGCCTCTTTGTCTATGTACAGGTTTAATATGAACACCATTAACATTAATTAACATTAATGAGCACTCATTAACAACCCACAATATGCAGATCACTCAACCTTGCTTACTGAAAGTGAGGAAGACTTGAAATTCTGATGATCAATAAGATCTTCCAAAACCTTTTCTGGTCTTGGGTCATTAATTTCTAATGCATCAAATCTCTTCTTGAGATGGTCTCTAAGTACAGGAGAGATAAGTTCAAGGTCATAGTTTGCTCTGATGGACTTATTTTAATTTTCTTCAGCTTCAGCCTGAATTTGCATATAAGCAATTGATAGTCTGTTTCACAGTCTGCCCCTGGCCTTGTTATGGCTAATAATATTGAACTTTACTATTATCTCTTTCCACAATGTAGTCAGTTCGATTTCTGTGTATTCTATCTGGTGAGGTCCAGTGTTTTATCATCTTTTATGTTGTTTAAAAACTGTATTTGCAATGAAGAAGTCATTGGTCTTGTAATATTCTATCATGTGATCTCCAGCATCATTTCTATCACCAAGACAATCTTTTCCAGCTACTGATCTTTTCTCTTTGTTTCCAACCTTTGCATTCCAATCGCCAGTAACTATCAACTTGTCTTGATTCATGTTTGATCAATTTCAGACTGAAGACATTGGTAGAATTCTTCAATTTTATCATCACTGGCTTTAGTGGTCAGTTAGCAAATTTGAGTAATTGTTGTAATAACTGGTCTTCCTTGTAGATGTATGGATGTTATTTTATCACAGACAGCACTGTACTTCAAGACAAATCTTGATGTGTTCTTTTTGAAGATGAGTGTGATGCCAACCCTCTTCAATTTGTCATTCCTGGCATAATAAACTATGTGATTGTCAGATTCAAAATGACCAATACCAGTCCATTTCAGTTCATTCATGGCTACAATAATGATGTTTATGCAGTACATTTCATTTTTTACTATTTCCAATTTTCCTAGATCCATACTTAATTCATTCTGTGTCATGATTATTAAATGTTGTTTACCACTGTTTCTCTTCACTTTGAGTTGTGCCCCATCAGCAAATGAAGATTCTGAAGGCTTTACTCCATTTGTGTCATCATTGTCAACTCATTTGTGTCATCATTGTCAA
This sequence comes from Chrysochloris asiatica, assembly GCF_000296735.1. Lineage (NCBI taxonomy): Eukaryota > Metazoa > Chordata > Mammalia > Afrosoricida > Chrysochloridae > Chrysochloris > Chrysochloris asiatica. The sequence continues at coordinate 10,798,036 of NW_006408549.1, read as the reverse complement.
CTCTACTTTGAGGCGGCAGCACTTCCTCAGTCATATTTTGAGTGCCTTCCAACCTGAGGGGCTTATCTTCTGGCACTATATCTGACAATATTCTGGTGCTCTTCATCATCGTGTTGCAATATTCAATAAAGTAAATTAAATCTATGTTTCAAGTAGTCTTCATATTTTTTTTTTTTCAAAATGACAGGGTTGCTATGATTTGGAATTGAATTGATGGCACCTAACAACAACAACTTCCAAAACTAGGGTCCTGGTGTAGTGCTGTATGATTAGTACCAGACTGTTAACTGCAAGGTCAGTGACTCAAACCCTCCATCCCATCCCTTGAAACTCTATACGGGGTCCTTATGAGTTAGAATGACTCAACTGCACTGGAATGACAACAGCAATAACATGACTGACAAAAACTCTGTATAGAAGAAATTATAGTTATGATATTTTCATTTTGTTCATTTGTGTTTTGTTGTTAGTATTACCTTCGATTCTTAATTTCACTACAGGAATATTTTAAGCCACTTATCTATTTGTGAAATTATTAATTTACTGAAAATCAGATGATACAATCTTTAAATGCACGAAGAAGGTACACACCAACTCAATACATTACTATAGCCCAAAAGCAAATGAGAGACAGTGCAAATACCTCAGGACAATGGAGAAAAATAGTATACTGCTTGCTGTGAGAGATTACTATAGATATGCAAAACTTATGAAAGTATCATTTTTGAGCCCTATATTAAGTTTTAGTAGAGTTTAATATCTTGTTTATCTTTGGTATAAAATTAAATACTAATAGAAGTTATGATCCACCACTCATCTGTCAGTCTCTTCTACTGTGGTGGCTTGTGTGTTGCTGTTTTCTGAAAGCTGTGCCACGGTATTTTGAATACTGAAAGGGACAGCTTTCAGATGAGTTTCCAGATGAAGATAGACTATGAATAAAGAGAGATAGATGACTTCCAAATATTTAGACACTGAAAATCTTGTGAGTAGCAGCAGAACGCTGCCAACACTAGATTATTTATTATTGACGCATGATGAAAAGCACCAGATATTGTCAGATATAGTGCTGGGAGATAGACTCTCTCAAAATGCAATTGGGGAAGAGCTGCCTCCTCAAAGTAGAGATAACAGTGATGACGCCAAAGAAGTAAAGACCTTGAGACCTTCATTTACTGATGGGACACAATTCAAAATGAAGAGAAACAGCTGTAAACAACCACTAATAATCATGTACTAAGTATGAATCTAGGAAAATTGGAAATTGTTAAAAATGAAATGAAACACATAAACATTGATATTCTAGGCATTAGTGAGCTGAATTGACTGGTGATGGCCATTTAAAATCTGACAATTGTTTGGTTTACTATGCCAGGAATGGCAAATTAAAGAGGAATGGCATCACATTCATCATCAAAAAGAACATATCAAGACCTCTCATAAAATACAATGCTGTCTATGATACGATAATATAAATACAACTACAAGGTAGACCTGCTAAAATCAACATTATTCAAATTTATGCACAAACCACTTAAGTTGGTGAAGATAAAATTGTAGAATTGTACCCACTTCTTCAGTCTGAATTGATCAAACATGCAATCAAGATGTATTGATAATTACTAGTGATTGGAATGCAAAGGATGGACACAAAGAGGAAGGATTAGTGGTTGGAAAATATGGCTTTAGTGATAGAAATGATGCTGGAGGTTACATGATAGAGTTTTTCAAGACCAGTGACTTCATTGCAAATACCTTTTTTAAACAGCATAAGAGATGACTACACACATGGACCTCACCAGATGAAATACACAGAAATCAAATTGAGTCCATCTGTGGAAAGAGTTGGTGGAAAAGCTCTATACCATCACCTGAAACAAGGCCATGGGCAGACTGGAACAGACCATCAATTGTTCATATGCAAATTCAGGATAAAGCTGAAGAAAAATGTTTAAAGTCCACGAGTGTCAAAACTTGACCTTGACTATGTCTCACCTGAATTTAGAGATTATCTGAACAGCAGATTTGATGCATTACACACTAAAGATTGAAGACCAGGTCATGGTGGTATGACATCAAGAACGTCATACAGGAAGAAAGCAAAAGATCATTAAGAAGACAAGAAAGAAGGAAAAGACCAAAATGGATGACATAAGAGATTCTGAAACTTGCTCTCCAGCATATAGATACTAAAGCAAATGGAAATGAGGAGGTACAAGAGCTGAAAAGAAAATTTCAAAGGACAGCTCAAGAAGGAAAAGTCAAATATTATAAAGGAATATGCAAAGACTTACAGTTAGAAAACCAAAAGGGAAGGACACACTCGGCATTTCTCAAGCTGAGGGAACTGAAGAAAAATACAAACCTCAACTTGCAGTATTGAAACTTTCTTTTGGCAAATTATTGAATGATACAGAATGCATCAAAAGAAGATACAAGGAATACCCAGTCACCATACCAAAAATGGTCAATGTTCAACCATTTCAAGAGGTAGCATATGACCAAGAGCCAATGATCCTGAAAGAAGAAGTCCAAGCTGCACAGAATGCATTCACAAAAAAGAAATCTCCAAAAACTGAGAGAATACAAATTGAAATATTTCAACAAACTAATGCAGCACTGGAGGTACTCATCCATCTATGCCAAGAGATTTGAAGGAGCGTTACCTGGCCACCTGACTGGAAGAGATCCATATTTGTGCCCATTCCAAAGAGAGATGACCCAACAGAATGCAGGAATCATCTGACAATACCATTGATATCCCATGCGGGTAAAGTTGTACTAAAGGAAATCAAAAATTACTGCAACAGAGGACTTCCAGAGCTTCATTCCAGTTTCAGAAGAGGATGTGGAATGAGTGATATCATTGCTGATGTCAAATGGATCTTGGCTGAAAGTGGAGAATTCCAGAGAGATATTTTCCTGTGGTTTATTGACTATGCAAAAGCTTTCAATTGTGTGGATCATTACAAGTTATGGACAACATTGTTAAGTATGAATATTCTGGAACACTTAATTGTGCTCATGAGGAACCTGTGCTCAGAGCAAGAGGCGGTAGTGCCAGTAGAAAAAAGAAATGTTGAATGATTTAAAATTAGGAAAGTTGTGCACCACGGTTGTATTCTTTTACCATATTTATTCAAAGCTGTATTCTGAACAAATAGTCAACATGCTGGATTATGTGACGAAAAATGTGGCATCAGGATTGGAGGAAGACTCATTAACAACTTGCGGTATGCAGATGATTCAACCTTGCTTGCTGAAAGTGAAGAGGATTGAAAATACTTACTGATGAAGATCAAAGACCACAGCCTTCCATATGGATTGCATCTCAATGTAAAGAAAACAAAAATCCTCACCACTGGACCAGTAAACACCATTCTTATTAATGGAGAAAAGAATGAAGTTGTCAAAGACTTCATTTTGTTCAGCTTAACAATCAACACTCATAGAAACAGGAGTCAAAAAAATTAAATGACGGATTGCATTAGGTAAATCAGCTGCACAAGACTTCTGTAAAGTGTTGAAGAGCAAAGATTTCAGTCTGAGGACTAAGGTGTACCTGACCCAAGTCATGGTATTTTCAATAACATCACATGCATGCAAAAGTTGAACAGTAGTTAAGGAAGACCATAAAAAAATTGATGCATTTGAGTTATAGTTTTGGAGGCATATATTAAAAATATCACTGACTACCGAAAGAACAAACAGATCTGTGTTGGAAGAAGTACAGCCAGAGTGCTCCTTGTAGGCCAGGATGGCCAAACTTTGTCTCTTATACTGAAGACATATTATCAGGGGGGACTGTTCACTGGAGAAGGATATCATGTTTGGTAAAGTGGAGGGCGTGAGAAAAAGAGTCAGAGCCCCAAAGAGATGGATTGGCACAGTGGTGGCAGCGATGGGCTCAGGTGCAGCAATGATTGTGAGGCTGACGCAAGACTACGCAGTGTTTTGTTCTGTTATGTATAGGGTTGTTATGAGTCAGTACTAACTCTATAGCACCTGTCTACTACGATTAGAATATAAAATATTTTCTTTGATTACCCAAATTCTTGTCTTTCACATGCCCCTTGGAAGACCACTGCTCTAAGTTACATTCTATCTATTTGAACAATTTGGTCATATGATTTTGCACAAGTTATTAATATGTTTCTGTTCTCATGAAGATCAGTATAAGTCAGAACTGAGTCAATGACACATAAGTGCATCAACATTAATGCCTCATGAAAGAAGAGAATTATTCCTGCTGAAGTTTGTTGTCTAAATTACATGTTGCTCCTTTCCTTAAAGATCTAATGTTAAGTAAGGAATAGAACAGAGAGCTAAGTAGAGGTCAAAATACCAGACTATTTATGGATGTTTGTTTCTCCCATAGTGAAGCTGTAAGATAAGCACAGGTCTGCTAACTGCAAGACTGGCAGTTCAAAACCAAGATCCAATCATTCCTTGGGAGAATGATGAGATTTCCTGCTCCTGGGTAGATTTACAACCTCAGACATCCTACCTAGGGTCACTATTAGTCAGAACTGGCTTTGTGGAAGTGGGTTTTGTTTTGTTTATTTTGTTTTCACAATAACTGACAGTGAGGTCTACTAGATACTGCCTAGGAGAGAGTAAGCAAAAGCTTAGAAGGGTATCATAGGCTCTGGAATTGGCAAGGTAGGTTTGTGCTGAAATATGTAAATAACTAACATGCATAGGTGCTAACCAAAAGGTTGACAGTTGGAGTCCACCTAAAGGAGTCCACCTAAAGCACTAATGACCTATATTTAACAAATCAGCCAGGGGAAACCCTAGAAAGCACACTTCTATGCTGATAAACATGGGGTTGCCATGAATCAACACCTGCTCCAGGGCCACGGGAAAAATAACAAATCTGTTATTCTTGAATACTTTCTGTACTTTCTGTCTATATCTATCTATCTACTTTCTGTAGCCAAAGAATACTTTCTGTCTCTATCTATCTATCTATCTATCTATCTATCTATCTATCTATCTATCATCTATCTATCTATCTATCTATCTATCTACCTATCTATCTCATTCCCCCTCTCTCTCTCATTCTGTCTTCTATGAAGGAAGTTGTTTAAGAGAGATGAGGAGTATCTCTCTTACTCTTGAGGGTGACAGTAGGGTGGGATAGTTGGGATCTGACCCACTAGCTGTTGGGTTCTCAAAAGTCATATTAGTTGTTTTCTTTCTTGGGAAGGAATTAATATAAAAAGGTAAAAATAGAGCCATAAAAATCCCTCAGAATTCTCCAAATTGGAATAAAATTTGAAAATCCTCTTTATGGAAATGTAAACATGAGAAATAGGATTCTTTGCTAACAACAACAAAATCCTAACTGGCAGGGTTGGTAAACTGGTTAAGTGAAGTACACGTGGAAAACTCCTAAACAAAACCATAAACATAGTTGTGTTATGTGCCATCGAATCGGTTCCAACTCATAGCGTCTCTGTATAGAGTTTCTAAGGAGTATCTGGTGGGTTTGAACTACACCTTTGTGGTTCAAACTGACCTTGTGGTCCAGTGATTATTCTAAAGTGCCACACCAGGACTCCATGTGCATTGTAGGAGTTCTATAAGTATTTGTTTCAGAAGTAATAATAGTCTTTGAAATCTATTTTCTATACTCTGATGGGAAGAAGTTAACTATAATTACTAATAATGACTAAATTTTCAGTAAGCACTTTAGTTATTCCTTATATTATTGCTATTTTAAGTACCTAACAAGGTTTGTTGGCATAGAACAAAGCATTGCCTTGAATTGGAAATAAGCAGTAATTCAATAGAAAAATTTATAGGCAGTGTAGAATCCCTTAAATTGAATTAAGAGTCTTAAATATAGTACTTATAGTACCCTTGATGTAAGCTTTTTTAAAGCATTAGGGGAATCAAACAAACAAGGTCTATATTTTTGCATAGAGTGTTTTATGTTCAATGCTGCAATATTTATGTTTGCCACTATTCACTCCATGGGAAAATACAGGCTGTGTGTCTTTTATTTGCTTGATAGTTTAGACTCACTGATACCCAAGGGCTTACTACACCCACAGATTTTGTCACAATACTGACAATCTGAAAAGGGATTTTTACCATGCAAAAGCAAGCCAATTCTAATTTTATAATTGTAATATGCTATAAGATGTTATTATTTAGTATGTGTGATGCACCTGGAAGATTTATCATCAGTGAATATGATATAACATAATCTACTTTACAAAGTAAAATGGCTTGCCAGAATATTTCATTTTTAAATGATGGCAAATTTACAATTTTATTTTTACTACTTTCTTAGCCAATTATTAAATTTACTATCAAAGCAGTTCAAAGTCAGTTCTCTTAGACCTCTTTAGAACAAAATGGATTCTGACTTCATTATTTCAATGAACATTTTTTTAAGTATTGCTTTCCTTGAGGAATAGTGACATGTTTAAGTCTTGTAATAACAGTAGTCAACATTAACTTGACAATATTCATATTCCAAGGGCTATGCAGAGTCTCAACTGCTCTCAGAAATAAGTAAAAGACAAACACATCATCATGCTTTTGGTCAGAAAGATCCACTAATGTCTATGAGTTGGTTTCATGGATTCAATTATGTCACCTAAAAAGATATGACAATTTTGCTGGTTCATGATTCTCAGTGGCTTGGCAGTTACATTATAATGTAATTTAGAAGTTAGATAATGATGACATTTCTCCCATAATGTGATATGATGTGATCAGTCAGTCAGTCAGGTGTAAAGGACTAAGGTAGATTTCAGCCTTGAGCAAGTTTAAGTATGGCTTGTATTTCTGTTATCTTACAAGAGAAAAAAAAAAAAAAACTAGAGAAGTTAACAGAGAAGCAGAATTCATTACAAACAAGAAAGAGGAACAAAGTTTGAAGTGGGTCCTCTGTTTTTCCATGCTGAAAATCTCCTAGAGGTAGGACAAGATGGAGAACAAGACATGTGGAGACCTTCAAATTATACTGGGTGACAGAAAGAAGACAGTGACCTTCTCCAAGAGCTAAAAGAGAGAGAGAGAAAGTCTTCCCTTAAAGCTGTGCCTCTGAATTAGAAATCTGGTGTGGCACTAGGGTTGAATGCACCAGACTGCAAGGTCAGTTTGAACTGCAAGGTCAGCAGTTCAAGCTCACAAGCCACTCCTCGGAAGTCCTATACAGGGTCGCTATGAGTCAGAACCGACTCAACAGCACTTAACAACAAATAGACTGAGAGAATATGTTTGTTTGTTAAAGCCATTGCCTTGGTATTTCTGTTACAGCCACCCTAGATAACTAAAACAGTTGGGAAGTTAGGGATCATATAGGAAGACTATTGTATTGCATGGGCAAGAGAGACTCTCATAGTCAAGAATCTACTGAGCAAAGAAGCAGGGCGGTGACTAATGTTGAAGCTTTCCAAAAGAAAGAATCATAACACTGTAGTTTTACTCTTTCTCTTACAAACTATGCAAGCATTTACTCAGCTTAAAAAATGTTGTCAACTAAAAATAATCTGAAGTGTATGAAAATAAGGACCTGGTGTGGCACTGTAGGATAAGTACTAGATAGACTACAAGGGTCTTTTGAATTGCAAGGTCAGTGGTTTGAACCCACCAGCCTCCCGTGGGAAACCCTAGACATAGTTGCTCTGAGTAGGAACCGATTCAGCAGTACTTAACAACAAAATATCAAAATAAATATACTGATATTTGAGATAATAAAAATATCTATAATTTGTTGAATACCACTATGTGTCAGTCTCTTTATACATCCATCCAAATACTTGTGTATGTGTAGCAACCAAAGCTCAGAGAAGTTAAGTACATTGAGTAAGATCACCTAGCTCATAAGTTTTAAATTAGAAACTCAAGGTAATTCAAAACCCATGCTCTTTCCACTATACTATCATATTGTGAGCAAACAGATAAAGTCACACTGATCATGTTTGTATCATTTGTACAGAAAATCTAAGCTATTTAGATTCTGGTCCATTCTCATTCAACAGCAATGTTTCTGTAGGGATGAACTACAGTAATTTCAGTTTAATCATGCTTATTCAAAGGCATGAGTTTATGATTATAAATACCCTGTGATTCAAAAAAGCAACCATTCTTCCATTTTCCCCCAATCCATCAAGTTGACTGCTTTCCTCAGAATAAAACACTTCTTAATAAGGTGCTGCGTGTTAATATCAGCTTTCTGACAAAGAGTAGGTATTCACATTCATTGTGCCAGTTATTGTGAATGAAACTTTGCTTTCTTGATCATAAAATTTTTTTTATGGAAATAGATATTAAAGTGTTAAAAAAGCAATGTCATTTTGAGGACTAAGGTTGCTCTGACCACAAATCATAGTATTTTCAATTGCCTCATATGCATGCAAAAACTGGGCAATAAATAAGGAAGATTGAAGAGTTGATGCCTTTGAATTATAGAATTGGCAATGAATAATAAATATATAATTAATTGCCAGAAGAACAAACAAATATGTATGTCTTGGAAGAAGTACAACCAGAATGCTCCTTAGAAGTGAGGATAGTGAGATTTCATTTCAAATACTTTGGACACGCTATCAGGAGTGACCAGACCCTGGAGTAATGTATCATACTTGGTAGATGGTCAGCAGGAAAATAGAAAGACTCTCAATTAGATGGATTGACACAGTGGAGGCAATGATGGCCTCAAACATGGCAAAAGTTGTGAGGATGGTATAGGACCAGGTGTTTCTTTTCATATACATAGGGTCACTATGAGTCAGAACTGGACAGAAATGAACAAAAACAACATCTCCATTTTATAGATGAAGAATTATAGAATCATGGATAATAACTGAGTTGCCAAAAGCCACAGAGACACAGAGGACTAGAGTGGAGAATGAAGTGTCCAGCTGATAAGAAAAGAGGGCATTAAGAACACCCACACTTGCAGATAATATCCACTTGACTTAGCTTCAAAGGCTGGATGATCAGAACTCAACTAGAAGAAGAAAGAGGAAAAAAAGAGTAATCTGATACAATTTGATGAACTTGACCTATACCTATGGATGCAGTAGCTCAAAAGAGGGAACACATCTTTACAGCGAGGATATTGCCACCTCTCCATACACAGAGTAGACAGGGATGGGCAAATTGGACATTGGCTACCGAAAATGGGGAGGAGGGTACAAAGGCAAGAAATGAACGGCTTACAAGCTTTCAAGAGGGAGCCTATATCCAGAGGGTGTGGAGGAAGGTACACTGAGTAGTATCCAATCTGTCTGGGTGGGACTGATGAAAGGAGATGGGGATAGGACTCATGTGGTACAATAGTGAATAATTACTATCAGGACCTACTATAAGGGTTGGAAATGTAAAGGTAGACATTTTGTAGCAAAAGGAGGGAGTGGTTGACTTTGCAGTCCAGGAGCTGAGGGCCCTGGGATCATCAAGGGGGAAGAGCGGAGTGTGGGACCCTAACCAGAGAAACTGTGATGCCAGAGATGGAGGCAGAGATGATGATGTGGAGAAATGGAGCAACTGGGGACTCTAGACCCAGAGAGGGAGAGGGGCTGTGTGCTGAGGACCAGGGAACAGGCTTGCAGGGTATACCATTTGCTTGGTTGATGATGCATGGAGGGGATTGTAACCAAGGCAATGTAACGATATATGATAGGATGAATGTAAAGCTAGTGTTCTCCCATGTTAACTATCACATAATTCACAATAAAACATTTAAAAAAAAATCCACAGAGAATTCCAACCAAGCTCTCTTGAATTCCAAATAGTATTATAGATGCAAAGGCATGAGACAGACTTGGGTTCCAGTCCTAGCATGGTTCCTAAATCATCCTGAACCCATTGGGTACCTGGCACTGGACCAGGCATAGACACACCAAGAAAAAAAATGAAGTATTCTCCACTTAATTTGCTTATGAATTAGCAAATGATTACCCAGTTCCTTGATGACCCAGTGTTTTAGTATGGTTTTTGAGAATCACTTTTTTTGGAGGGGTAGATATTGGAGGCCTAGGTATCAGCAATGTATTTATTTTATTGTGATTTGGGTGAAAGTATATCAGACAAATTGATTTTCCATTCAACAGTTCATACATATTTTGTTTTGTGACATTGAATGCAATCTCCACAATGTAATAACACTCTTCCCACTTCCTCCTTGTGTTCGTCATTTCTGTTCATCCTTCTTTGATATTCATCTCTGTCTTGAGCTTTATTCCTATGCAAATACTGCCTGTAATCTCCTACAGTTGATTGTTCTAAGAAGTGTGTACCTCTCTGGAGTAATTGCTCACATTATTGTTAAATGCTATTGAGTTGGTTCTAATCCATAGCCACCTTGTACAGGGTTTCCAAGGAGCTGCTTGTGGGTTTGAACCACTGACTTTGAGGGTAGCAGTCCAATGCTTTTCCTACTGAGCCACACCAGGATTCCGTGCTGACCTCATAGGTTGGTCAATTCTTTGCCTGAAAGTTGAGCCGCAGGGGTGAGTTTAGTTCCGGGATCAAAGGATGACTGATAGGCATAGACTGGAGAGTTCTTTTTGTCTTTCAAAGACCAGCAAGTGTGGTATTTTTGTGATTTTGAGTTTTCTTCCATATTTTTCTTTATGCAAGACCTGTTATTTTGATCCCTTTCAGAGTAGCCAGCAGTGGTATCAGGGCACCATCTAGTTCTTCTGGCCTCAGAGTCATGGAGGCTGGGATTCATGTGGTCTATACGTATTGCTTTCCTTGAGGAAATTAGGAACAGATCCATTAGTCCTATGGATTAACTGTGTGTGTGTCTCTTTGATTTTCTTCACTCTTCTTTGCTCCAGATAAGAAGAGACTAATAATTGCACCTTATATGTCACTCACAATGTTTTGAGACCCCAATCACCAAATTAGGTATTGTTGTTGTTGTTGTTGTCAGGTGCCATCGAGTCGGAACTGACTCATAGTGACCCCATGCACAGCAGAATGAAACAATGTCCGATCCTGGGCCAACCTCACTATCGCTGCCACACTTGAGTCCATCAATGATGCCACCTGGCCAATCCATCTCGTTAGGGGTCTTCCTGTTTTTCTCTTACTCTCCACCTTACCCAGCATGACATCCTTCTCCAGCGACTGTTTCCTCTGGACAATATGTCCAAAGTATAAATTAGGTATAGAACATTGCTATTATAGAATATGCTATGCCAACTGACTTTGGTGTCCCCCAGACTATGGAAAACAATGGGACAGTTGTGACCAACAGTTTTTTTAAAAAGAGAAATACACATATATTTCTAACAAGTTCATATTCTCCCATCATCTTTGAATAGCAACAAAATTCAATCACAATAATGAGATACCTTTCTATCCCAATTTCTGCCTTTCTATTCTTCTGTTTTTTTCCAGGGGAAATATTATATGCTTCCTAATGGTCAGAGCTTTACCACAAGAACCAACCCCTCTTCCTTTCCCGATCCCCAATGACCTAAACCATTTAAACTTGTTAGCTTTGCCTTGCCCTCAAGATGTCAAGAATTCAAATGATTAAACTATATCATGTCCAAACTCAACAAAGTAGTCATTCTTTTTACAATATCCTGAAGAATGGCCATTTGACCTCTGCTTGAATAGTTATGTTAATGCCTTTGTTCCCTAATTAATTAAGAGAAGGAGAGAAGGAATTAGGTCAGATGTGAGGAAAAGTGAGGTGTTCTCTGAAAGCAATTAGCCTCTAGATTTTAACATTTTAAGTTCCCTGAAAACATTATGTTTATTTACTGTGCTTCCACCCCCCACCCCCAATTCAGGTATAAACAAAGTGATAAAGTGTTAGCCTTTTCTGGTGCATCTGTTAACACAATATTAGCTTCTAACAGCTGAGGACGGCTGGACCTTCACCTCCATTTCCGCAAAATAACAGTTGTCTAAAGCATGAAGTATAAATACAGACAAGTCTATATAAATAAAACCTCAGAAATAAACATATGCAGAGAATCATATGCTCATAACAAAATATCTTAATGCAACTCAATCGATTGATGTTTGAGCCTTTTCAAGTTTGTGTGATTTTTATTCAGAAATGTATTCTCATGCTGGTTGATGTGGTCAACCACAAGCATGAAGACTACATCAGAGCTGGGAGCCCTTGAGTGTTTGGGTATGCCAGAAAGCAAGAAATCCCTCTTTTCTAGATTGGAAACAAGGGTCACAAGCTCAAAGCCTACAGAGGCCAGACAGATAATATAAATTAGTGAAGTAGTGAAGAACTGAGATCTCCCAGGGGCCAGCATCCCAACTAGAGGAAGACCTTCCTACTCAGTACTCAGCATTAGCCAAGGTTTTCTGTGAAGAGGAGTAGGATGTGTTTTTCTGGTTTTCCCCAAAAGATCAGTCAGAAACCGGGTTTTTGTTTGTTTGTTTTTAGGAAATCCCTTATTTTAAAATGTTGAACATGAACTCAATTTAAAAAAGAAAAACTGACAAACTACTGGTGTGGCACTGTGGGTTAATGCGCCAGACTGCAAAGGTCGGCGGTTCAAGCACACCAGCTGCTCCGCAGAAACCCTATACAGGGTTATTATGGGTCAGAACCAACTCAATGGCACTAAACAACAAAAACAACAACTGGCCAAACAAAATACATCTGCAGACCCATGTAACTAAAGTTTGAAAACTTTGTTTCAGGCAGATGTGGCCCATTTTCAGTTTCTTTCCAAATATGAAACATTTATATTCACTTATTGTTATACGCCAGGACATTGTCTAATTTTTTTCTTAAGTGCTTAAGCTGAATTAGATGGGAAATGTCTTTGAGATTAAACAATTTAGAACAATGGCAGCTAGTTCAGATGTACACAGTTCTGCTAGGTTGTGAGAAACAGAACGAAGAAAATATTTCCATGTAAACATTACTGTAAAGACAGTCTTAGGGTCAATGTTCATTAACATTTTTGTTGATGATTGAAATGCTCTATATCTATTCTGTCCAATATGGTAGCCAGTAAGTAGCCACATTTGACTGTTGAGCACTTGTACTATGGCTAGGAAGCTGAAGAACCGACTTCTAAATTTTATTGAATTCTAACTGATCAGCCTTTAAAGTTAAATAGCTACATGTGGCTAATGTAATGAATAGCTTCAGAGGGTGTACCTCAGAATAGGCTTCTAGTTCAATGGATATCAATCTTATTCATCTTATTCACATCTTTATTGTTAAGTGCTTTAAGTCTATCCAGTTTCATAGTAACTTCCTATAAGATTTCTGAATTTATATACCTAAGAAGCACTGGTAGTTAGTGTAGTGGATTATCATCTGGGCTGCTAACCAAAAGGTCAGTAGTTCAAATCTACCAGTCACTCTGCGGGAGAAAGATGAGGCTTTCTGCTTCTATAAAGATTTAAAGCCTTAGAGACCCTACACAGGGTTGTTATGAGTCAGAACCAACTCCACAGCACACATGTACCATCACCAGCTTACATGCCTATATAAACTCCTGGTGTGCCTTGTAGGATAAGCACTGTACTGTTATCCTAATGGTTGGTGGCACAAGCCTACCAACCACTCCTTGGAAACCCTATATAAGGTCACTATGAGTCAGTACTGACTCAAGGGGCACTTAACAACAACAACGTCTAACAACAATTGGACTATTATTGTTTATTTCTTCACCACCACTTTGTTATTGTTGTTAATTGCCCTCTAGTTGGTTTCAAATAGGGAAACCTGAACAGGGTTTCCAAGGAATGGCTACTGAGTTTCAATCAGAGCTTCTTACCGTACCACACCAGGACTCTAATACTTTAACACTTAGTATTGCAAACATTTTTAATTTCTTATTCATGAACTGTAATCATATCTCTTAGTTTAACTTTACTCTTCGGGATTCTGGGTAGAGTTAATTACCATACTGTATCAACCATTTCTGCTTCCACTTGCTTGATTTATCTATTCACATGCTTTGCTCATTTTGTATTAGGTTATTTTTCTTTTTTTCTCTCTCTTCCTTCCTTCCCTCCTTCCTTTCTTCCTTGTCTCCTCCTATTCTTTCTTCTTCCTTTCCCTCCTTTTCTTCTGACCAAAACGTAGTAATTTCTAAACTTCTAATATTAATCTCTTATGAGTCATATGAATCTCAAATATTATTTCCCAATCTGTATATCATACTTTCATTTAGTATATAGTGTTTTATTTGATCAGAAATTAATTTTTTTTCATGTAATCTGCCATATCTCTCACTTTATAGTTTGTACAGTTTGTGGCTTATTGAAGAAGTTCCTTTTGATCCAAAATCTAAATTGTCTGATAATAATATAATTAATCTCACATTTAGTAAATAAAAATGTAGAATACACAGTTAAATTTCATTTTCAAATTAACAACCAACTTATTGTTCTTTCTTTTTGTTGTAGTTTCAGTTCAGGGCATGCAATATTAGGGATCTACTTATAGTTTTAAAAATTCATTGTTATTTGAAATTCAAACTTAATTGTACATCATATATTTCATCTGGCAATACTATTTTGGTTAGAAAATACCTAGAATACCTAGCTATGAGTCAATTTTGATTCATAGTTTTCTCTGTTCTCCTTGTAAAATTTCAAAGTCTTTATGAATGAAATATATCCCTCATTTAAAGGTGGTTTGTTCCTTACCCAACACAGGTTCTTTGTTTCAAAGTACAACTCAAATCCATTTACATTTATTGTGGTATTACTTTTTAAATTCTTACTATGCTGTTTCTGTGCTTTATTTTTCTCCTACCCTGTCTCTTTGCATACTATTGATTGGGTTTTCAATAATCCTGATTTAATATTCTACTAACTTGTATGACATAACTCTATTTCTCTTACTTGTTGATCTTAAATGATTTCTAGTAAACTTCTTTACTGAAGGTATATTTGGAAATTTTAAAGATATGCATGCTCTTTTGTCATGTTGTTTGTTCTCTTTATTTTAATTACTTTCTTGTGTGATTAGGTTTTAAAAGCCTTTTCTTTTTTCTGTTTTATTTTTTATTGTGAATTGAGTGAAGGTTTACAGAAAATGTCAGTTTTCCATTCAATAGTTCATATATATTTTGTTTAATATTATTGAGTGCAATCTCCACAATGTAACCTCATTCATTCCATTTCTACCCAGTATATTCATTTTCCATTCATCATTCATTCCTAACCCTTCCTACCTCCTAAAAATTGTCATTGGAGAAATGCTGCCATTTTGATCTCAAATGGTTGATTATTCCAAGGAGTAGTTACCTCCCAAGGTTGTTGTTGTTAGGTGCCATCAAGTCGGTATCAACTCAGAGTGGTCCTGCAGGCCACTTTATGGACTGTTGCCCACAAAGTTCAAGAGGACAGTGCTACTCCATACCAGCGGACAGCCTACCCATTTTTCTTTTCTCTCACTGCTCCTGTTCAGCTTCCTCTTCCAGTCAGCTCTCTAGTCACCTTTGTCCTGTTTTCTGAAGCTCAGAGTTCCAGGATTACCATTTGAACATTTCATTTGGTCTCCCATGTCTTTATTACAAAGGGTCTGCTCAGTGCGTCTGTCCACTCTGCCATCTTGCCCACACCTTTGCTATTTTTGTCCTTTTTTTAAATTTTCATTTATTTTGTCCGTTTGTTATTATAGTGTTTTCTAGTGTTCTTCTAGAGTTTTGTCCATGTTTTCCTTGATTTTATCTGCAGTTTCCTCAATATTTTTTTGTTTTCTGCTGAAGTTACCTAACCTTTTGAATTATTTATCATTGTTGTTGTTGTTAGGTGTCATCAAGTTGGTATCGACTCATAGTGATCCTATGCACAACAAAACGAAACACTGCCTGATCTTGGGCCAACCTCACAATTGTCATGCTTGAACCCACTGATGCTGCCACTTTGCCAATCCAGCTCTCTGGGGGTATTCCTCTTTTTCTTTGACCATCCACCCTACCAAACGTGATATCCTCCTCCAATGACTGGTCCCTCCTGATAATATGTGCGAAGTCTGAGAGATAAAGTTTGGACATCCTGGCCTCCAAGGAGTACTCTGGCTGCACTTCTTCCAACACAGATCTGTTGGTTCTTTTGGCAGCCCATGGCACTTTCAATATTCTCCTCCAACACCATAACTCAAAAGCATCAATTCTTCTATGGTCTTCCTTATTCACTGTCCAGCTTTCACATGTATATGAGGTTATTGAAAATACCACGGCTTGGGTAAGGTGCACCTTCTTTATTAGGTAATTTCAATACCATTTCTTCTACAAAATGTTTCTTTGGGCTCTGTATTTTGAGATCAAGTCACTTGTTTTAGCTACTCTGTCTTGTTTCTTCATGTGAACTGAGTTGTATATTTTCTCGAGACATTGTGGTGGTGTTGTATTTGTACTTAATTAGTGATTGTATGTTGATGTATTTTTTCCAAGGTTTTTGTTTTATTTTGATATATTTGAGTAAATGGGCCAAGTGTCTACTATGCTTGGTAGCTTGGCAGCAGTTAGGCACTCATCACCTTTCTCTTGAGGGAGTGACAGAGGATGAGAGTTTGTACTTTGTTCAATGTTTGGTTAGGCTGGTGTTGGTCACCATGTATCACAGATTAGACAGTACAGGAGCAAGTGGTGTCCCTCACCCACTAACAGGGCAGTGGGCAAGCCAAGCCAATTATCAAGTTGTCACAATTGGAATACTGCTTGTGAAAATTCAAAATGGCTGCTCCGTGTCTGGTCAACTGAGCATTCACCATTCTGCTTGTCTCCTTGTTCACTGTTTCATTCAGTTTCTTCTTCTAGTCAGTATTTGATGCATCTCTTTAACCTTTCAATTGAAAGTCAGGTTTCCAGGGTTATCATCTGTATCTGTTTCGTTTGGTTTCTCATGCTTCTTTTGTAGAGGGTCTTAGTAGTTTTTCTGCCTAGTCAGTCATCTTGGCATAACTTTCCTAAAAGTCATATTTTTTATCATCTCTGTCATAATATTTCAAGTTTGGAGGAAATAAGAAGAAATAAGATATTGATTTTTACTGACCATTGATATAGTGGTACACTGGAGTGAAAGCTGATGCTATGGAGAGGAGACATTGTATATAAAGCATAATTTAGAATTCTATAATTTTATAGAGCTATCAAGTAATGAGCAATCCTTACCACACATCATATAGTACTTTTGGCAAAACACTTTCATATGCATCTCTCATTTAATTTTCACTTGGGGTGGGAATGATATCATTATTCTCATTTTGAAAAATAGATTTGAGGTCCAAAGAATTTAAAATAGATATTAGTTTAGAAAGTGTTTTCTTTACTGAAAATAAATTCCTAGTATCTTTAAACCACAATTCAAATTTCAGGAAATATTTGGTTTGATAATACAAATTTGTAGACCTTTGTTTTTCTTAATTCATGTTGTAACACGGTTGTTAGGTGCTGTTAAGTCAGTTTCCATTCATAACCAGCCTATGCACAACAGAAGAACACGCTGCTCAATCCTGCATTGTCCTCACAATTGTTTTCATGTTCTGGACCATTGTTGTTGCCACTGTGCCAATTCATTTTGTTGAGCATCTTCTTTTTCACTGACCCTCTACTTTATCAAGCATAATATTCTTTTAAAAATTATATCTTAATGAAATAAACATATTTTAACAGGAGTTCTGGGGTATTTTTCTTCATAAGTCTTCTCTGACAGATTAGAATAATTAAGGAAACCACATAAAAAATAGTGTACTTTCAGAACATAAGCCCAACATGACCACATATACCAAGTTTAAATTATACACCAAAGTAGATGTTATTTTAAATTATAGTAAAATAGGTATTATATTCCTATCTTAACTACATAGTAACCTGTTAAATGATATATGTTGCTATTTTAATTAAATATATATTTAAAAGATCAGTAATTTTGTGTTGTATGCAAGATTTTTTTTCTAGTTAAATTTTATAGTATAATCCTAACTTAATAGGCTATACAACCCAAGCATTCCTCTGTAAAAGCTATCTTGGTGGTGGTTATGTGCCGGTGGAGTCGGTTCCGACTCCTAGCGACCCTGTACAGGGTTTCTGAGGCTGTAAGTCTTTATGGGAGCAGAAAGCCTCATCTTTCTTCCGCAGAAGCTATCTTAGTTGCACAAAAATTTTGACTTTTGGAAGTTAAATTATAAACTTCACTGGGTTCTTTTATCAAAGATACCAATAAAGATATCTTTTCTTAATCAGGAATACAATGCAATACAAAGGGCGATTGTATTAAGATTGAGTTCTCCTTTGAATATTGATGAACTCTTCCTCTCCAGCCCCTCTCTGCCTCTGAATTTTTTCTCCACACCTGTGATTTATTTTATTTTACTCATTGATAAGTATGCTTCATATTTAGAGTGTGTTCAGATTCACCAGCCACCCTTCATAAATCCTATACTGGGTCACTATGAATCTCAACTGACTCGGCAGCAGTTAACATCTACATATCTATATATTCTTTTGAGGATTCGTTATTTAGGGCACACACATGTTCCCAATAGAGTCCTGGTGTGGAACTGTGAGGTAAGCATCAGACTGCTAGATACAAGGTCAACAGTTCAAATCTACTAGCTACTCCTCAGAAAACCCTATACAATGTGGCTACATAATTTGGAACCAACTCAATGGCATTTAACAACAAATACAACAACAAGTTGTTCCACATAGCATAGCTACCAAGGAATCTGGAAGAAGAGAAAAATTACAGTAAGGAAATATCTGAATAAATGACCTTAGGGAATTCAAGGAAAGGATGTAATTGACATTAACAAAGATGGCTACTTCCTTATAATAATGCCTTCAATCAAAATACAAAGTAGGAGTCTCTGTATAGTGCAAATTATTAAGTGCTTGACTACTAGCTAAAATGTTGGTGGTCCCAACATACCTATAGGTGCCTCAGAAGAGAGACCAGGCAATCTGCTTCTGAAATAATCACAGCATTGAAAACTCTAGGCAGTAGCTCTTCTACTCTTTACACATGGGCTCTCCATGAGTAAACACAAAGATAAAGGAGAGAAGCAAATATTTCCTATTGTGCAGATTAGGATAACAAGTGTTTGAGGAGACCTATATCAAGCTCTATTGCTACTATCATTCAAGTCTCTATATCAAGCAAGTTTTGAGAATTTTTTGCTTTCCTTATTCAACTATCTTTGCATTTCTGGTAACAATGAGAAGATAAAATGGTCCTTCTCTCTCATTATTGGGCTTAGAGTTTTACTCTACTTTGGTCTGAATTTGGGTAAGTAGTAAAACTATCAAGGTTTATTTTTTCTGTTTTAAATGTATCTCCCATCCTGTAAGATCTCCAATAAGCAAAAACAGACAAATAAAACCATCCAGTGTTATACTATTAACCTAAGTTCTATTGGATCATTGTTCCACTCTCTTTGTTCCTTCTTGAGAAGGACAGGGGAAACTGCTTTTCACACAAATTTGACAATTCCCTTAGGAAAGATTTTACAAGGAAAAGTGATTTCCTCTTTGGAGGTAGCTCCACTGTGGGGCTGCTACTACCCAAAAAGCAAGAGCAGCTTTCTGCTGATTTAAGGTATCATTGATGGGCCCTACCTGTCAGTTCATTGTATTAATAAGATTGCGTTCCCCTTTGAGGTGTCCACAAGACAGTGAATGCAGCACAGGTCTCCCACTGTTTTCTGTGAGAAATAAAACCAGCAGCAGCAACAACAACAAACATCACACTCAACGTTCCAGATCTCCCTTACCTTACTTTCTCGTGGGTCTCATAAAACTGAGAATTCAAACATAAGTTGGTCCTACTACATACTGACAAGGAGCTTTGGTAGCATAGTGGTTACACGTGGGGCTGCTAATCTCAAGGTCAACAGTTCAAAACTATCAGCTGTTCCTCGGGACAAAGATATGGCTTTCTGTACTCTTAAAGATTTTCATCCTTGGAAACCCTGTGCAGGGTTACTATGAGTCGGAACCGAATCCATGGCACACCACCACTACCACTACTACATACTGACAGTGGAAAGATAAAACAACGAATTGAAGCTGATGCCAATACTTCATGAAAAACACAATACGTGTTCAATGTTGTTGTTGTTAAGTGCCATTGAGTCAATTCTGAGTTGTAACAACCCAGTATAGCGTTTCTGAGGAGCAGCTGGTGGGCTTTTCATTACAAACACCTGTGTTTTGTTTGTTTTTTTTTTAACCACAAGAATAGCCTCATCTCATGGACAGTGGTTTACTAAGTTTTGGGAGGAAATGATGGTTGGATTCCTATCTTAGCTCTCTCAACTTTCTGGTGGCATTATTCTGAGAGGTGCTCTGTACAGTTTTCCAGAGGTTGCCAGCAGCATTGAGTCCCAGTTGCTCATAATGACAGTCTGCTCATTGACACATCTCTGTGTCATTTCTCTCCTCCAAACTAGTGCCACCATCGATAATCTCCCAAACAAAATAGTGCTCAAATTATTGATCCACTGAGCCTGCTACTGGAAAACCCAACTAATGACAAATAAGGCTATTTTATGTCGCTACTGTTTTCTGGTCAGAAAAAATAGCACTTGCTTATTGAAGATAATTTGGAAAATATTAATAGGCACAAAGAAGAAAACAACAATTGCCAGATTATTAATATAGCAGCTATAACTATGATTAAAATGTTGATGTATGTCCATCCTTAAAAATAAATATAAAATGTTTGAATTATGCTCACTATCCATTCTTTTTAACCCTACACAATCACCAAGATGTGTGATTTAGCAAAAGACATTTTACCTCCTCCGCTCTCAGTTGCCTCATTGGTAAAATTTGCACACACATATGCACATTCTTCATAGGATTGTTGTAAGAATTAAGTACAATAAAATAGTGAAAGTATCTGGTACAATGTCAGTTGCCCACCTATTGTTCCTCTCTATTGCAGGATCTTCAGTGAAATAGATGACATATAGTACCATGGACTGCCAAAAGAACAAATAGCTCTATGTTGGAAGTAGTGCAGCCAGAGTGCTCCCTGGAAGCCAGGATGGCCAGACTTTATCTCTCATGCTTCGGACATATTGTCAAGAGGGACCAGTAACTGGAGAAGGACATCATGTTTGCTAAAGTGGAGGATCAGAAAAAAAAAAAAAAGAAAGAAACCCCAAAATGAGCTGGACTGGCACAGTGACAGCAGCTATGGACGCAGGCATAACAATAATTTTGAGGTTGGCTCAAGACCAGACAGTGTTTTGTTCTGTGGGGCAGAGGGTTGCTATGAATGAGTCAGTACTGATTCAATGGCACCTAACAACAACAACAACTCTCAAACGCAATTTTTCATACACTATTATTACTTAGAAATATATATATTTTACATTTTTCAAAGAATGGTTGAAACCATTATCATCAGAATTGCCTGGGGGAGTTTATTAAAAAAGGAATTCCTAAGCTCTATTTCAAATCCACTAAATTAGTCTTTGAGGAAGAATCCAGGAATACACATCTCATTAAAGTACCTCATGTGACCCTTGTTCCTTTTAAAGCACCAGAAGCAAACATGGAGGGGAAGCTAAAGACAGAAACCGTCGTAGGCATCAAACACACTTGGGAGTGACCTGAGGACCTGCGCTTCCACTTCGCCTATTAGGAAAGATCATAGATGTTAAGAGTCTGGGCTTTAGAATCAGAAAGTCTTGAATTTAAACACTGGCTTTGTCACTTACTTGCCATTGGATCTTCAGCAAGTTACCATGAGTTTCAGCTTCCTTGTATATAAAGATGATTAATAATGTTATCTACCTCCAAGAGTTTTCAGGACCATTAAAGGACATAATAATTATGAAGCATGGTGATTGGAACAAAATGAACCAAAACAAAAAGCAAAATAACCCACTGCCATCAAGTCAATTCTGATCACAGCAACTCTACAGGACAGAAAAAAACTGTCCCTTCGGGTTTCTGAGCTGCTAAAGAACAGGAGCCAAAAGCTTCATCTTTCTTCCTCAGAGTCTCTGTTTGGTTTGAACTGCTGACCTTGTGGTTAGCAGCCCAATGCATAGCCCACTAGGCTATCAGGGCTCCATATATTTGAATGACAGTCATATTCATCACCACTGCCATCTGATTCCTGGAAAGCACTGGGGAAGTACAAATATAAAGTATTTAAATAGAAAAAGTAGTATAGAAATAAAGTATTTCCAGAAAAACTTCTGAAGTGTTGGTTTCTCAGTGGGTGAATATAGCTAGAAGATGAATCTTTGACTTAAAACTGGGTACCCTAAAGTCACATCCAATGGAGTCATTTTTATGCAGGACAAATGTTAAAACAAATGGAATGTTCAGACAACAGCCAAACACTGGATTTCTCCCAAGCAAATCAGGACATATGGTCACCCTTCTTATAATTCAACCTCCATAGAGCCTTTCTTTGGAGTAGAAAATACTGATATTGTATAAAGTATGTTACTATCTGTTGGTGTCTAAGAAATGTCATCCCGATCTCCCATTTGTAGAATAAATCAGCACTAACACCATGCTTTCCAGTTTAGTTTTAAAATAATTATTACACAGAACCCAGTCTAGCTCCCTGTTGAGAATTTGCATTTCCATCCCAGATATACTGAATCAGAATCTATAATTTAACAAGATTCCCAAGTTATTCCTATGGATTCCCAGGTGACGCTGTTATTGTTGTGAAGTATTGTGGAGTCGGTTCCAACTCATAGCAACTTTGTATAGAGTTTCCCAGGAGCAGCTGATGAGCTTGAACCACCAACCATGTAGTCCTTGCAGTCCAGTGCATCAACTCACCACACTAGGACACCATAAATCCCCAAGTGATACTTATGTATAAATAAGAACTTTGTTAAAATGTACATCCTATTCAGTATATCTGGAGTGGAAATACAAATTCTCAAAGGATCCAGTCAAAATGAACCTAATCAAAGCCCTGTTATTTTTTTTGTTTAGGAGTTAACTTTTGGGGACTTATTTCCTATGTATAGCAACAAATAATACAATGGATAAAATTATAGTAATAGTTGATTTGCAGGTGATACATTAATTTCTGTCATTAGTGAATGGGGTATGCAGCAATGGAGAACTGTAAGTGAGGATTCAGGCCAGTTAGATTATTTGGTTTTCATCCTGGTGCCATCGCCAGATGGCTGTGTGACCACAGGAAAATTACTAAACTGGGCTGTTTCACATCATCTATATCATCTGCAAAATGAGAAAAATGCCACCTTGCCTGAGTCCCTCAGAGATGGGCAATATGATCAAATAAGATGTCAGAAAAAGTGCTTTGAAAAAGCATGGCAAAGGAATACTGATTTTTCCATAAAGGATGGAGCCTCACTTCTTAAATAGAGAGCACCCATGTCTCCTTTTAAGCGGCAAATAGAATTGAAAGAGGTAATGTATACTTATAATAATGCTCAAAAGATCTGGTCTCGTGGGCCTCATCTTCCTCGCCCTCCTATTGTTCTGGCAGATGATTAATCATCAAGCTTTTTGACTTCCCTCTTAGCTGGCTGGCCACCCTAAGGTCATGGCCACTTTCCATATCCGTCTTTGGGCCATGCAGCTACCCAGGGCAAAAAGCCTTCCCTAGTGTTAGGGCATGCCAAAGCTGAACCCAGAACCCCCATTAGCCTAATTGACAGGATGACTTTTCCCTGGGGAGAAGAGTGATAATCTAGCTATTTATCTTGTCTGTGGGTTTATCACCTCTGTGCTGAGGCAGAGATGCTGAATATAAAAAGGAGGTAAAGCACATTCTTCCCAGATTCTGCGTCATTAAAACCAGGTTGGGGATCAGACGAATGAAAGGGGAGCATCTGGGAGTGTGGTCCTCTCTGTGGCTGCTTAATGTCTCAAGTGGCCTTGGCGTGAGGGGCTGCTCAATAGGGCACTAAAGGAGATCTCTTTATAATTGGGAGCAGGCTGGAGCTGTGTGGCTACTGCTACCCACAGAGCGCCTGCCTGCAAGCGGCTAGACTGCTGCTTTTCTGCAAGGCAGGAGAGGCCCATTAGAAACAAGAAGGGGAGGTTTAATTCTGCAACAAGATGTGTACAAATGTCTGCCTCCTATCTAAAACTATGCAACAGCTTCCAAAGTTAATTAAAAGCTAATTTTCTAATGAGGTGGCAACACTGGCAACAACATGCTATCAGTATGAGAGCTCCAGCCAGCAGCCGATGAGGAAACAGGCAACCTCCCTCTTATAGGATGGAACGTCCTACCTTGCACCATTAATTAGCATCCAGCTGTATAACTTTAATATGGATACCAACATAGACTGTTGTAAAATTCATAAGTTGTTTTGGCATCACCAAGGTATTGTAGCTACTTATTTTATAGCAAGACTACTTCCAGCCATAATATCACGGGGAATGAGATCCATTCCTGGAAAGATTAACTACAGGGATGGTGTCATGGGCACTCTGGCTTGTCAAGTGCCACGGGCATTTTAATCCTTTGGGCAATTGTCAATTGTAAGCCAGACTTGCAATTAGCTTTAATAAATAGGGGGAAAGTGCCTTAAATTAACTGCACTTGTGTTGGTTGTGGCTGTTTTGATTTCAAACACATAGCCAAGCAGGATGACTTGTGGTCATTATCCTAATGATATGGGTCTCCTGGCCATAGTCAGAATGTGCCAGACACCTGTGGCCATTCCTTGGCATTCTCCACAATGAAGGTATAATGACATCATAATGCAAATTGATGCAGAAAGTTGCACACAGATAACAGCATTTCTATAGAAATTCCAGGATTCTGGATACTTAGATGGAACTTGTTTGTTAAATAATTTGAAAATATATTTAGGTCTCTGTCCTGGTGTGGCTCTGTATGTTAAGCACTGGACTTCTATCTGCAAGGTTGGTGGTTCAAACCCTCCAGTCACTTCTCAGAAATATACTGGGTCACTGTGAGTCAAAACGGACTCTAGGGCACTTAACAACGACAACAACAAAATATCCTAGTACACTGAATTAAAGTACAGACAAGGAGCTCTGGTAGCGTAGTGGTTACAAATCGGGCTGCGAACCGCAAAGTCAGCATTTCGAAACCACCAGCTGTTCCACGGGAGAAAGATGAGGCTTTGTGCTCCCGTAAAGATTTACAGCCTCGGAAACTCTGTACAGGGTAGCTATGGGTTGGAACCGACTCGAAGGCTCTTAACAACAACAACAACAAATTTATAACATAGTCACTTTGTGGTAAGCAGCAGATAGCAAAATCCACTTTGAATGTACTGCTTCTTGTTGTCAGCTAACTAAAATAATAATTTTGTCATTGTTTTGTTCATTTCCTGAAATACAGTATGGCGTGGTCTTTTCAGTTAACTGGGTTTTATATACATTCTTCACACTTTCTCAGCCTATTATTATTTCTTTCTCACAATCTCTCACATGCTGTCCCTCCCATTTTCTCAGTCATTCTTATCTTCTCAGTTTTCTGTATTGTCCACTTTCTCTCAATCTTACTTTCTAATCCTCTCAGATTCTAGGTCTCTCCTCTTCTGAAGGCAGGGTTTTCTTCTCTCTAGCTCGTCCCCTGAAGAGCTCTGTGGTTTTCTTTACACCACAGCAAATCAGCACTGTTTGCATCCTTGGAGGAATCAAGTTGTGTTCCCTTTCGATGTTCTTTGCGTTTGAGGGAACAAACAGAAATCTGGAGTGGCAATGGCAGAGCTTTAGGGTGGATGAGATAAAATTTCCCAGTGAAATTTTCCTAGGACAGTTCTCACTACCCTGGAAGAATGACCAGGTACGTTACCATGATGGAAAAAAAAAAAAATCCTCAGTTCTAATTTCCTGGCCTTTTTCTCATCGATGCCATTTTCCATTTTCTTAAAACCTTTTCTTAATAGCGTCTGTGATTGTCATGTATTTTCCAAGAAAGTCTATTAAGGAGACACATTTTGAATCCCCAAAAAACAGATACTATAACCTTCTGAGCTGACCTTTCTGCCTTGAACTAGCCTAGAGCATCCCCTCAGGAGCCACTGTTCCGACTGGAAGTTTTTATTTTTGTTTCTTAAGGCTTCTTAATGAGACTAAGACTTGTGTATGACTGAGAGAAGTTGTCTGCAGCCATCCACTGATTGCAGAGACATGTTTGAACGCGTTTTGATTGGAATAACTCCATGTATGTGTGCACTGGAACGCTAATAGCGATGCTTTTTTACTTGCACTAGGAGTAGGGAACACCTGGCTCAGGACAGGAGGAGGGAACATTAGGGAGGTTTGTCAGGAATGGCATATCTGATGACAGATGACAAAAAATAAAGTGGCTGTAGGACTTTATAATCAGCTAAATATCTGCTGTGACATTAGACTAAAAGGTATGTTCTAAAGAATACTTCACTTGTGATGATTTTATTTCTGAAACAATGTTATAATTATGATTAAAAACCTCACCTGCTAAGAATTTTGTGTATGTTATTGGTTCAGTCAATAAATATGCATTGCCAGCAAAACTGTGGAGCCAAATCAAACTCATGGCGACCCCTATGTGTATCAGAGTAGAACTATGCTCCAGAGAGTGGTCAGTGGTTGATTTTTTTGGTAAACCATTTACAAGTCCTGTCTTCTGAGGCACCACTAGGTGGTCTTGAACCTCCAACCTTTCAGTTAGCTACTTAGAGTGTTATTCGTTTGTACTATGCACAAAATGTATCTACTATGTGCCAGGCACTATTCCTGCCTACTGTGAGGGGAACAGCAATAAACAAAACCAACTTTCCTGGAATTGTGGAACTGATTATTATTGTTAAGTGCTGTCAAGTCAATTCTGATCTGTATAGGGTTTCTGAGGAGCAGCTGGTGGGTTTGAACTGCCAACCTTGTGGTTCAAAATCCAGGGCATATCCTACAGCACCACACCAGGAGCTCTGGGAAGCTCTGGCCTATCCTACAGCACCACACCCCCTACTTCCCTCCTATATAAAAGAAGAAAATGAAACCATAAAGTAAGTCATAATCACATTTAACAAATGAAAACTCAGCTGCAAAGCATAATAAGCATCTTGATTTTTGTCGTTAGGTGCTGTCGAGTTGATTCTCACACATGGCAACCTTAAACACAACAGAATGAAATATTGCCTGATCTTGTGCCATTTTTGCAATTGTTGTTAAGCTTGAGCCCTTTGACGCTGCCACTGTGCCAATCTATCTTGTTGGGGGTCTTCACCTATATCTCTGACCTTCCACTTTACCCAGGATGTTACCCTTCTCCAGGGACTGATCCCTCCTTCAGGATATGTCTGAAGTATGAGAGACAAAATCTCGCCATCCTGGCTTCCAAGGAGCATTCTGGTTGTACTTCCTCCAACACAGACTTGTTTGTTCTTCTAGCAGTCCATGGATTTTAATATTCTTAATCAAGCATCTTGATTAATGTTATATATTCCAAAGCTGTGAACTTTTCCATTGTACCGCACTGCCTTAACCTCTCTTGCAAATATATCAAGATTACAAAACAGCTATGGTAGCAATACAGATGGTAATCCAACATGAACCCTAAATCTTATAAAGACAGTCTCCAAAACATTCAAAATAAAGACAGGCATGAAACAGACTTGATATTCTAAAAGAAATACCATTAATTAACTTACATTAAAGTTGAGTCATCATGGTAAAATTATGATAGTCCTAATGAAGATGAACATGAGACAGTCTCTAACACTGGACATTTTCATCTGGACTGGGTATATACAAGGGTCACAGAAAGTCACCGAGTTATGAATTAGTCAGGTTTATAAATTCTCTGGTATTGTATGAACTTGAGTATATATGTGCATTAGTCTAGTGGAGCACCCAAGAGCTTTGTAGTTCAAAATGATCTAGAACCACCACTTTAGCAGCAATATACTCATAAAATTTCAAGGGGTGCTTTTCTATTCCTTTCAATGTAAAGAACGTACTAAGGAAAAATATTAAGTTTTGTTTAGCTCTAGTCCAGATAGGAGTCCCAGTGTGGTGCTGTAGGATAAGCATTAGACTGCTAACCACCAGGTTAGTGGTTCAAATCCACCAGTCAATTCTTCAAAATCAAATATATTGTCACTATGAGTTAGAATTGGAGTTGTGGTACGGTGCTCTGGGTTAATGCACTAGACTGCAAAGTCCACTTGAATCGCAAGGTTGGTGATTCAAGCTCACCAGCTGCTCCTTTGAAACCCTATACAGAGTTACTATGGATCAGAACTGACTTGACAGCACTTAACAACAACAACAACAATGATTCAGAATTGACTTGATGGTGCTTCAACAAACATCAGCATTCAAGATGAGAAAAGGACAGGGAATTTTCCCAGTTATTTAATACTAACAGATGGGCATGAGAGGAGAGATCTGATACCTTTGTTGTCAAAGACAGTGATCTCTGACATGGTGGTATAGGAAGGACAAATGTTAGTGAGAGGCAATTAAGGGCTAAAATCCATGGAGCAACTTTTGGAGAGGGCTGGGAAAACTTTTTTCTGCTAAAATTTGTAACATTCGTGAGTCATATAAAATCATCACCTTAAAAACTAGCCTGCCATATTTTATATTTGGTCAAGGACTCCTGGTGTGGCACTGTAGGTTAATGCATTGGACTGCAAAGTTGGCGGTTCAAGCTCACCAGCTGCTCCTCTGAAACCCTATACACGGTCGCTATACGTTGGAACTGACTTAATGGCACTTAACAACAACATATTTGGTCAAACATTTAACTAACCCGAATGTGATGGCTGGAGTCCTGGTGTGGAGCTATGGGTTAATGCGCTGGACTGCAACGTCAGTTTGAACAACAAGGTCGGCGGTTCAACCTCCCTAGCCGCTCCTCGGAAACCCTATACAGAGTCGCTATGAGTGGGAAGAGACTCATCAGCACTTAACAACAACAATGTGATGGCTGAAGTCCTGTTGTAGCGTTGAAAGATAATGCACGGAACCACAAGGTTGATGGTTCTAACCCACCAGCAGCTCTGTGGAAATCCCATACAAGATCACTATTAATCAGAATGGACTCCACGGCACTTAACAACAACAATGTGATGGCTGGAACTGCTGTTGCCTTAGCAGAGCTAGGGCAAATAGTAAGGCCTGCGGGTCAGACTTTACCCATCCCTGCTTTAGGAGTATTTCTATCTGTCCCAGTTGAGTTTAAGTGTCTTGGCTTTCAAAGATCCCTTATTCAGGATTTTGGGAACCTCAACATCAGCTCATCAGTCTACCTTGATATCCTGAAGGAATCAAGAATTGGAAGCCGAGGTGGACAATAATGACTTTCATATTCAAACATAGGCCAGAGAACTTAACTCCAGGCAAGAGTCTAGAATGGATTGTTTAAAATAGGTTCTGTGAACACTAAAGGTGAAGTCAATATTGTGCAATAAAAACCTACCTTCAACAAATAAAAGATAATGGAAATACAGTAAACATACTGCATCTTATAATGTATTTAATACATTCCCTATTTAGGAACATTTTCATTCTATTTTTCCTAATGTAAAGTACAGATTCCCAGTGTGTCTCTTTAGGATCAGCACTGGACTTTGCACCACAAGGTGGGCAGTTCAGACCTGCTAGATGCTCCTCGGAACCGTGTACAGGGTCGCCATGAGTAGGAACTGATTGACAGCACTTAACAACATTATGCAAAGGACAGCATGACTTATCAGAAGTTAATTAAATATGAAAAGTAGCAAACTAAGAAAGGTGGTATCACCTACTTAAATATTTCTCTTGTTGAAAGAACCAAGACTTAGATGCTAAATGGTGGTGGTGGTGATGTGCCATGGAGTCAGTTCCAACTCATAGCGACCCTGTATAAGGTTTCCAAGGCTGTAACTCTTTACGGGAGCAGAAATCCTCATCTTTCTGCCGTGAAACGGCTGGTAGTTTCGAACCACTGATCTTCAGGTTAGCAACCTGACTTGTAACGACTACGCTACCAGAGCTCCTTAGATGCTAAATAAGCATGGTAAAAAGAACAGCCTTGAGTCATACATTTTCATTTTGGAGATACGGATCCATTATTTGTAGTTTATGACGTTGAAAAAGCCATTTCACTTCTCTAAGCCTGGGTTATCTTAGTGTAAAACTGGATAACAATATTATCTAGCTCCCAAGGTTCTGTGAGTATCAAAGGAAACTTGTATACATAAAGTGCTGACCAGTAAGCCTAGGTTGATCTGTTGTTGTTATGTGCCGTTGAGTCAGTTCCGATTCATAGTGACCCTGTATAGGGTTTCTGAGACTGCACATCTTTGCGGGAGCAGAGAGCCTCATCCTTCTCCTGCTGAGTGACTGGTGGACTTTAACCTTAGACTCTGGGATTGGCAGTACCATGCTTATTTTATAGAGCTACCACGTTCCCCTTGGCTGTCATGTAGTTGTTACTAAGTGCCATCGAGTTGGTTCCGACTTATAGTGGCCCTGCACAGGGTTTCCAAGGAGCATCTGGCAGGTTTGAACTGCTGACCTTGTGGTACGTAGTCCAGTGCTGATCTTACAGTACCACACCAGGTTGGTATGGTGGTGGTGGTGGTGGTTGTTTACTTTGGAGTGGATTCTGACTCATTGTAACCCTGTGTAAAGTTTCCAAAGAGCAGCTGGTGAGTTGAGGTTAGCATTGCTGTGCTTATCCTACAGTACCACACCAGGTTGTTATGTTGTTGTTGTTAAGTGCCATC
>NW_006408549.1:10764157-10766462 GCF_000296735.1 Chrysochloris asiatica | reverse complement strand
TTAAAGAAATTATCAGATGAGGAATATTAGTAATTAGCTCTAATCTTCTTACATGTTAATATATCATTAAATATTATTAATAATCATTAATGTTACTTTTATTTCAGGGTGAGGTCTGCCATACATAATAAGTGTCTAAAATATCACAAAACCATGTGACATAACAGTACAGATGTACATATCATTGATTCAATAAAAATATTGTAAAAAAAAACTCACTACAATTTGTATACTTACAAATGTACATCTATATTTTAGTGTTAAGTTACTCAGAACTATAAAAAGATATCTACTTTTCAGTTAATTTATGTCATAATTATCACTCACTGAGCTGCTTTGTCAATGAGGGCATTTTCTCTATGACAGGAATTCATTTACTCCATCCATAACTTGGGAGTGTGCTAGCAATATTAGAAGTTGTAAACAGAACCACCTTTTCCCAGGATTACTCTGCCATAATAACATTAGGACACTGTTCTTTATTTATTCTCTATTCAGTCCACTGACCTGCAGCATCCATTGCCAAGGTAAGAGAGAATGAATTAGACCTAGACCAGTCCATAGGGAGATGATATGCAGCATAATTTTCCTAATGATTGATGGATTGTAATGAATGTCTTATGAAAGCTATACCTCATATACTCTGAGAAGGAAGAGAAAATGCCATTTCAACTTAAAGCATAACAACTAGCAATTTGTGACTTGTTTGGAGGTTAAAGTGGGGAAAGAACCTAGAAAGTAGGGCACAACATGATCAAGAAGCAGAGAGGGAAAACATAGGTGGGATGCAGGGACTAAAGGAACTTAATTAGGTTTAATTGGGTTAACACAAGAAGTTCGTGTAAAGAGTCTGAGGAGTAATAAGAAGGTCACAAACTAAATGCTAAGAACCACTGAAACTTAGAGCCAGGCACAGAAAACAATGGCCACAAAAGAGGCTGAACATATCAGAAGGGTAAATGAAAAAGTAAGAAAATGTGGTAAGACAGAAACCAGGAATCAAGCAATCAAGGAGAAGATAGCTCCCTATTCAGGACAATGGTTTCAGGGGACACCAAGGTCAATTGGTATAACATAATCCACAAAGACACTGTTCTATAGTCTACATTGGTGAGTAGTAACTGGGGCCTTAAAAGTTTATGAGTGAACATCTAAGGAATAACTGTTGGTACCTACTTGTCCAGAGGAAAGAAGATGAAGAAAACTGAAAGCACAAGCAATTAGTCCAATGAACTAATGGACCAATTAACATCAGCCTCCATGATCATGAGACCAGAACTGGATGTTGGCTTGCTAGTACTATCAACTGCTCTGAAAGGGATCACATTAAAAGATCCTAGACACAGTGGAAAGAAAATGTGAAACAAAGAAAGAAGACAAGGCTTACTGATTGGGTAGAGACTAGTGGAACCTCCAAGACTACAGCCCTTACCTTTCAGGTCTAGAAATGGATTCACCCCCATTGCTCAGTTTTCAGCCAAACAATAGACAGATCTATTAGGGAAATAGTAACACTAGGGAGGTATGTACACCTTAAAATGATCTATCATTTGAGACCAAAAGTAGAGCTTTTATCCAAGAAGAAAGTTCAGAAGAGTTAGGAAAGAAGGAGGAATGGAAACAGGAAACACAGAAAGAAGTGGAATAAGTGATGTTACATTGTGGGGACTGCAATCAATGTCATGAAACAAAACATGTCTGAACTGTTGAAAGAAAAACTGATCTGCTCTGCAAACCTTCACCCAATTCATAATTTAAAGTTATATATCTATAAAAGAAGATTGCTCCCCAAAATATTAAGTACTATAGTCAAGCAAGGTATGAACCATGTCCATTGAATTGGACAACTAGAGATTCTTAGTAAGCTCAGCTAGAGCAGATTCCATGAAGATATGAGGATGTAGACAAAGTGCACTAGGTGAGGAATGAAACGGAGGTGAAAGAATAGTGAATGTAGACAGTGAAAGAAATGGTTTGTACTCCCTCGGTTATAATAGAAGACAGAGAGGATAACAGTAAAGATTTGAAAAAGATGTTCTTAATAAGAAAGGAGAGGACAGGATGCAAGAGAGAATATGGATATAAAAAGGACAGACTTGAAACTACACAGCTTTGCATGAATTTAGAGATCATCTGAAGAGCAAATCTGATACTTTAAACACTAAAGACCAAAGACCAGAAGCGTTGAGGGATGGATGACATCAAGAACATCATACAGGTAGAAAGCAAAAAGTCATTAATAATACAAGAAAGAAGGAAAAGGTCAAAATGGATATCAGAAGAGACACTGAAACATGGTCTTCAG
>NW_006408549.1:10761975-10763797 GCF_000296735.1 Chrysochloris asiatica | reverse complement strand
AAGGCACCAGGAATTGATGGAATAAAAATTGAAATCTTTCAAGAGGAGGCACAGGAGGCACTCACTCACCTATGCCAAGAGATTTTGAAGACAACTATCTGGCCAACTGATTGGAAGAGATCCACATTTGTGCCCATTCCAAAGAGAGGTGACCCAACAGAATGTAGAAATCATCGGACGATATCTTTGATATCATATGTGAGTAAAGTTTTACCAAAAGTAATACAGAAATGGCTGCAAGCATACATTGACAGAGAACTTCCAGAGGGTCAAGCCAGATTCAGAAGAGGACGTGGAACGAAGGATTACATTGTTGGTGTCTGATGGATCTTGGCTGAAAGCAGAGAATATCAGAAAGATGTTTACCTATGCTTCATTGACTATTCAAAGGCTTTTGATTGTGTGGATGAAGACATGCTATGGACAACATTGCGAAGTACGAGTATTCCGGGTCACTTAATTGTGCTCATAAAGAATCTGTACATGGACCATGGGAACACTGAATGATTTAAAATTAAGAAAGGTGTGCGACACGGTTGTATTCTTTCACCATATTTATTCAACCTGTATGCGGAGAAAATAACCCAAGAAGCCGAGTTATATGAAAAAAAAACAAAAACATAGCATCAGGATTGGAGGAAGACTCATTAAAAACCTGTGATATGCAGATGATACAACCTTGCTTGCTGAAAGTGAAGAGGATTTAAAACATTTATTGATGAAGATCAAAAAGCACAGCCTTCAGTATGGATTACATCTCAATGACAAGAAAACAAAAGTTCTCACCACTGGACCAATAAACAACATTCTTATCAATGGAGAAAAGATTGAAGTTGTCAAGGACTTCATTCTTTAATCAACTAACAACAGTCAAGGAAGCAGCAGTCAAAAGATCAAACGACGTATTACATCAGGCAAATCAGCTGCACAAGACCTTTTTAAAGTGTTGAAGAGAAAAGATGTCAGCTTGAGGACTAAGGGACACCTGACCCAGGCCGTGGGATTTTTCAATAACCTCATATGCATGCGAAAGCTGGACAGTGACTAAGGAAGACCAAAGAAGAATTGATGCTTTTGAGTTATGGTGTTGGAGAAGAATATTGAAAGTGCCATAGTCTGTCAAAAGAACCAATAGATCCGTTTTGGAAGAAGTGCAGCTAGAGTGCTCTTTGGAGGCCACGATGGCCAATCTTCGTCTCTCATACTTCAGACATGTTGTCGGGAGGGACCAGTCGCTGGAGAAGGATACCATGTTTGGTAAGATGGAGGGTCAGAGAAAAAGAGGAAGACCCCCAACAAGATGGTTCGGCCAACTGGCAGCATTGATGGACTGAAGCGTGGCATCAGTAGTGAGGTTGGCCCAGGATCGGGCAGTGTTTCATTCTGCTGTGCATAAGGTCGCTATGAGTCAGTACCAACTCAATGGCACCTAACAACAACAACAAATTGTAGGTCTGTGCCTGCCTACAAGGAGCTCTGGTGGTACAGTACATTACACGTTGGGCTGCTAGTACAAGGTCAGCAGTTTGAATTCACAGAGTGCTCTACCAGCTGTTGTTGTACAGAGTTACAGCCACAGAAACCCCACATAGGTCACTGTGAGTCAGAATCAACTCAATGACAGTGAGCTACCTACATTTATGCATCTTTTGATTTTGGACAGCAGGTATTTGGGTGTCACTGTAGTCAAGGAGTTGGGGTAAGTTGGATATATATTTATATGCAGAAAAATGTTTCATTAAGACTGGAAGGCTAAACAGCAAAATGACAATACATACTTAAATATTATTAGATGATCTATCTGAGTGATACAATTTAGGTT
>NW_006408549.1:10754454-10761855 GCF_000296735.1 Chrysochloris asiatica | reverse complement strand
TATATATATATATGTCCAAAACCTGTGTATTTACTGAATTAATTTGAACTTTTGAAATAGAGAGAGAAGGTCAGTGTATATTAAAGCCTTAGAGATTTTATTATAATTTTGGGTTTGGTAGACTATAATTATGATTTACCTCCACAAGCCACAATTTAATGAACCTGGATCCTCATTTCTGTGACCAAAGAGGATTGGGAAACCTGGAGCTCGTTCGATACTGCTGTTTTGTTTCATTAAGTGTTCTGTCTGTGTGGAAATAAATGTGACTTGTTCCTGACAGATGATAAAAGGCAGCAGACATCATTAGTGTCCATCACATGACTCCTGGCACCTACTGGAGAGAGGGCCTCTGTTTGCTCATGATCAGAAGTAAAATCTTTCTACAGATTGATTTGAAATTGCTTCTTAACTTCAATGTTCAGATCTAGCCATGAAGCGAAAAGTGGCTTCCTATTACAACTTTAAAACCTTCTTCTGAGGTTTTAAATCATTTCAGCTCTGTATTTCAGGACGTTTCAAGGGGCAGCCAAGTTCACAAAGGGAGAAGGCTCAGTGGAATGCTTTATTAGAATTTCAAAAAAGTGCCATCTCTTGAACTGCTCATTACTAGGAACAACCTGATGCCAAGCAATTTATGATTATTAAAACATATAATTTGCATTTAAATTAAATGAATTAATAAATAGCAGAGATTATAATAATGTGTCATATTTTCTTATTGTTTGCTGCTTTAATTTTTACACATGCTAAAATAAAGAAAAAAATTTATGGATTTTCATTTGTTTTTTACAGAGAAGTTATTGAGAACAATTTGAATTGAAGAAATTACTTAGTCTCCTTTACTTTCAGTTTTTAATGAGAATAAATGTGTGCTTATCTGGGTGTTTCCCTTAAAATATAGACTTCTTTTAAGAAATTGGACTATAATTTAGAAGAAATTTCTCATAATTTATCCATGTTAGAAATCTTTTCTTAAAGATATGCAAATAACTTAAATGTGTTTTACTTAGTTACTTAAGATTGTCTTGCATCATTAAATGATAATTTTATTAAGTGTTGTAGTTAAGTGCTGTCAAGTCAGTTCTGACTCCTATTGACCCTATATAGGCTTTCCAAAGAGTGGCTGATGAGTTTGAACACCCAACCTTGTGGTTAGCAGTCCAGTGATTTTCCTATAGCACCATGATTCCATCTTATTAGTAACTAATTAATATTCACTGAGACATTATTATGTATGTTATTATACCTGGTACTGTGTGGCACTATGGGATAAGCACTGGACCACAAAGTCAGTTTGAACCACAAGGTTGATGGTTCAAACTCACCAACCACTCCTCGGAAACCTACGCAGAGTTGCTATGAGTTCAAACCAATTCAACAGTAGTAAACAACAACAAAGAGTACAAACAGAAAACTATAAAACACTTCTCTTAAAAGTGTTGAGTCCAATTAGGTATATACAACTTGAATCTACAAAAATATTTTAAAATAAAAACATAATAAACATATAAAACATAAACATAAGTGATTATACATTTAACCTACAATGTGAGAAACTCTAAATTCTATGTCCAAAGATAATTCTGGGACTAGGAATAATGACACACTGTTGAACTTGAACCCCTCCTCAAGTCCTTCCCCCAAAAAGATTGCAAAATTAAACAAGGAAATGACTCAAGCCTATAGCCATGCTGGGGAGTGGGGTGGTAAGCACTGAACTGCAAACCACAAGGTCCATGGTTCTAGCCCCCCAGCCACTCTGCTAGAGAAAGATGAGGCTTTCTGCTCCCGTAAAGATTCAATAAAGCCTAGGCCAGGATGGCCAGACTTTGTCTCTCATACGTTGGACATGTCAGGAGGGACCAGTCACTGGAGAAGGATATCATGCTTGGTAAGGTGGAGGATCAGAAAAGAAGCAGAAAACCCCCCAGTAAGATGGATTGGCAAAGTGGCAGCATCAATGAGCTCAAGCGTGGCAACAATTGTGAGGTTGGTCTAAGACCATGCAGTGTTTCATTCTATTGTGCATAGAGTTGCTATAAATCAGTACCAACTCGATGGCACCTAACAACAACAACAACAACAGGAAACCCTATACAGTGTCTGTTATGACTCAGAACTGATTCGATGGCACTTAACAACAACATAGCCATACTAGGGGAAATACTATGAACTTCAAGCTATCTAAACTTCAAGAGATATAAACAGCACAATCCAACAGACTTCTATAAGCCTATGAGTTTATAGGCTTATAAAGAAGGAAAAGAAGGCAGAAAGAAGGAAAAGAGAAGTTTAAGAAACTACATGGAAAAATGGAGCAAATAGACAAGGAACAGACCACCAACAGAGAAAGTGCAATGCCAAGTGTGGAAATTCTGAGATTTGAGAGTTCATAGTACTGTACACAGGGAAGAGAGTCAAAGGTGAGTAGTACTAAAGGGGGCAACAGCTTCCAAAGCATTTTCATGGGAAGAATTATGAAAACAGAGATGGCGTTATGCCCTTGGCGACGTAGCTGTCATGAGAAAGAAGAAAATAGGGCAGGTAAATTGAGGATATTGTGGAAATGAAAGATAACTAAGGTATGCCAGTCCTTTGTTTCTCCTTCACCACCAACAGTATTCATTAAAGACATTGGAACTACAAGGGAGTTCAAAAAGTTCATGGAAAAATGGAATTGAAAAATAATGGCATTTTTTCCATGAACTTTATGAAGCCTTCTCTAATTGATGAAAGAGGACACTCCTGAATTAGGGACTCTATCAAAAATGCCTAGAATTTTTTTTTTTTTAATCAAACCAATGGCATAGAGAAAATGCAACTAGCAATATTTTAGGCGATAAAAAATGTTCCCTATTAAAAAATAAAAAGAAACAATAACAAACAACAGAAGGATGAAACACAATACTCCAAATAAATAAATATTCTCAAACAAGCATTTAGATTATAGATAGATATACAGATGTATAAATGGAGATAGATAAAGATATAAAGTAGTATCTGAAAATATTCAAAGTGGGAAAAAGGAATTAATGAGAGTTGACTGAGATCCAGAAAAACACTGAAGAAACAGACTAATCAGTCACAGAAATGAAGAGTAAATTACAAGATACTGAAGGAATAAAAGATTCTTATGAAACTTAATAAGAAGCATTAAAGAAAAGAAGAAAAATCACCAAGAATAAAAGTAAAATAAAGCAACAAATAAAGAATGGGTGGGGGAGGGGGAAATGATCGCAATGGAAGTCATACAAAGAGAGATCAATGTACATACAATTGAAGTCTCTAAAGATAATAAACAAAATAACTAACATGTACAACTATAAGAAAAAAATTATAAGTAGGAAACATCTTGTTTTTACATATTGAGAGGGCTTCCTATTTGCCTGAAAACCTCCAAAATTATAAACTTTGAAGTATACCCTAGTAAAATTATTAGAATATAAGACCAAGAAAAAAATCTTCAGAGTGTGCCGGAAATAAGATCAAAATACTGTATTTTTGACAGATAACACACATAAATTGTACACATACCCACATAACATTCAGTTCACTCATTAAGAAACTAGTATGTGAGGGGATTGTTTGCAAAAACTGTATAATGCATACATTATAAATATTTACAAGGTTAAAAAAAATTAGACTGGCTTCAACCTTATCAAGGATAATATACAAAAGAAAGTAACAGTATGCCTGAGGCAGTAGCTAACCAAACTGTCTACAACAAAGATCCAGGAAACCCAATGAAATGGATAATTCTTTAACTCTGAGCTTCAAAGAAAAGGATAAAGAAGTAGATCAAATATTAATTCGAAGAAGTAGAATGAAAACAGCCAGCAGGCTGTTTGTTCACTGAACAGTGATTTGTCAATTGGCCCAGCAAAGCATGACCATTTTGAAACATAGCAAGCAGCATTTTGATCAGGGTAGGAACAGATAACTGGCTCTGCTCACTCAGTACAATACCAGTTCCCACACCAATCACTAGTGACTAGAAAGGTGAGATCTATCTCCCCCTTAGACCCTACACCCAACAGTGACCAACAGTATGGACACTCCTACTCCCACCACCCAGCAGCCAGTGACACCCCTTCCCAAACCACCTTCAAGCCTAAGGTTAGTGGTGTGCCCTAGCCTATTGGTGCAGTGTAGCTACCATCCTGCATTTGGAGACATGTGCTTATGCGAATTGGGTGCCTTGCTCCCGCTGCCACTTCATTTGGCAAAACACACCACAGTGGACCAGGTAGCCCACAACACATTGCCTCTGTGGGAGGCAGAGTATGTTGTCCCTGACTGGGTGCCTGCTCCTCTACCTGTGCAACCTGCAGAGGTACAATCCTAGATCAAGTGTTCTGACCACTGTTGCCTCCTCAGTCTGTAAAGCATACCAACCACCTTGAACCAGGTGCCTTGAAGTCCACTGGCCCCTTGGCCAATGAAGCCAGTCACTACATACCAGATGCTTTGGCTCTACCACCCCAGTGCTCTCTTTCCTTTTTTTTTTCCCTTTCCATTTTTTGTTTGTGTGTTTAATTCTTTTGATTTTTTTTCTTCTTTTTCATTTTTCTTTACCTTCCTACCTTGATATTTTCTTCTTCCTTACTTAGATTTTTTTCTTCTTACTTTTTTCCCCCCATTCTATGCTTTAAAAAAATCTATTTTCTATTATTTTTGGTTTTGTTGTTATTGTTGTTTATTTGGTTTTGTATATTTTTGTCCTACCCAGAGGGAAAGAATAACCACATCCATACTACCTAGCCACAGCCACCCCTCCTGTCATCCAACCCACTGATACGTGCCACTATCCATTCTTGCACTATTTTATCAATGACAGATGATGGCCAACACCAGCCAAACCGACCCTGCAGTGTTCTACATTAACAGTGAATAGAGAATTGTGCACATATTCCCATCCTCTACCACACTC
This sequence comes from Chrysochloris asiatica, assembly GCF_000296735.1. Taxonomy (NCBI): domain Eukaryota; kingdom Metazoa; phylum Chordata; class Mammalia; order Afrosoricida; family Chrysochloridae; genus Chrysochloris; species Chrysochloris asiatica. The sequence goes on along the minus strand of NW_006408549.1, from coordinate 10,756,922 downwards.
ACTAGGAGATAAGAGTTGCCAAACAAGAAATTAGAGCATCACAGCTACAACACTCACCCAAATATATGAAAATAAAGTAAAGAAAAACCATGGGCTAAATATAGTAACATGCAACCATCAATTAGATACAAATACAATAGCATAATGTCTCAGAGACAGCAGAAAGCCTCAGTTCATACAAGATACAAGAAAAGTGACTCAAATAACTGACCAAAATACAGAGCCAGAAAACCTCGATGAAGATGAAATGGTTTTGGAAATACCTGATAAGAAATTCAAAAGAATAATATTTAGTTCCCTTCATATCAAGGAAAACAGAAGGAAAATCAAGGAAAATACAGACACAACTCAGGAAGAATTTAGTTAAATGATACAAGAACAAATTGGCAAAATAAATGGGAAGTTAGAAACTATACAAAAACAGCACATATAAATACAGATTAATACTAAAAGTTCAAAAATAGATTAACCATTGTAATGACAAAGAAGTAGAACTGAAAAAATGGAAGACAGAATTAGTGAGATTGAAGACAAATCTCTCAATACTGATCTATTAGAGGAACAAACTGAGAAAATAATTTTAAAATACTAAGAATTGTGGGGGATATCATCAAGAGGAATAACATACGTGTGATAAGAATTCCAGAACAGAAGCATACAAACAAACAAACAAAAAAACTGTGGTGTGGTGAATTATGTAATGTGTCTTCTAGTCATAGTTGGTAAGACACATCAAACATTTCTGGACTGCTGGGTCTAGGTAAGATTAAGCGGAAAAAGATACTGCTAGGAAGACATGATTCAGCTGTGATTATTACCAGAGTGAATTATAATTGTAAAAACTTGTAACTCTAGCACAAACCAGGAGTGGGTATATCATAATCATCAAAGAAGAGGCAGGAGTGGAGTACATCCTTTAGTTCCCGAGATCCCTGCACCTTGAACCTTCTTGACCCAGAAACACAAAGCTGTGACATCAGAGGAGAAGCAGCAGCAGAACCAAGAACCAGAGAACAAGACAGAGCAGTGGACTTCCCAGGCCACTGAGCAAGTAAAGCTGAATGAATTTGGGCAGGAGATTTGCTTGTAGAGTTGGGTGCCTCTAAGCACTTAATTGGGGGAACTAGTTTTGCTAGATCGTGGAGCTAGTGAGTGTTTTGGAATTCCCATTCTGCACAATGTATCCATAGTTGGTTATGATCCATACATGCAAATGTCATTTCATAATCAACACAAGTAAACATCTTTCTGGTATTCTCTACTTTCAGCAAGGATTAATCTGACGTCAGCAGTTATATCCATAGTTCCATGTCTTCCTTTGAATCTAGCTTGAATTTCTGATAGCTCCATGTTGATGTACTGCTGCATTTATTTTCTAATTATCTTCAGCAGGATTTTACTTCCATGTGATATTAATGAGATTGTTTTATGGTTTCTGCATTTCTTTGGGTTGCCTTTATTTGGAATGGCCACAAATATGTATCTCTTACAGTTGGTTGAACAGGTACCTTTATTCTAAATTTCTTGGCAAAGAAGAATGAGTGTCTCTACTGTTGCATCAGTTTGTTGAAACATTTCAATTGATATTCCATCAACTCATGGAACCTTGTTTTCTGTGAATGTGTTCAGTGAAGCTTGAACTTCTTCCACAAATATCATTGGTTCCTGACCATATGTTAGCTCTTGAAATAGCTGAATATAGACCAATTCTTATTGGTACAGTGATTGTGTATTCATTCCATCTTCTTTTGATGTTTCCTGTGTCATTTGATATTTTGCCCATAACATCCATCTATATTGAAAGTTGAGGTTAAATTTTTTCAGCTTGATGTTGAGTGCATTCTTCCCTTTTGTTTTTCTAATCCTAGATCTTTGTACATTTCATTATAATACTTGACTTTGTTTAACTGAGCTGTCTTTGAAATTTTCTGTTCACTTCTTTTACTTCATCATTTCTTCCAGCTGTTTTAGCTTCTCTAGGTTCAATTGCAACAGATCCTGGTGTGACATTGAACTGGACCACAAATTCAATTTGAATTGCAAGTTCAGTGGCTCAAACCCACCAGCCACGCCTCAGAAACTTTATAAAGGACCCCTACGATTCGAAACCTTCTTGATGGCACTTAACAACAACAACGTTCAAAAGCAAGTTTCAGAATGTCTTCTGACATCCACTTTGCTATTTTCTTTATGTTAATGACCTTTAACTTTCTTAATGTATGATGTTCTTGAAGTAATTACACAACTCCTCTGGTCTTTGGTCATTAGTGTATAATGCATTAAATTTGTTTTTGAGATGGTCTCTAAATTCAGGTGGGATATACTCAAGGTCATATTTTGGCTCTTATGAATTATTTCACTTTTCCTCAATTTTAACCTGAACTTGTATATGTGCAATTGATAGTCTGCTTCACATATGGTTCTTGGAATTGTTTTAGATGATGATACTGAACTTTTCCATTATATCT
>NW_006408549.1:10751197-10752386 GCF_000296735.1 Chrysochloris asiatica | reverse complement strand
TTTAGTGTTTAATGTATCAAATCTGTTCTTCAGATGATCTCTAAATTCAGGTGGGGTATATTCAAGGTCATATTTTGGCTCTCGTGGACTTGTTTTCATTTTCTTCAGCTTCGTTTTGAATTTGCATATGAGTAATTGATGGTCTGTTCCACAGTCTGCCCCTGGCCTTATTTTCACTGACAATATGGAGCTTTTCCATCATCTCTTTCCACAGATGTAGCCAATTTGATTTGTATGTATTCCATCTGGCAATGTCCATGTGTATAGTCATCTCTTATGCTGTCTAAAGAAGATATTTGAAATGAATAAATGATTGGTTTTGCAGAATTCTATCATGCATTTTCCCGCATCATTTCTATTACCCCGGCCATAGTTTGTAACCACTGCTCCTTCCTCTTTGCTCCCAACCTTTGCATTCCAATCACTAGTAATGATCAATACATCTTGATTGCATGTGTATAGTCATAGTTTATGTTGTTGAAAAAAGGCAGTGATGTCTATGGTCTTGCAAAAATTTATTATGTGATCTCTAGCATCATTTCTATTTTTTTCCATAAAATATTTTCCGTGCTATATTTTCCAACTACTGATTCTTCTTCTTGATTGTTTCCAATTTTCACATTCAAGTCCCCAGTATTTATCAATGTCTCTTGATTGAAGGTTTGGTCAAGTTCATACTGAAGAAGTTGGCAGGATTCTTCAATTTCTTCATCACTGATTTTAGTTGTTGATATATAAATTTGAACATTAACCATATTACCTGGTCTCCCTTGTACACATATAAATGTTATCCCATAACAGATTGCATTGTACTTCAAGACAGATGTAAAAATGTTCTTTTGAATGATGTATGGGATGCCATTCCTCTACAATTTTTCTTGCACAGCACAGTAAGTCATATGATTGTCCAATTCAAAGTTGCTGATACCAATTCATTTCAGCACACTAATGTCTTGGAGATCAGTATTTATGTATTCCAATTCAAATTTTTCTATCTTCACACTTGGTACATTCCATGTTCTGATTACTCTTGGATATTTGAAGCTTTTTCTTTTCATTTTGACTTTTGTAACATTATCAGATGAAGGTTACGAAAGGTTTGCTCCACCCACATCATTAAGGTCAACTGTACTTAGAGATGACAGCTTTTCCTATTTTGATGGCCTTCCAATCTGAGGGGCTCATCTTC
>NW_006408549.1:10722877-10746522 GCF_000296735.1 Chrysochloris asiatica | reverse complement strand
GTTTAGACCCATAGTGAGCCTGTATAGTATTTCCAAGGAGCAGCTGGTAAACTTGAACCACTGACCTTGCAGATCAAACTGACTTTGCAGTCCAGCACATTAACCCACAGCATCACACCAGGACTCCTGATAGTAAGTGTAAATAAATATCATTATAATGAATTAATAACTTAATTTTATGAGGGAGCATGATTCATTTAAACAGAATCTTATGTTAATTTCAGGAATTTAAATATATAGATAGATATTAATCAATGCTGTGGTTAACATACTTTCTATGTTTTTTGTACACTATAAGCTTCATTCCTTGAGATATATTTCTCAAGTATACATCAAATTAAAATCTTTAAAGGTATGTAGCAAAATTACATTTTAGAAAGTGTATGAGATTATTATTCCCCTGTGATCCCTCACATCCTTAATTTATCACTGAGTACTGGGCTGCATGCTAGATTTTAATTCAATATGTTAAATACAACAGTATTTCCTTTATGATTTCTGACTCATGAACTAATACATGTAAAATTTACCCCTAAAAATTTCTACTACAATCTCTTTCATGGTTTCATTTTTTCAGGTGGAAATCATGCTCTATCATATATTGTTTTAATTATTTGAAATTATTTTAATTATTACAGTTTTGTATTACACTTTAGTATCTAACAGATTAAAGTTCTTTTTTCTGTTTTTCCAGATTAGAGGAAAAATTATATTTGTACAGTATTGAATTTTTTAAAAAAGACTTTTTAATGTATATATGTTATTGAGTTTTCTTTCCAGGAAAACAGTTGGTTTCTAATTAGTTATTTTGTAAACATTTTTATTGGTCCCATTAAGTCTCTACATATTTTCCTGTTTTTTAATATTATTTTGTTTACAATTATGAAATATATTTTGTATTATAATATATAATAAATTGCTATAGCTATTGTCTATGAATATTTTCTGTATAGCAAGCAATTGACTGTGAACCGCAAGACTGGTGGTTTGAGCCCACTGGCCGCTCCTTGGTAGAAAGAAGAGGTTTTCTGCTCCTGCAAAAATTTAAAGCCTCGGAAACCCCATACAGGGCCACTATGAGTCAGAACCAACTGGACAGCACTTAACAATAGCAACATATATTTTCATATTTATTTTCTAATGGAGTATGTTGTTTACATCTAAATAAAATTTATTAGTTTTTCAGCTAATTGTATAATAACAGTTTTTTCTCCATTCTTTTGAATAATTAACTCTTATTTAAGGTTTTGTTTTTTTTGTTGCACTAGCTATCTATCACTTTCAGAAAACTGTAACAACACAAAACTCATGATTTTTATGAGCATACCTTTAATATTAAGCATAACGATGGAATTCTTGTTTTAGTGTTGAAAATAATAATTGTCATGGATTAAAACACATTAAATATATAAAAACCTATGACTTTATAATGATAATAAAAGCAACAAGTGGAATAGCAATAGCAAATCTTCCATGATCACCATGAAAGGACTAACCCATTCCTCTGAAATTTGATGAAGGAAAAGATTTAAGTATTTACCATATTATGAAATATAGTTTGTAAATGTGAACTACATTTAAGGATAACCAAAGAGTAGAATGCATAAATGCATAATAGAAATGGAACACATAAAGATCAATATCCTAGGAATTAGTAAGTTGGAATGGTGTTTGCAATTTTAAACAAGACAATCATATGGTTTACTATGCTAGAAACACCAAACAAAAGCGAGATGGGGTCGCATTCATTGTCAAAAAGAACATTTTAAGTTCTTGAAGTACAGTGCTGTCTATGAAATGCAACTGGCTGGTAACCATAAGGTCGGTTCAAAACCACCAGATGCTTCTCAAGAGCACTACACAGGGTCGTTATGAATCAGAACTAACTCAATGGCACTTAACAAGTAAGACCAGTTAACGTCACTATTATTCAAATTTACACTCCAAATACTAAAGCCAATGATGATGAAATTTAAGAATCCTACCAATTTCTTCTGTTTGAAATTGATCAATCATGCAATCAAGATGAATTGATAATTACTTATCATTAGAATGAGAAAGTTGGAAACAAACAGGAAGGATTGTTAAGAACATTTAATTGTGCTCATGAGGAGCCCATACACAGACCAAGAGACAGTCGTTTGAACAGAATACGAGGACACAGAATGATTTAAAAAGGAAAGGTGTACACCACAGTTGTATCCTTTCATCATACTTATTCAATCTGTATGCTGAGCAAATAATTTTAAAAGCTGGATTATATGAAGAAAAACATGGAATCAGGATTGGAGGAATACTCATTAACAACCAGCAATATGCAGATGACATAACCACTGCTTGCTGAAAGCAAAGAGGATTTGAAATACTTACTGAAGATAATCAAAGACCATAGCCTTCAGTGTGAATTGCACCTCAATGTAAAGAAAACAAAAATCCTCACAACTATGAAAAACAATTGATAAATGAAGACTGAAATTGTCAAAAACTTCATTTTGCTTGGATCCACAATCAGTGCTCAAAGCAGCAGCATTCAAGACATGTTGTAATAGACAGATCTAAGATAAAAGACCTCTTCAAAGTGTTCACAAAAAAACATTATCAGTTTGAAGACTAAAGTGCCCTTGACCCAAGTCAAGATATTTTCAATCTCCTCATATGCACATGAAAGTGGACAATGAATTAGGGACAACGGAGAAAAATTGATGCATTTGAATTATAGTCTTGGTGAAGAACTAGAGAAAGACAGAATGCTTGGAAAAGTGGAGGGTTCTCACTTGTGGAGGAAAAGCCCCCAATAAGATGGACTGACCCAGGTGAAGCAACAACACACTCAACAACTCTAAGGATGGTGCAGGACTGGGCAGTGTTTCATTCCGTCATTCATAGGGTCTCTATGAATTGGAACCAATGCGAATGCACCTAACACCACCAACTAAGAGTAAAGAAAAAAATTCAACAATTACATTTAATGTATGTTGAAAAGGCAATAGAAAATTATTACTTGTAATGTGTAATGAAATAATCTATCTAGGAAACACTTTTGAATGGATGCTTTAGATAAAATGATGCAAAACTTTTATTTTGGAGGGAATCAGATGTGAACCCATTAATACAGAGGGAATTCATAAAGTATTGTTTGCTGTTGTTGTTGTTGTTAAGTGCTGTCAAGTCAGTTCTGATCCATAGCAATCCTGTATAGGGTTCCAAGGAGTGGCTGGTGAGCTCGAAACTGAGGACCTTGTGGTTCAAATCAACTTTGCAGTCCAGCGTATTAACCCTCAGTGCCACACCAGGACTCCAAAAAGTATAGTTAATAGGACTAGTTAATACATTTGTTGTTAGATGCTGTACAGTCGGTTCTGTCTCATAGCGACCCCATGCACAAACAAAACCCTGCCTGGTCCACACTATCCTAACAACGGTTACATTTTTGCCCACTACTACAAGGGCTAATTCCAAACAAAACATGTTTAAATGCATGTCTGCAATTAGTGGTTGACCATAGACAAGTTTGCTTACTAATAGATTTGTCATTTTATAGTGCCTTCAAAAGTATTTTCAATCAAAAGAGTGGTTTCTGAGGGGATCTACTGGGTCAGTTAAATTCAGGCCGAGAAGCAATAACTCAAACTTATATCACCTACCTTTTAGGATTCCAAAGGGATAGTCTTGATAGATTTTCTTGAAGGACACAGTAGGGTCATTGGTGCTTAATTAGGTAATAATTTTAAGAAAATGGAAAACTGTTTCAATGAGAAAAAGGCCATGAAAATTGTGCCAGGAATTTTTTCCATCACAATGCACCTACAAGGGCTACTCTACAAGAATTCCATCAAAAAACCTCACCCCATCTACCCTAAAGCCCTGTTCTTGTCCCTTCTGATCTTTATGAACACGAGAACATTAAAATGGAACATGATTTAAATACCTCCATGATGCCAAATCTGCCATTTTGAAGTGTTGGAAATTGAAGGGTTAGAGAGAGGGAAACATTGGCCTTCAGAAGTATATAGACTTCAATGAAGGATATATTGAGAAACAATAGCTTCATATCGATATTTTTGTTTAGCAAAGTTTTCTATGATATTGCAGGAATACTTTTTAAATCATGGGATTAAGAAAAATAGATATTAAATGCCTTACCATGCTGCTATTGCGAAGTGCTGTAGTTGGTTCCAACGTGTAGTGATCTTGTAGAGTTTCCAAGGAGTGGATGTTTGCCCCCACCTCTGACTCTGCAGTTAGCATTCCCAGTGCTCCTCCCACAGCATCACCCAAATACATACACACACATATACACACATAAACACTCAGGTCTACTCTAGTCTAAAATCTCTCAATTTACAGAGCATAGGAAAAATATAGAAATAAATGGAACACCACAATGAAACAGGGAAAATCTAGAATATCAGTGTGCTGTGGTGAATTATGCAATATCTCATGTAGCTTTAGTCTGTAACTCCCACCAAATTTTCTGCCCTGCTGAGAATGGTTAAGACGATACTGATAAGATGACATGATTCAGCTGTGGATGTTAGCAGAGATAATTTTAATTGTAAAAACTTGAAATTCTAGCATGGGATTAAAATGAGCCATCTCAGAAATAGGAAGAGAGACCTCACCACTATCAAACACATTGACCCAGGAGTGGAGTGCATTTTTTGGACCCTGAGATCCCTGCACATTGAACCTCTCAACCTACGGACAGAAAGCTTGGAGTAGCAGGAGCAGCAGAACCAAGAATCAGAACAGGACACAGAGCTGTGGGTTTTCTGGTCCACAGAACAAATAACGTGGAGTAACTCTAGGCAGAAAGCTTGCTTGTAGAGTGGGCGCTTCCAGGCACATAATTGGGGGTCTAGGTTTGCTGACCCATGGAGATTCAGGCTGAGGCTTACGGTCATTTAATAGAAGCTGACTGGAACAACTGTGCCCTGAGCATTCTGACCCCAAATTGTCACCTGTTAACTCCCCTAAAAAGCTCTACAACGGGCTGGAGTTTGGTGTCTGAGTTCTGTGTGGCCAGTGCAATGGATTATCTAACCCAGTCGGGTAGAAGGGCTGTGGGGAGAATATTTGGTGCTTCATATTTTTGCAGTTGGACATTCAAAAGAACAAATAATCTGGTGTCTTCAACAACCAACACGAGAGGTTTGTTACAGAATAAAAGAAATTTAAGACATACAATCAAATGCAGTACAAACCTTGAGTCCAAACCTTTTGTAAATGGACATCATGGAGAGAATTAGGGACATTTGAAGATAAGACTTGGAATTATAAGATATTAAGAAATTGTTAATTTTGTTAACTATAATACTGGATTCTTGGTAATGTAAACAAAGTTCTTACACATTGAGATATTTGCAGGTAAAATGTCATTATGTGTAGAGTTTACTTTTAAATATACAGCTACAAACAATGGGGAAAGCATATGAGTGGCAAAATATCAATCATTGTTATCACTAGTTGATGGGTAGATTGTATTCATTGTAATATAAGAGGTTAGTGACATATATGAAAGAAAACAGGTAAGAAGTAATAAATACGGGCATCAGTAGGGGAAATAGAAAAGATCAGAGGTCATAAGTAAAAAGGGTTAAAGCCGTTCATATAGTAATCACATAGTTAAGCATGATTTACAGTGTAAATAAGATTCATACAAATTGAGTAGGAATGTGAGAGATTGCCTAAAATGGAACTGAGGAAGACAGGGAGGGTAAAGGTGAAAATATAAAAGATTAGAAGGACACATATTATTTGCATCACAAATGTTTAGAGACTAGTATCAAAATTTCTCATGTCTGGAAGATTTCTCTTTATTTTACTAACTCCTCACACTCTGTTGTTCCATGGAAAGCTTCCTAATGGGGTTGAGATAATGCCCTATAGAGCAATGGTTCTAGTGTAGCGCTGTAGGATAAGCATTGAACTGCTAACCACAAGGGTCAAATCCACCAACCGCCCCTCAGAAACCCTATATATGGTCACTACAAATCAGAATCGACTTGATGATGGTACAACTACAACAACAGAACACAGGTTAGGTGCTCAGCTGCTAATTCAATGTCAGTGGTCGACCAGCTGCTTTGAGGGGAAAGATGTGGTAGTTGGCTTCCATAAAAATGTACAGCTGTGGAAACCCTATGGCGGCAGATCATAGGGGTCACTGTGAGTCAGAACAGCAGTGGTGGTGTGTTGGTCATTCAGAACTACCTGGTAGTTTGTTTACAAAACCTTCCTTTAGTAAACTCATTGCTGCAATATCAGAGACTTTACAATGTTTTGAATACCACTTTATAAATATGAAAATGGAAAGAAAAGAAACCTCTGAATTTCCTCTTACGTGCAGAGAAGACAATCCAATGAAGACCAGCCTTGTCATATCCAACCGAGCAACTACAGAAGCAATTTGTTACAAGCAGATGGATAGTTGAACACCAAAAAGGATGATAAACTACAAAATCAGATAGTGAAATCAATTTCTTTTAGGCTTACCATGTAACTTTAGTTTCACACAAACAATTACATTTGAAGAAATAGGGGGAAAAAATGCCATCCTAAGATGGGTGCCCGTGAAAACAGAACTTTACACATGCTATAGCCTTTATACTCACCATTTACTTGATTGGTCCAAATATTTATAGTTCATTGTTATGACTACCAAAACTGGCAACCACAAGGATTGTTGTCTCAATTAGGACAGTAAACAGATTGTCTCTTTCTTTAATGGAAAAATCTAAAATGTAATACTTCACAGTTTAACATGTTTATTCATCTAAACGAGCTAAAAAATAATGGTGCGACATCTGTTCAAGAGGCACTGGTACCTCAAATTTTGGCTGCCTCCCCACCAATTTGGTAGTTGTTTTAAAAAATGAAGAATAGGAGGGGGGACTGTCATCAAAAACTCTCTGGCATATAAAGTTATCTTATTTTTCTTGAAATAAGGATCCCATGTCTGTTGCTAGGGCTAAAAAAAATGTATAATGAGAAGGCACTACGCAGAATACTATTTAAGTTCAATAAAACAATTGAATTGAAGGGAATTAAAATAAATTTTCTGACCCATTATGGATATTTTCGCACTGATAAAGTTCTTTAAGTGACTCTTTCAGATCCCTCTATACTTGCCTCCATAGCTAAAACCTGGACTGAGCAGTAAGAATGTTTCTATAGGCACTGTAGCGTTCATTGTTACAGTTTTACTGTGGGTTGCACTGATTCTAGGTATAGAGTCCATGGAACAATATCTCTTAAACATCATTCGATCAGGCTGCTTTGGAGACATTCTAATAAAAGAAGGCAGTGCTGCTAAGGCTGAAATGGCAGGATTCTCCCCAGAGAAGCCTCAGGTAAGTGGCAAGGAGCATAATTGTTGGAAAGGAGAGAATACAAAATTATGTCAGATGGATGGTCTTTGGCTCAACAACCTTATGTTATGGATGACAGTCACTATAATGGTATAAGATCCATTTCTAGAAGTTTATTATTTCTGAGGTTTATCTAAGGCACAATTCTGTCTACTGAAGTATTACTTATGATATAATTTTGGAATTTGGAAATACAGTGCTTTAGTATTCACATAAATGTAAAAAGCATAGTAAAAATTTAATCATATATGCTAAATTGAATTTGCAATATTGACTATGGTATTTAATAATGTTAAGAAAAATAGGACATTTCATTTCCTAGAAAACAGTGATATCTATGTTCTACAGCAAACATAATGCTAGTTCTCTTAGTTTTAAAGAGAATTAGGATAGAACATATATATATTTCAATAAAGCCAATAACCATAAATGTTAAGAATTGATCAATATTGTGATTTTTAAAATGCATTAATGAATCCCAAACAATTTTTAAGCTGGTGTGGCACTGTAGGATAAACACTAGACTGCAAGGTCAGTTTGAACTGTAAGGCTGGCAGTTCAAATCTACCAGCCGCTTCTAGGAAACCCTATACAGGGCCGCTATGAGTTGGAACCAACTCGATGGCACTAAACAACAGCAACAACATGCAAAGCACTGTGACAGACACTAAAAAGACTAAAGAAAAAAATCACTTAAATTGTAACATGCAATTACTAAACATGGAGTCCTGGTGTGGCACTGTAGGATAATCACTGGATCACGAAGTTGGTTTGAATTGCAGTGGTTTGGACTGCAGTTCAAACCCTATACAGGGTTTCCATGAGTCATAACCAACTCGACGGTATTTGACAACAACAATTACTAAGTTTGTGTAGATAATGCCACTGCTGGAATTACAGAAATTCATAAGAACATACAATTAATAAGGAGTATTTCTTAAGTCTACATAAAAAAAAAAAATTGCTAAGATAGAAAATCTTGATATATTTTGCCCTCTTAAAACAACAGACACAATTGTAATACTAAGATAGGCTGGCCTTTCCTCACTCCATGAAAACTACATGAAATAATATTAAAAAAAAAATACTTCTTATAAAAGAAATTTTTGTATTCTTTACATAAATTGACATACTCTTATATGCAAAATTAGAGTGAAGCAGCATTCATGGTATTCCATAGGCTCTATCTATTTAAGTCTGTTGCAGTCACTGAAATCTATTCTGTCCAATATGTTAACAAATAGATTCTATCTAACATTCTGAAAAGTCATTATAATTTTTTTTCTGTTTTTGTCATCTGAATTACTGTGAACTGTTGAGGGAAGAGAGTCCTGGAAACTCACACATAAAATTTGTGTCTGGTGCCAGTTTTAAATTAATGCCAAAAACCACTCATGGTTCAAAAGTGTGGTCCACTGAAACAGCAGGCCGGATATCACTATTCTGTCTTCAAAGATTCAAACCAGACTTTTAGTCTGGTATTCTTCTACCGAGGATTGGCTGCTTCCCAGTTAATGTGAGTTCACAAAAACAGTGTTATATAAACATATACCGCCCCACTTTACCTGCGGTTTATTAAATTCAATGAGTGTAGCCTTTGGGATTTCCGGTTCTTTGGGGTCAAAGTCAATCAGCCACACAAATGGACATTGACTCAAAGTATCAATAAAACTGGGCATGCAAATTAGCCTATGATCACACTGTATTTAAAACTTTATTTATTATAATCACGAACATTTTCCCCCAAAAGAATACTTAAAAGTTTAAATAGGATGGTAAAGATTTTTCAGGATGATGAATTTTCAAACAGTTCCAAGAGCAGTCATTACTTGAAATTCTGTCATAGCTCAATTGGCTAGATGTCTAATAAACAATTATTACATATACTCCCATTTGAATTATCACTAAAAACTAGAAATAATCTTCATTTAAAATGACTGTTTTTAACACCATATGGGAGGGGAAATAACTAAATGAAAATTGTTCACGCAAATGTGATGGGAGAGGGAGAAAGCAGTATTTTTTGACATGTGGCATGTCACTCAGGAAAGGAAAAGGCCCATCATATCCAAAATGCCAGCTTGGATATCCCCTTGCCTCCCACTTCATGAACAGACACACCACATGGCACTAAATGCTGCAACCTTTCCTAAAAATGCCACTTGGATTGGTCAGCTGTGGTGAGTGTGTAAGAACTCTGGGTGTGTCTCCTGAGTTGATGACTTGAAGGGGAAAGATCCCATAGATAGCACTGGCTAAAGTTTGTCCTCAGTTGTTTGGCACAAATGATCTGTGGGGATATTGGAACCTTTGGCTGTTTTCACACTGAAGAAATAAATCATCATACTTCATGAGAAAAATTTATAGAAAATCTACACAGTCATATTCAACTATTTGTAGAAGTCCTGAAGAATATATATTTTAAAAACTGTGCTTATAAAGTCTTCTAAATTATCAAAGATTTCTTCCCTTGGTCAGTATGGAAACAATCTTAACATTTTGTTTATTTTTCATAAATATACTGCCTATACAATAAAATGTTTTGTGTACATGTTAATTCTCTAAGCATTTTTATATACTACAGTAGTTGACCACTCTACTGTGAATATACATTTCCCCATCTTCTCTAAGTTCTATGTGTTCATGTGTTTTAAAAATAAAAATTTTTAAAGTTACTAGTCTAAAACATTGAGTATCTTGGTCATTATGTCCTCACAAATTGATACGCCTGACAAAAGTACAAAACTGCATGAGAGTCATAGGAGATGTATATTTTTCTTCCACAATTTCATTGCCTATGAAGAGTTCTTTTATTTCAAATCTCAGCGACAAATGTAATTTTGTAAAACAACTTTGTATTGTTCTGATTCAAGAGACAACCCAAAAAAAGTGATTCTGGAAAAGTGGAACTTTTGCTATTAATGGTTGCAGGAGAAAGACTGCACAGTGAAATGACAGATTGTTACAGTATCTCTCCAACAAGAGGGGCAAACTAATACTGCAAGCAGCCAGAACAGCATAATTAAAATAGAATTCCAAGTTTATATTAAGAGAATAATAAGTTAATTAAAATCAAGATCAGCTGAACTTTCTATTTACACCAGTTCAGACAGCCCAAGAGGAAAAGAAGTCTACTTTAGAGACATATGTGACTCCTTGCGTTTCTGTCATGCAGGTGCCATTTCTGACGAAGCACATGTGCACTGAACAGTTGGCAAAGAAAGAAAAAGATGACTGTAGATGTATGTGCAGATAGTCTCTCTAATGATATAAAATACGTCTGGAGAGAGAGCAGGGCTTCTCCGTAAAATGAATTTTTTCCCATGAGTTTTGTTCTTTCTTAGGCTTGGAAAGTGATTTGAGTATGTTTCTGGAAATGAAGCTATATATTTTTATTTATCATGTACATGGAAAGAAAAATGCACTTAGTAATCTGTAAGTGATGGAGTTCCATACATGAATTGGCTAAAACTCTGAAGAACTTAGAATCTGTTTTCCATTTTATTGAAAATGTACCATGTATAGAGTGCCTGTCAACGCAGAAAGATTTATAAAGATACCCAGTAGCAGATATCTAACTACAGTGCTAGGGAAAGTTCTTTTCTTGATATCCTATGTAATTATTTTAAAAGATATTTCTGTAAACTGAAAATACCAGCAGAAAGAATTCAAGATGTTGCGGTTTTAGTAAGAAAGTATTGGTCCCTAGGGATGCTTTTATAAAATTATTTCCCTTTTACATATTGCTTGCTGAACTGCTAATCTTCATCTGGTTCCAGATCAGGATCAACATCCGTGGACAGTCTGAGATAAAAGAAAGCATAGAAAGCCAGCAGGAGCACCAATATAGCTGCAAGTACGAGGCCGACTTCCTGGGGATAAAGCAAAAACACAACAAAACAAAACTTGAAATTGAAGAAAATGAATTAGTTACATTATCAATTTCAACAGCTAAAATAAACTGTAATAATTTCACAATCTATTATGAATACTCTGAAATTGTCTCATAATTTTTGTTTTAAAAAATTTGCCATTGAAAAAAGAAGCTTACTTTATACTCAACAGTATCCATTAGAATTGCAAGTACATAAGGGAGTGAGTGGTTCACTTCAATTACTTCAGTTTACTTTTGTTATTTTGGTTTTCTAAAAAATTAAATTTTATCGTTTTAGTATTGTTTGACAGTTTAGAGATCAAAATTCTAGGTAAAAATAACACAGTTTTTGTCTACAGAGTTAATCGTCTTTCTTTGAGTATGTTTGCTTTAGTTGCTGTCTTAACAAATTTATTATCAGCTATATCATTTGAACGTAGGAGCTCTGGTAGTGTAGTGGTTACGAATCGGGCTGCTAACCTTAGGGTCAGCGGTTCGAAACTACCAGCTGCTCCGCGAGAGAAAGATGAGGCTTTCTACTCCCGTAAAGATTTACACCCTCGAAAACCCTGTACAGGGTCGCTATGGGTCGGAACCGACTCGATGGCACTTAACAACAACAATATCATTTGAACATCAATTTTTAAAAAAACGGTCACTTTTTTTCTAATTGAAAGAAACTGTTACTATATTCAATTTATAAATTATATCCTTGTAAACAACCTTACAAATATTACTTTTTTGAAATTTTAAATCTTTAATTTTAACTTTCATAACTTATATTGTGGGAGAACAAACTGAGTATGCTTAGCTTATATCTGAATCATACAATATAATTTATCATAACTGTGGATGGTCTTGGATATTTCATACATTATAATAATCAATCATATAGAAATAGTGGCCCCCAAATAATTATGAAGTATGCAAAATGATAAAAGTTGTATGTCTCAAAAAATCTGTAAATTACATATATAAATATATGTATTTATACACACACACACACACACACACACACACATATATATATGTAAAATCAAGGAACATTTTCAATATTAACATAGAAGTTAGCTAAGTAGAAAAAATGGCATATATTACCACCTCAGGACCCTGAAAGATTTAATGTTGTGTGCCATTGACTCTGCTCCAACTCACAGTGACCCTGTACAAGAATTCCAAGGAGTGACTGGTGGCTTTGAACTGAAGACCTTTTGGTTAGTTGTCTAGTGCTTATCCTACAGTGTCTTACCATTTGCTTCTAAATTTTAATGGTGTATCACACCAATTACCTGGTGTTATTTTATGAATAAGCAATGCATTTGTACTTACAGGAATACATATTATATTTCACAAGAACATAAAATCAATGATTGAATGTGTGTCATATAATAGACTTTTAAAACATTGAAACAAACTGCAAATGGATACTTTACACAAGTTTTATCTTCATAAAGTTATTTACCTAGATTTCCAGACTATAGAAATAAATATCAATAAAAGCCAGGAATTGAAAACTCAGTATCAACTATTTTTGTAGGATTCGGTATTTTCTAATCTATCAATATAATGTCAAATGAAAGTGATTTTTTCTTTGTTGCAGTTGGAACACTTTGGCATCTCAAAAGGGCATGGCAGTATCAGACAGGTTTCATTTATTTTCTTATATCCACAGCTGTGCACCCAGACCCATCTGGTTACACAGCTACTAATTTTAAGAGGATGTAATAAACAAGTGCCACACAACTGCAAACTCCATCTGTTCTGCGTAGTGGACAACAAAACTGTTCAACAGCAGTCACTATTCATAGGAGCTTAATGCAGGAATAAAGTTGTGCTCTTGATTGGAGGCCATGATTGTCATATCATTGACAGTCAAGCCTAATTGCTGCTTTTCAACTCCTCCTTCTTCTCCTTGAAAATGAGTCTGTACCATCTTTACTGTACATTTCCAGAAAATCCACAGGCATAGAAAAGGGGTTTTAGGGTAGACTGAAAGAAATGATTCATAGAATATAGCTTCAAAGGATCCATTTATTCAGTTAAATCTGTTTAACATATGGTGTGGTGGCATACAAGTACTATGTGGAGAGATAAAACAAATTACATTTTTCAAAATATCCCTGTTTTATTAAGGATACAAATATTGTGAAAGAAGACTATTGGAGGATTAAAACAACTTTAAATTTCAAAAACACTCCTTTCAGGAAACTGGGGATACTATCCAGGACTTAGAGTCTTACAGACATTTGCTACACTTCTGCCTCTGCTATTTTTAGTTTTAAATCAGAAAGAACAAAAATGATAAACAAATAATTTTTCAAGTTGGCAGCTCCCAAGAGGTTGATGACAGGACCTGGTTGATACTCAAGGATTTATTTACTTAAACCAAAAATAACATTTTGAGTCTTTTATTATTACTATGAATTTCAAATAATTCCTTACAATTAATGAATAAATGAATGGCTAGATATATATTATCTTTTTTTCTTTTTAAATACAGACATATATACTTTTAAAATATATAAAAATAAATTAGTAATGTAATTCTTGAAATATCCAACCCACCAAGCTACCCAAACAGAGCTGTTATGAGTCAGAACCGACACGACAACACACAACAACATAATGTTGAATAGGGATCCTGGCGTGGCTCTATAGATATACACTGGACTGCTAACCACAAGATTATGGTTTAAACTCACCAGTTGCTCCTTGGATACCCTACACAGGGCCACTATGAGTCAGAACTGACTCGACAGCACTGAACAAAAACAACAATTATTGAAGTATCTTGAGGTGGTTCTCATTTTATTACTAAATCTTAAATGACAACATTTTATTTATAAGTATTAAAAACAAACCAAAGCTATTGCCATGGAGTCAAAGCTGACTTACAGTGATTCTATGTAACATTTCCAAGGCTGTAAATCTTTATCTAAACAGAGAACCTCCTCATTCTCCTATGGAGTCCTGGTGAATTCCAACTGCTGACTGTGTGGTTAGCAGCTCGATGCATAACCCACTACACCACTAGGACTTCTTTCTTTATGTATAAAGACAGAGGGAACTAAAACAGCTTCTCCATAGAATTTCTACATTTTATTACATTCATTTTTGTTATTCTGGAATAATTAACTATTCCCCCAAACATTTACAAAATGTGACTTGTAAGCCTTGAAGGTAAAGGCCCTATTGTATAATTTTTCATATATCTAGCCCATGGTTTATCAACACTGTTCATTTGCTATGGTAATAAAATCTAGAAGTGATTTCTTATATAAATCCTCCCAAAAAGATCATGCCTTATTCATTTTTCAATCAACAGGTTCTATATTATAATATTTACAGTAATTTCTAAACAAATAATGAAGGAATTAGTAAGATTTATATGATCATTGTACAAGTTATATTAAAATTTTGCAATGCTTTCTAAAATTTAAAACACAGCCATAATACTATCTCCATAGCAAAATTTCTGTGAACATAATTGTAATATATGATATAGTCACACAATGCAGACTTAATTGAAATATGAAATCTTCATACTAAAGAAAAATATCCTAAGGAAGCCTTATTCACTAAAACTAGAAATGGTTCACTCAAAACATTTTTTTTTTTTTTTCAGTCAACTGACAATTCATCAATACCTTCCTCTATGCTATGGCCAATCATAAGTGATTTCAATGTTTCATTTAACTTTCTTATGAATTCATTTCCATTTTACAATGTGTCCGCTCAGACTCAGTTAGATCATGGCACAAGTCAAGAATTAGAGAGATGTAGCATTACATCTTCTTATTTTATGTTCAGTCTTGCTGCTGCTGTTCTACTCCACACAAAGCAGTTCAAACTTGCAATATATGTCAATTATTTTTAAGGTTATAACTATTATTAATCCTAAAGAATAAGTAGTAAAGTGGTAAAATATTACAATAGGTCATCTTTGATCTACTAGCTAAGAGTTAAACGTGTTTGGTGTTTGCTCCTTTATCCTTAGTCGCCTCTCTGACATTATCAATATGGATACAATCACTCACTGGGGAAATTAACAAGCATTAAATGGCCATTGCTGAAAGAAACTTCGCTACTTAAAATCCTATGCCAAAATGACAAGGCAATCAAAGTGTGACAGGGCAAACTAATTAGTATACCAGTAAAAAAAATGTGAAAGAGCTCCTTAATTCTGATTCTAAAAAGTTTCCTATCATTTTAGTGGGCTCTTGACATAAATTTTCAAGCTAAATTCTTTGTTTTCCACAGGTGACAGCTGAAAATAATATACTACCTTATTAAATAGGAGTCCTGGTGTGACGCTGTAGGATAAGCCCTGAACTGCAAGGTTGGTTTAAACCTCAAGGTCGGCAGTTCAAACTCACCAGCTGCTCCTCCGAAACCCTATACAAGGTTGCAATGACTCAAAACCGACTCGACAGCATTTAACATCAACAAATCTGATTTCAGTCTGAATTTCTGTACATACTTTAAACTATATATGAAATCAAGTTTGTTTATTTTTTTTCACAAATGGAAAAATATCAAACAAGCTAGCAACAATAAAACACTCATTGTAAAAGGTAAAAGAAAGTGACATATTGCCTTGGAGGAAAATGGCAAGCAATGCTCTCACTTCAAGAGATGATCAGCAAGGAACAATGTGTATTGCTTTTAGAAAGGTCATATCCTAGTAATATTTCTTAAAGGATGTGTGAAATTTCATATGAAGTTAGAAAAAAAAATCTTCATATGATTAATCATCTCTATTTTAAACAAAAAGGCAGTTTATTTTTTCTCATTAAAAATTGACACACAGCACTAACTGAAAAGATTATGTTGTGAAAACATACCGTATCACACGGCAATGCTTGATCAAAATCAGCAATCAGGAGCAAAAAGGAGGCAGTATTTCGTGATCATAATAGCAAATTCTGGAAGACAACCAAATATATCATCTGGCAGTTCAACAGCTGTTACAGCTTGGTAGTAATACCTTGGCATTTGCTATAAGCTGTAACTTAGAAAAATTGATTTTTCATCTGCCAGATAAAAACCAAAATCTCCTTTAAACATTTTAATAATTAAACAAAATATACAAAATGGTCATTTTAATTTTACACATTTGACAGCAGGACTGTCAAATTAATTTTTCTATTAATAGTTTATTGTGATTCTAAATACTTGCCAAAAAAACAATGTGGTGATAATAGACTTTTCCTGAATTTCACTGTACTAGCACATTGGCTTAATATCTGATGTTATCATCCTGTTGTGGTGCTGCAGTATAATGCACAGTCCGGCAAAGTCAGTTTGATCCACAAGGTTGGTGGTTCAAAACCATCAGCCGCTCCTTGGAAACCCTAGACAGAGTCACTATGCGTCAGAACTGACTCAACAGCACTTAACAACAACAACAACATCATCGTCTTAGTTACAACGATCCTTTTTAAGCAGTTAAAACACCAGCTTTCTGAAAACAAGTAGTAGTTTGGGAACATCATCCGAATTTCATCACAGAGAGTATTAACAACAATAATAGGATGTACATAAGAAAATTATATATAATAATATAGGTATTTATGATAACAGCTAAAAGTTAAATAATTATAAAGCATAATTTATTGAAAGTGAGAAAAGTTGTTGGCAAAGGTATAAATAACTGAAATGTTTTATTAATATACACAGTATCAAATATTAGCAATATATAAATGGCAACTCTAAGTATAACTGGTACTCTTAACGGACAGTTTTATTTTAAGATCTTTTAAAATCTTAAGAATGCTTTCCATTAAGTAAATTCTTTATAAACACTTTTGGTCTGACATTTTATTTAGATTCTGAAATGTCATAAAACCTTTAGAATGCAACATTTCTGCAAGTCAGTTTAGCAAATGAAATGGCATGCGTGTATGAAATGTTAGTTATTAAATAGAGGTCTACCTTTATGCCTATTGCTGTTTTCTTTGCTTCTGCTTTTAATTTGGTTGCTCGTAAAATAGGCTTGGTTTTTTTATAATCCTGTTTACCTAAAAAGAAATCGTTTCAGACAATAAGTTATGTTTAAAGATAATTCAGGTTTAACAGCCATCTGAAATGTCAGAGAATGTTTAATAGAGTAAAAGAGGCCCACAGAATTGCAGAGCAGTTCCCAGTTGTGGAAATCATCAACTGGTCACCCTAAGGTCAACTTTTCCTCTTCTCTTCTTCAGAACGAAGATTCTGACATACATCTTTGATGTGACATGCAGTGAATACCAAAAAAGATAAAAACTGATTTTAGAGAATAAGAAATTTGAAGGGAATAATCCTTTTGAAAGTATTTGGAAACAAATATATTATACTTAAGATCTCATTAATATGTAAAGTTAACTTTTCCATATTGAAGATTAACAGTTTATTATAAATTTATTATTTTATAATGGGTACATTAATTATTCAAATAATCAACTTATCCCCAAATTTTCTGTTAGAGACTACAAAAGAATCTTTTATTCCCTGAGTTCATCAGAAAAATATATATTTAAATTTTGTTTTCTTTTGACAGGCATGATATATATGGCTAAATAAAAGATATAAGATAACCACATTTATATATTAGTTTCAATCTTCTCTACCACACTTTACAGCCAAAAGTAAATAAAACTTAGATAATGTCACCAAATGTCCTTTTGTTGTGTGAACCCTCTGGCGAACCCACTGATGAGTAACAATAGAGACATTACACAGTCTAAAGAGAAAAATATATTTAAAATGTAAGTACTGGCTTGTCTGGGTCTGGAAGTAGAGGCTTAGGACCATGGTCTTGGGAAACACCAGTCAATTGGCGTAACACAGTCCACAAAGTCAGTGTTCTACATCCTATTATAATGAATAGTGCCTGGGATCTTAAAAGCTTGAAAGCAGCTATCTAAGGTGCTACTATTGGTCTCTTCCTGCATAGAGGAAAGAGGAGTAAAGACAATCAAAGACACATGAAAACAATTAGTTCAATGGATTAATAGACTATTCAAACCTAATCTCTATGACCCTGACACCAGAAGAACTAGATGGTGCCTGGCTACCACAACCAACTGCACTGAAAGGTATATTAGAAAATTCTGGATAGACTGGGAGAAAAATGTAGAACAAAAGCCAAAATGGTAACAAAGACCAGGCAGGCTTATTGAGTGGACAGACACTGGTCAACCCAAACTATGACCATTAGTCAGTTACCCTTCAGGTTTGTAAATGAACTCATCCCATGGTTCAATTTTCTACCAAACACTTAACAAGTCTAAACAGTGAACAAGAACACTAGGGAGGTATACACACCTTAGAATAATCAACCATTTGAAATGAAAAGGGCAGCATTTACTGAAGGGCAAAATTCAGAAGGGTTAGGAAAGATGCAGTGGAAACAGGAAACACAGATAGGAAGTGAGGTAAGTGAGGATTAAGAGGATTTCATGCAAATAATAGCAAGAAGCAAAATGTGCATGAATTGTTGAAATGATAATTGCTCTGTCCTGTAAATCTTCACTCAATTCACAAAGAAAAGCCTTTTGAAGAATGTACTAGCTTGGATATTATATTACTTTGTAAACCAAACTCTTCTTAAGTAAGAACTAGGACAAGTCTCAAGTAACATGTTATTCTGAGCAGAAGTTAACACATGACCCTATATGTTCTTTGGTTATTTTATAGCCTACTTATTCTGCTTGATATTTCCATCTCATTCTTTTTCCTAATATTTCCAACACTTAATCCTACATTTCCTTATCTAAATAATATAACTTCTAACCTTAATTTCCACATTTTCCTCATTCTGAAATAAATCGAAAAGCAGGTATGTATCATAAAAATTTAAGGGGCATTTTACTTCTTTTGGGGAGTGTGGTAACTCCTATGATAAGCACTGGACTATAAACTACAAGGTCCACAGTTTGAGTCTGCCTGCTGCTTCTCAGGAGAAAGATGTGGCCTATATAGGGTCGCTGAGTTGGAACTGTTGTTAAGTTGTTGTTAGGTTGGCACTTAACAACTTAGCAACATACTTCTTTAGGAGTCCTGGTGTGGCACTGTAGGATAAGCACTGGGCTGCTAAACTTCAAGGTTGGTGGTTCAAACCTACCAGCTGCTCCTTGGAAACCCTTTACAGGGTTGCTATGAGTTGGAACCGACTCATTGTTAAGTGCCGTTGAGTAGATTCCAACCCATAGCGACCTTGTATAGGGTTTCCAAGGAACAGCTGGTGAGCTTGAACCACCGACCATGCAGGTCAAACAACTTTGCAGTCTGATGAATTAGCCCACAGCGCCACACCAGGACTCCATATACAATACCATATAGAGTTTGAGAATTACAAACAGCAGGAAGGAATTAGTCAAGTAAATGTTGTTGTCAAGTGCCGTTGAGTTGATTCCGACCCATAGCAACCCTGTATATGGATTCCAAGGAGCAGATGGTGAGCTTGCAGTCTGGCGCATTAACCCACAGCGCCACACCAGGACTCTGTGAATAGGAGTAATAAAAAAAAAAAATACTATATTAGTGTTTGTCAGACACAAGTATATATCTATCTAAAGAGCTACATTTTTTTTTTTTTTAAAGGAATGGTAAATACTAACTAGTTCCTTAACCTTAAATGCTGTTGTACAGCAGTGTTTCTGGATCTATGAACATTGAAAAGCTTAATAAATATTATTTGATGATGAGGTTTAATGGTCCAGAAGTGAGCCGATTGAAAAAATATATATCAAATCACCTAAATTTAAATTATGGAATGAACAAAATATAGAAAAAAATATTACTCTGACCTATTTTAAATTAGTAACATTTAATTTTACTGAAAACACCTTGACAAGTGTTCACTCTGATTTCACATCTCAACAGTCGAAATAGTCATATGATTATTCCTGCTGGGACATAAACAGTTCAGAAAATGAAAATAGTGACACATCAAATGCCTCCACTCAGGGTTACAAAGCAAGTGCATAAGAAGAATCAAGAAAGAAATTTGAAAAATATGTATTTGAGACCAAAAAGTCACTTTTTTGTTTTGTCATACTTATAACTCTATGATAAACTCTGGGTGCCATGGGGAAAATAAATGAAAAAAAAAAAAGGTCTTAACCTGTACTGCATACAAATATGAAATACTTTAGAGAAGACATCTACCCTAAAACAGACTGAAACACACTTCAGAACACAGCACCGGGCATTGTTTCGTTCTGTTGTGCATAGGGTTGCTCTGAGTTGGAACCGACTCGATGGCACCTACCAACAATAGTACAGAGTGGAGTTTTCAAACAGATTAGACTTTTAAATGTCTACACACAAATAATTATATATGTAGCTATACTTATAGATGGAGTATACATGTTATATACTGTTCATCTGAAGTCCTGGTGTGGCACTGCAGGATAGTAAGGTCAGTTTGAACTGCAAGGTCAGCAATTCAAACCTACCAGCACAGGTGATACCATTGCTGATATCCGATGGATCTTGGCTGAAAGCAGAGAATACGAGAAGGATGTTTACCTATGCTTTACTGACTACGCGAAGGCTTTCGATTGTGTGGATCATGACAAGCTATGGACAACATTCAGAAGTATGAGTATTCAAGAACACTTAATTGTACTTCTGAGGAATCTGTACCTAGACCAAGAAGCAGTTGTTCGAACATAGCATGGGAACACTGAATGTTTTAAAATTGGGAAAGGTGTACGACAAGGTTGTGTTCTTTCACCATACTTATTCAACCTGTATGCTGAGCAAATAATACGAGAAGCTGGGTTCTATGAAGAAAAACATGGCATCAGGATTGGAGGAAGACTCATTAACAACCTGCGATATGCAGATGATACAACCTTGCTTGCTGAAAGTGAAGAGGACTTGAAACATTTACTTATGAAGATCAAAGAGCACAGCCTTTGGTATGGATTGCATCTCAATGTCAAGAAAACAAAAATCCTCACCACTGGACCAATAAACAGCATTCTTATCAATGGAGAAAAGACTGAAGTTGTCAAGGACTTCATTCTTCTTGGATCAACTGTGAACACTCGTGGAAGCAGCAGTCAGGAGATCAGACAACGTATTGCATTGGGCAAATCTGCTGTACAGGAAATTTTTTTTGAAAGTGTTGAAGAGCAGAGATGTCAGCTTGAGGACTAAGGTACACCTGACCCAAGCCATGGTATTTTCAATAACCTCATATGGATGCGAAAGCTGGACAGTGAATAAGGAACCTTTGAGTTGTGGTGTTGGAGGAGAATACTGAAAGTGCCATGGACTGCCAAAAGAACCAATAGATCTATTTTGGAAGAAGTGCAGCCAGAGTGCTCCTTGGAGGCCAAGATGGCTAAGCTTCATCTCTCATACTTTGGACATATTGTCAGGAGGGAACAGTCGCTGGAGAATGATGTCACGCTGGATAAAGTGGAGGGTCAGAGAAAAAGAGGAAGACCCCCAACGTGATGGATTGGCCAGGTGGCATCATTGATGGACTCAAGTGTGGCAGCGGCAGTGAGGTTGGCCCAGGATCGGACATTGTTTCGTTCTGCTGTGCATGGGGTCACTATGAGTTGGTTCCGACTCGATGGCACCTGACAACAATAACAACAGCACAGGTGTGCTTTTACTTAGTTACATGTTAGGCAAAGCACTGGTGTCTCTGATTGATATGTATTTACATAGACAGTCTTACAATAAAAAGTGGAATGTACAGGCATGTTATTTTTGTTGTCAAGTCGGTTCCAACTCATAGCAACTCTGTATAGGGTTTCCAAGGAATAGGCAGTGTTTTGTTCTGTTATGTCCCCTTATGCATAACAGAACGAAACACTGCCCAATATTTCACCAACCTCACAATCTTTGCTTCACTTGAGCCCATTGCTGCTGCCATGATGCCAATCCATCTCATTGGATGTTTCCCTCTTTTTTGCTGACCTTATACTTTAATAAGCATGATATCCTCCTCCAGTGACTGGTTCCATCTGATAATATGCCCAAGTATGAGAAACAAACTATGATCATCTTGGTTTCTAAGATACATTCTGGTTCTATTTCTTCCAATACAGATTTGATGGATTTTCTTGCAGTCCATGGTACTTTCAATGTTCTTCGATGATCTTCCTTATTCATTGTCCAACTTTCACATGCATATGAGGCTACTAAAAATACCATGGCTTGGGTCAAACTGTACATGGATAGTTGGGGGATAATTATGCTTTGGTTATTGAAATTTTATATTCATAATAAAGACTGCAAGGTGTTCTTGGATGATCTCTGATTCAATTCAGGAATAAAAGGTCTTACTGTTCTTCTGTCAAGTTTTGTGAACAGTTTAAATGATTATTATCCTGAAACTGCCACATCTATGCTATTAAAAAGATCACTGTAATTTTTTAACCACTGATTTTTATCAATAGGAGCTCTGAGGCTCTGTAGGATAAGCACTAGACTGCAAACCACAAGGTCAGTAGTTAGACTTCACCAGCTGTCCTGTGAGAGAAAGATTAGTCTTTCTTCTCCTGCATAGATTTTATAGACTTGGAAACCCTATACAGGGTCGCTGTGAGTTGGTACACACTGGACAGCACTTAACACAACATTTTTATCATTGGGATTTCCTTGACATTGTGAAAACAAAACAAAGTACAGAAATAAATGTGTTGTTAAGGTTGGTAAATCATGTCAAATGTCAGTCACAATCTCCAATCTAAACTATCTTTATAAAAAAAGTATAAAATTCCCTTTGATTTTCTCTAAGATAATTACATATTATGATTTAAACTTATGAAATATTTTATATTAATTAAATGCCACCTCTATATGTTTAAAATAAAATCATACAAAATTTAATAATAGAAATTTCAATATTATAGGAAACTACTCTTGTGATCTAATAATACAAATCCTATTCTCCACTATAGAAACAGCTTAATAATACAAATGACTGCATTATTAAGACTGCCAAGTCAAATAAAAATATCTCTAAAAAAATCATAAAATTCTTATCAAATATTCTTAATAAAAAGAGTATACATTTCTGTCCATGTGAATTAGTATCATAAAATTTCTCTATTTTGCATGTAAAATACCAGACTATTCTCCGGGAACAAAAATTAGAGTCACCCGTAATATGCTATTGATATTGACAAGTATTTGACTTGAATCAATAAAATACTTCTACTTTTATCTGGTGCAAATTAAATGTCATTATTTATAAGATAGAGGGTGTGGTACTGTAGGATCAGCACTGGACTGGGAACTACCTTGGAAACCCTATACAGGGTCACAATGAATCAAAAGTGACTCAACAGTACGTAACAACAGGGAGAAAAAAAACAAAATATTTGGAATGTATGAAATTTACTAATTATAACATAATAGATTTCATTTTATATTTTAAGAGCGGAACTGAT
>NW_006408549.1:10720548-10721612 GCF_000296735.1 Chrysochloris asiatica | reverse complement strand
AATATGAAGGGGCTTCTAAAAGTTTGTGGAAAAAATCCTTTCCTTACTTTTTAATTTCATTTTTCTTCAGTTTTTGTCTAGGCTAGGTCTAGGACTTCGCTTAGTGTTTAGGTTAGGGTTAGGACTAGGTTTAGTGTGGCATCCTAATGGCACTGTAGGATAAGTACTGAACTGCTAACTACAAGGATGGTATTTCAAACCCATCAGCTCCTCCATGGAAAACCTACACAGGGTTATGATGAGTTGGAAATGATCCAAAAGCACTGAACAATAACAACTCTAAAGGTGTACTGATAGGGGAAGGGTTTGGGCTAAGGCTAGCAGTAAGGCTTGAATTCCATTTGATTTCTTCTTGATAAGGAAGTTCTGTAATTACATTATTTCATCATTTTACTCTTTTTTGTTGCTGCACATTGATTTCTCTGGTTCTCCATTTTCAGTGATTAGTTTGTTTTATTTTGACCACTTCTATATCTGGGCTGAGTTCTGGGTGATAGTGCTATGTATGTTAGTCTTCTGTCGTAAGACGTTCCTTTAGTACTTCTTGAAAGGTTGGTCTGGTTTTTGAAAATTATTACAGTTCGTTTATTTAGAAATGTCCTAATTTTACCATCATATCTGATGGACAATTTTACTGATAAACAATGTTACCTTCAAAGGAGAACTAATAAGACTAAGTTTTAATTTCTCAGCAGAAACCATGCATGGAAGAAGATAATGTGATGACATATATAAAACACTTAAAAAAAAAAAAGCCAACTCAAAATCCTATATCTTGAAGTTGACGGCTCATCCTACAGTGCCATACCATGAGTGTTCCTTAGCAGATAAATATTCAGAGATTAGCCTTCAAACTCAGTAACTTGGCCTTCCATTGATTCAGTTCTACTTCTTTGCTTTTTCAATGTGCTATCTATTTCTGAAAGGAGCTCTGGTAGCATAGTGGTTACGAATCAGGCTGCTAATCTCACAGTCAGCAGTTTGAAACTACCAGCTGTTCTGTGGGAGAAAGATGAGGCTTTCTGCTCCATAAGATTTACAGCCTCGGATACCCTATGCAGGGT
>NW_006408549.1:10718360-10720258 GCF_000296735.1 Chrysochloris asiatica | reverse complement strand
TTCTTCTTGGTAGTGTTTTCCTGAATTCCTCCAAATATTGTCCTGTATTCTACTTGATTTTTCAATCTTTCAATTCACTAAGGTACCTGAATATAATTCTTTCAAATTCAAAGTAGTTTTACAGTTTCTATTATATTCTCTGAATCTGTATTTTGGTCATTTGTTTGAAGTATTCTGCTGTATTTCTTAGTGTATGCTGAAATCGTCTCTGAGACATTGCGGTGTTGTATCTGTATTTAATTGATGTCTGTATGATGTGTTCGTAGACACTCAGCACCTATCTCCTGGTGGATGTGATAGAGATTGGAAGTGAGAACACTATTCTCCGTTCGCTGTTTATGTAATATAGTTCAGGACAGCTTCAGGCACCTCCAGAAGCAGAGGCATTATGTCAAGTGTTAACCCCAGGCACAGCAAAGGCTATGCAGGAGATGGTGTCACTGGCCACTGGGTTGTCAAGGACAGGGACTGGATATGCCCCCAGCTACCAAGAGGACACCAGAACAAGGAAGAACTGCATCTCCTTTTGATGCCAAACTCCAGCTGCATCGTGTGTTTGTAGTCCACTGTATCTAAGCTGCTCATTAAGCTCAAAATGGTTGTGTCACTCCATGCCAGCTTACGGCTGCCCGTTTTCTTCTCTCTCGCTGCTCTTGTTCAGTTTCCTCCTCCATCAGCACTCAATTCAACTCTCTGTCCTATCCTCTGAAGCTCAGGGTTCCAGGATCCCCATCTTTATCTGTTTCACTTGGTCTCACACATCTTTGTTGCAGAGGGTCTGCTCAGTGTGTCTGTCTACTCCACCATCTTGCCCTAGAAATCCTTTCCATGAACTTTTTGATGTCCCCTTGTAGTTTATTATTTTCACTTGCATCCAAATTCCTAACAGCAGAAGCCCACCACACCCCACACCCCTTTTTTTTCATGGTCAGCAGAGAGAGTTGCCAGAATGCCTGGGAATAGTATTAGAACTGATTTAGCACTCTGTCGTATCACTCACTAACTGTAAGTTTTCTGGGTAAAAACAGTGCCTCATCAGGATTAAAATGTTCATTGTTGTCGTTGTTAAGTGCCATTGAGTCAGTTCCAACCCATAGAGACCCTGTATAGGGTTTCCGAGGAGCGACTAGTGATACTGAACTGCCAATCTTGCAGTTCGAATGGCTTTGCAGTCTGGCACATTGACCCACAGCACCACACTAGGACTCCAAATTAGTGTCATAAAATTTTTCATGTATTTTCTTGAACAGCTCATTCATTCAGTCAATATCAACTCAAGGCCACTTAACAACAACAAATGAGCATTTACTATGTATCAACAACGCTTAAGATGCTGAGAAAAAACTAATCTGTTGATACTGAATCAATTACAACTCACCATAACCCCACTTGGTCCATAGGATTTTCAGTGGTTGATTTTTTTCAGAACTACAGCACCAGGCCTTTCCTTTTAACATAAATCTGAGTGAACCTGAACCCCCAACTTTTCAGTTAGCAGTCAAATATTTTAACCATTTGCAACTCCCAGGACACATATATATGACTCCTGGTGTGGCACTGTAGGATTAGCACTGGACTGTGAACCACAAGGTCAGCAGTTCAAATCCACCAGCTGCCACAGGGTTAGCAGTTCAAATCCACCAGTTGCTCTTCAAAATTTTTATACAGGTTACTTATGAGTTGTAACTCACTTGATAACATTAACAACAACAACACACTTAGTGGATTACGAGCTGGGTTGCTAACCACAAGGTCAGCAGTTTGAATCTATCAGATGCTCCACAGAAGAAAGATGAGACTTTCTGTTTCCATGAAGATTTACAGCCCCGGAAATCCTATACAGGATCACTATGATTTGTAACCAACTCTAAGGCACATCACCACCACCATCACCACCA
>NW_006408549.1:10715042-10716825 GCF_000296735.1 Chrysochloris asiatica | reverse complement strand
TATTATGTTAGATACGGTCATCAGGGAAGGCCTCTCAACCACAGTGTCACTTGACCAGATATTTTAATGAAGTTAGGGAAACATGTCAATATCTGGTGGAAGATAATTCCAAAATTGGGTACAATAAAGCCCCAAGACTCAAAAAAACAATAATTACTGGCCAGCCAAAATATTGAGGTCTCTCAAGTCAAGTATAAAGCTTAATAAACCCAGGTGGTGGGTGTGGTGGGGAACAGTTCAGCTCCTGGTGGCAAGCCCAATGGTCCGGAACAGACCCTAAGCTCATTTTCTAATCTCTGAGTACATAAGCTAAAATGATAACCTTGGCAATAGACAACATCTCCAAGTTAACTCCATGACATTATTTAATTCTGGCTCCCCAACACTAAACATGTAAGAGTTGTTTTGGTCATAATGGGTGAAGTCAAAATGTTACTCCCCTTCCTTACTAAAATGATAAATGAAAGGTAATGAATATTCCTAGAGAAACTTTAAGAGATTGACTATATCCTTACAAAACTTGAAATACTGTGTGGTTGTTAAGTGTCATTGAGTTTGGCTTAAACTCATAGAGCCCCTACTATACACAACAGAATGAAGCATAGCCTGGTCCATGCCATCCTCACAGTCATAATTAACGTCTGAACCCATTGTTGCTGCCATTGTGGCAATTCAACTTTTTGGAATCTTCCTCTTTTTCACCACTTTACCAAGCATGGTGTGCTTTTACTAGAGAATAATAAAGCCCTCCGCACATGGTCACGTGTAGCTAATTAATATAGCCACTGCATTTTCTAAATGTTGATCACAAATACCAGAAGAGGCTGTTTGCCTTTACTAGAAGGAACAGCAGTATACTTTAAAAGTCCTGTTTCAGAAATAGATGAATGATACAAACATATTCCTTGAGATTTTACCTGCCTTGCCACCCCATATTGTATTACAGCAACAATGATATAATGACAAACCATGGAGAAGTCAGGGGAAGTGTCTGAGATTCCACATTTATATATATATGTATACAAAAGGGGAGAAAGAACATTTTATTAAAAAGCAAAGATTTTCAATTTATACACAATCAATGGGGTTCTATTATTTAGGGTATATGTGAATGTCTCCAGGGGTATATGTCAAGTTACTACACTCTACATACCATTCAGACAGGGACAGAGGCAAAACTTCTTTTAAAGAAGAAAAAGAAAACACAACTTCGGCATTACTCATTACCATCTTACTCATTCACACTCTATGCCCCAACATGTTTTTAAGAGATAGATATTACAGAGGAACTGTTGTGCATGTGTACCACTCATCTGTCAGTTTGTTGTACAGTGGTGGCTGGTGTGTTACTGTGATTCTGGAAGCTATGCCATGGATATTCCAGCAGTATCCACTCACAGTGGACAGGTTTCAGATGAGCTTCTAGTAGAAGACAGACTATGAAGAAGGAGAAATGGACTGTTTCTGAAAATTTAGTTACTGAAAACTTTATGAATAACAGTGGAACAATGTCAGATATAGTGCCATAGGATGAGCTCCTCAAATTGGAAGGTGCTCAAAATGTGACTTGGGAAGAGCTGCCTCCTCTAAGTAGAGTTGACTGTGATGGCGCAAATCAAGTAAAGCCCACAGGACCATCATTTGCTGATGGGCCATAATTCAACATGAACAGAAACAGTTGTAACCATCCATTACTAATTGGAACATATAAAGTATGAATCTAGAAAAATCGGAAATAGTCAAACTGAAATGGAATGCATAAACACTGATATCCTAGCTATTA
>NW_006408549.1:10703927-10712122 GCF_000296735.1 Chrysochloris asiatica | reverse complement strand
TCTTAGTGGTATTGCAAATACCTATTTTAAACAGAATAAAAGATGGCTATACACATAGCTCTCACCAGATGGAATAAACAGAAATCAAACTGACAACATCATCATCAGCCATATCATCAAATCATATCATCATATCACTAGCCAAAACAAGGCCAGGGGTAGACTGGAACAGATCATCAATTGCCCACATGAAAATTTAGGATAAAGTGAAAATAAGTCCACGAGTGCCAAAATATGACCTTGAGTATATCATACCTGAATTTAGAAATCATCACAAGAACATATTTGCGGCATTAGACACTGAAGCCCGAAGACCAGAGAGTGACATCAAGAACATCATACAGGAAGTAAGTAAAAAGTCATTAAGAAGACAAGAAGGAAAAGACCAAAATGGATGTCAGAAGAGACTCTGAAACTTGCTCTCCAATGTCAGACGCTAAAGCAAATGGAAAAATTGAGGCGATATAAGAGCTGACAGAAAATTTCAAAGGTCAATTAGAGAAGACAAAGTCAAATATTATAAAGAAATATGCAAACACCTGGAATTAGAAAACCAAAAGGAACAACATGCTTAGCACTTCTCAAGCTGAGGGAAATGAAGAGAAAATTCAAACCTCAATTTGAAGTATTGAATTATTCTATGGGCAAAATATTGACTGATGCACAAAGAATCAAAAGAAGATGGAAGGAATACACAGTCATTGTACCAAAAAGAAATGGTTGATATGTAACCATTTCAAGAAGTAGCATATGATCAAGAGCCAATGATCCTGAAGGAAGAAATAAAAGGTGCATTGAGGCAATGGCAAAGAACAAGGCACCGGGAATAGATGGAATACAAATTGAAATCTTTCAACAACCTGATGAGGCACTAGAGGCACTCACTAATCTGTGCCAAGAAATTTGGAAGACTGCTACCTAGCCAACTGACTGGAAGATATCCGTATTTGTGCCCATTCAAAAGAGAGGTGACCCACAGCAATGTGGAAATCATAGGATGATATCACTCATATCCCATGTGACTAAAGCTTTACTAAAGGTAATACAGAAATGGCTGAAAGCATACATTGACAGAGAACTTCCAGAGGTTCAAGCTGGCCTCAGAGGAGGATGTGGAATGAGGGATATCATTGTTGATGTCAGATCCATCTGATATCTGCAGATGTCAGAGAGCAGACAATACCAGAAAGATGTTTACTTGTGGTTTATTGACTACGCAAAGGCTCTTGATTGTGTGGATCATGACAAGCTATGGAAAACATTGCAAAGTATGAGTATTTTAGGACACTTAATTGTGCTCATGAGGAAACTGTAAATGGAACAAGAGGCAGTTATTAGAACAGAACCAGGGAATACTGAATGGTTTAAAATTAGGAAAGGTGTATGCTATGGTTGTATTTTTTCACCATACTTATTTACGCTGTATGCTGAGTAAATAATCCGAAAAAGTGGATTATATGAAGAAAAACAAGGCATGAGGATTGGAGAAAGACTCATTAACAACCTGCGATGTGAAGATTAAATAATCTTGCTTAGATACTGATGAAGATTAAAGATCACAGCCTTTGGTATGGGTTGCAGCTCAATGTAAAGAAAACAAAAATCCTCACCAATGGACTAATAAACAACATCCATATAAATGGAGAAAAGACTGAAGTTGTCAAAGACTTAATTTTGCTTGGATCAACCATCAACACTCATGGAAGTAGCAGTCAAGAAATCAAATGACATTGCATTGGGCAAATCTGCTGCACAAGACCTCTTAAAGTGCTAAGAGCAGAGATGTCAGTTTGAGGACTAAGATGTGCATGACCCAAGTCATGGTATTTTCAATAGCCTCATTTGCATGTTAACGTTGGACAATGAATAAGGAACACTGTAAAATAATTGATGCATTTGAGTTAAGGTGGATGTTTGAGGGGAATATTCAAAGAATCATGGGCTGCCAAAAGAACAAACAAATTTGTGTTACAACAAGTAGAGCCACAGTGCTCCTTGAAAGCATAGATAGCTAAACTCATACATAGGATATATAGTCAGGAGGG
The DNA here is from genome assembly GCF_000296735.1 of Chrysochloris asiatica. Classification (NCBI taxonomy): domain Eukaryota; kingdom Metazoa; phylum Chordata; class Mammalia; order Afrosoricida; family Chrysochloridae; genus Chrysochloris; species Chrysochloris asiatica. The sequence goes on along the minus strand of NW_006408549.1, from coordinate 10,710,077 downwards.
GCCAGTCGCTGGAGAAGGATATCATGTTTGGTAAACGGGAGCATCAGAGAAAAAGAGGAAGACCCTCAATGAGATGGATTGGCACAATGACGGCAATGATGGGCTCAGGCGTAGCAATGATTGTGAGGTTGGCCCAGGGCTTTTGTGCACAAGGTTTCTATGAGTCAGTACCAACAGAAGAAGAACAACAAGTTAGCCAAGACAGACATGTCTTAAAAATGCTCTTAACTGCCCTGTTTATAATAATACTCAACAAAAACAAAACAAAACACTGCAAACAACCCAACTGTTCAAACTCAGGACATGTAAATATGGGGTCCTGGGTTGCACTGTAGAATAAGCACTCAACTACAAGGTCAGTTTAAACTGCAAGGTCTGAGGTTCAAACTCACCAGCCGCTCCCTGGAAGCCCTATACAGGGTTGCTGTAAATTGGAAACAATTCGACAGCACTTAACAACAAAATACTAATATATACATTAAAATGGAATTCTATAAAGAGAAATAGAATATGAGTGAATTATGTCTATAGTCATTAATAAGAATAAAACTCTACAACATAATGTTCATTGTTTATTTATGCATTTATGTATTATTATCCATAGGTGTTGAGTTGAATCTAACCCATAGCAACCCTATGTAGGGTTTCCAGGACTGTAAATCTTTACAACACCAGACATGAAGCTGCTGGTGAGTTTGAACTGCTGACCTTGTGGTTAGCAGTTCAGTGTTTATCTGTCTAAAATGCTGCTTGTATTGAGTGGGGCACAGGGTAAATAAAAGGTTCTGTAGTAGGTTCCTGGACAACTACTCACACTCTTACGTTTACAACTTGACAGAATCAATGGACCCTGAAGTGCTTTTAGCTAACTGAGATGTACAGATAAGTCTTTAGTAGAAGAACTGATGTGACTGTGTAGGATAGACACTGGGCTGCTAACTGCAAGGTCGGTGGTTCAAACCTATCAAACACTCCTCAGTAACCCTATACAGAGTTACACTGAGGTGGAACGGACTCTGGGGTACTTAACAATAATAGCAATAAAAGAGAAATGGCAGTCTCTAGGGTTTGGGACCAGTTCCATCCCTCCTTCAGCAGATAACAGCTGTTAAGAAACCACTCCTGGACTGCTACCAAGTTCAGGTAACTCAAACTATGAGACTCAGATGACCATTTGGCTAAGCTCCAACTTCAATGAACCATAAAACCAGGTGCACCACTTTCGAAGTCTTTTGAGCAATGTTTGTAGGGGGATGGCTCTTTATAGTATCTGGAAGTAGTGGAAGTATTTAGTATTCTTGGAGATAGGGCTGAAGGGCAATGACATAGGAAATTCCTTCCAATGAGTAAAGTTTCAGTAGTATATTTATTGTGTACTTAATTAACAAGTAGAGAAGATATTTTGTTGTTGTTAAATGCCATCGAGTTAGTTCCGACCCATAGCGACCCTGTATAGGGCTTCCAAGGAGTACTGGTGACCTGGAACCACCAACCTTATGGTTCAAACTAGCTTTGCAGTCCAGGGCATTAACCTACAATGCTACACCAGAACTCCAGAGAATATACTAGCTCTTCTAAATTTGAAGCTAAGCCAGTCACTCAGCAGTTTGGGTTCCTCATGCAACAAACAAAATTGTGTTGGTTGTGGTAATGAATGTTGGTTAGAGGAGTCCTAGAGGCACTGTACTTAAGCACTTATCTGTGAAACCAAAGGTTGGCTGTTCAAATTCATCTCTGTAGGAGAAAACTGTGGCAATCTACTTCTGTGAAAATGATACCTTGGAATTCCTATGGGGCAGTTCTAGTCTGTTCTATAGGATCACTATGAGTAGGAACCAACACTATAGCACAGTGCATTTTGTTTTATATTATCATGGATATAATGCTTTATTAATACATCATAAAAACAAAGAGGAATATGGAAAGATGTGAGAGAATCCTGGGGTGATGCATGAAATATCATGGTTGGTTGTAAAATTTAATGAAATTAAATTATTTCGATATAATTTAAAACTAGCACTATCAAGAAGGAATTAAGACGCTTTGGCAGCATAGTGAATTACAAGCTGAACTGTTAACCACAAGGCCAGCAGTCCAAATCTACAAGCTGCTCCACAGGTTAAAAATGAGGCTTTTTGCTCCCATAAAGATTTACAGCCTCGGAAACCCTATACATGGTCGCTATGAGTGGAAACTGACTCCATGGCACAGAACCATCACCATCAAGAAGGACTTAGAACCCTCAGAAATAACGACCTGGGTTACCTCTAGGGGAAAAGGGCCCAAGAAAACGAAGGTGCTTGATAGTGCCACAAAAATCTACAATGAATATTTGATGATGGAAATTATAACATAACAATTAGGACCAGATAAAAAACTACGAATGGTAGACTACATCTGCATTTCTTTGCTTGCTCTTAGAATGGTATACCTATTCCATACACATCCAATTCCACTGTAAAAGTTCCATTATCAATTTTTACAAAAGATTTCTTCTTCCTCTTCTAGGTTGCACCACAAAAGTAAGATTGAATGTCACTCTAGATCCTGGACTTAAAAGAACAGCAACTCTAGCTTTAAATAGGGCATATCTAGGTTGTTGTGGAGAATGCTAATAATATTCCTAGATCCCATTCTGCATTATTTTCATTGTAAAGTAAATGAACTAACTGGAAAAGGAGAGAGAAATAAAGAGGGAGAGAAAAAAAAGGGGAATGACAACAAATGAATATAATGGGTCAAATTCCAAGAAAAAAAGGAAGAAATAAATGCTTAATTGGAACCATCGTTTGACTTTGAGGACTTTCAACTTTCTCATTCCACCACTAGCTTCTATATCATATTTTCCTTTGTAATCAAGGTTATTTCTTATTCTGGATTATAGTCTAGAAAATAAAGACCAAAGTGAAGTCACTTAACCGGAATGATTTTAATCATTATTAACAAGTCCTAAAAAGATTACCTATCAGATTTCTTCTAAGTACAGAAGACTGTGATTCACCTTCCATTACCCATCTGTCAGTCTCCACTAAAGTAGTGGCTTGCATGCATGTTGATATGATGTGGAAGCTATACCACAAGTATTTTAAATACCAGCAGGGTCACTCATGATGGATAGGTTTCAGTGTAGTTTCCAGGCTAAGACATACTAGGAAAAAGGAGAGATAGACTAACAATGTTGAATGTACAAAAGTATGAATCTAGGGAAGTTGGAAATGAAATAGAATATATAAAGATCGATCTACTAAACTTGTTAAGTGCCACTGAGTTGGTTCTGACTCATAGTGGCCCTGTATAGGGTTTTTGAGAAGCAGCTGGAGAGCTTGAACTGCTGACCTTGTGGTTCAAATGACACTGCAGTCAAGCACATTAACTCATGATGCCACTTAAATGGACCGGTATTCACTATTCTGAAGCAAACAATCATATTGTTTACTATGTTGGGAATCACAAACTGAAGAGGAATAATGTTGTTCATTGTCAAAGGGAACAAACATTTCAAGATCTTTCTTGAAAAACAATGCTGTCTATGATAGGATAATATTCATATGCCAACAAGGAAGACTGGAGCCCTGGTGTGGTGCTGCAGGTTAAGCACTGGACTGATAATCACAAGGTTGGCAGTTCAAACCAACCAGTTGTTACTTGGAAGCTGCATATAGGTCACTATGAGCTGGAATCAACACCACAGCACATAACAAGAAGGAAGGCAAGTTAATACCAATAGTATGCAAATTCATGCACCAACCCCTAAAGCCAGTGATGATGAAATTGAAGAAGTCTACCAAGTTTTTCAGTATGAAACTGGTCAAACATGCAACCAAGATGCATTGACAATTACTGGTGATTGGACTGTGAATGTTGGTAACAAAGAGGTAGAATTAATAGTTAGGAAACATGATTTTCGTGATGAAAATGATGTTGAAGGCTGCATGATAGAATTTTTCAGAACCAACGACACGACATATTCATTGTGCATATCTTTTATAACTACATAAAAAGTGACTATACACATGAACCTCACCAGATGAAATATGTAGGAGTCAAACTGACTAATTCTATGGAAAAAGACGGTGGAAAAGCACAATATCATCAGCCAAGAACAATTGCTCATATACAAGTTCAAGCTAAAACTGAAGAAAGTTAAAACAAGTCAATGAGAGCCAAATTATGACCAGGAATATATCACAACTGAATGTAGAGACCATCTCAAGAACAGGCTTGATATATTATACACTAATAATTGGAAATCAGATGAGTTGAGGGATGGCATCAAGGACATCATACAGAAAGAAAGCAACAGGTCATTAAGAAGAAAAGAAGGAAGGAAAAGTACCAAAATGGATATAAAGGAGACTGAAACTTGTTCTTACATGTAGCATAGCTAAAGAAAATGGAAGAAATGAGGAGATAAAGACCTGAACAAATAATTTTTAAAGGCAACTTGAGAAGACAAAATCAAGTATTATAATGAAATGTGCAAAGACCTGAAGATAGAAAATCAAAATGGAAGAACATGTTCTTCTCAAGTATTTTTCAAGCTCAAAGAACTGAGCAAAAAATTCAAATCACAACTTTCAATATTGAAGGAGTCTATGGGCAAAATATTGAATGATGCCAAAATTATCATAAGAAAGGGAAAGGAATACAGAGTCAGTGTACCAAAAACAAATGGTTGATGTTCAACAGTTTCAAGAAGCAGCATATGATCAAGAACCAATGGTACTGAAGGAAGAAGTCCATGCTATACTGAAGCCATTGAAAAAAGGCAAAAACCAGGCTTCAGATACGGACGGAATAGAAAGTGAAATCTTTCAGCAAAATGATTAGCCACTGGAAGCACTCACTCATCTATACCAAGAATTTGTTAATCTGATACCTAGTCAACTGATTGGAAGAGATCAATAGTAGCACCCATTCCAAGAAGAGGTAACACAACAGAATATGAATAACATCGAGCAATAAAGTTAACATTACATGTAACTAAAATTTTGATTATACTTTTTTTTTTAATTTAATTTAAGGTTTTTATTATGGGTTGAGTGAAAGTTTACAGGGCACATCATCAGTTTCACATTCAACAATTCATATAACTTGTTTCATTACATTGATTATGTTGTTGTTGTTGTCAGGTGCCATCGAGTCAGAACCGACTCATAGTGACCCCATGCACAGCAGAATGATGTCCGATCCTGGGCCAAACTCACTACCACTGCCACACTTGATGCCATCAATGATGCCACCTGGCTGATCCATCTTGTTGGGGGTCTTCCTCTTTTTCTCTGACCCTCTCTCCTACTCAGCATGACATCCTTCTCCAGTGACTGTTCTCTCTGGACAAAGTGTCCAAAGTAGGAGAGATAAAGCTTAGCCATCTTGGCCTCCAAGGAGCACTCTGGTTGAACTTCTTCCAAAACAGATCTATTGGTTCTTTTGGCAGTGTACAGCACTTTCAGTATCCTCCTCCAACACCACAACTCAAAGGCATCAATTCTTCTGTGATCTTCCTTATTCACTGTCCAGCTTTCGCATCCGTATGAGGTTATTGAAAATACCATGGCTTGGGTCAGGCGCACCTTAGTCCTCAAGCTGACATCTCTGCTCTTCAATACTTTAAAAAGTTCCTGTGCAGCAGATTTGCCCAATGCAATACGTCATCTGATACATTGATTATAATTCCCCCCATATACCACCAGTTAAAAGTATTTCCCTCTATCCACTTTAGCTTTTTAAAAAACACACAAACAAAAAAATCCACTAAGGCATATAAAATAATTTACATCTCCAAAGGGCACATTCTGCAAGTCTGCTCCTTGCCACCAGTTCTTAGTTCTTCTCTTCTTAGTTGATGAATCTAGAGTCCTCAGCCACTGCCCCTCTCCATGCCCCCATCTCTGCCTCCATCTCTGGCACTGCTGCTTCTCTGGATAAGGTCCCGCACCTATTTGTGCGTTCCTCTCTTGTTGGTCCTAGGATCCTCCGTTTCTGGACAGTAAGATCAACCACTCCCTTTTGTTACAAAACTTCTACCTTTACAAGTGTGACAGTTGCAATAAGTCATGATAACAGTTATTCACTATTGAATCTTACAAATCTTATCCCCATCTCCTTTCACCAGACCCATCTAGACAAGATGACAGCTATTCAGTG
>NW_006408549.1:10698666-10699897 GCF_000296735.1 Chrysochloris asiatica | reverse complement strand
GCTCCTGGAGCAGCCGAGCATCCCGGACTGGAAAACAATAGATTTCTTGCTTCTGCCACAAATTCCCCCAGCTGTGAGCCTTCCAACCTTCTAAATATTCCTTTATATGTGGTTCAGAGTTCTAGGACCATCCCCTGAGCCTGCTTAGTCAGGTATTCTGTGTTGTTGTTGGCGGAGCTCCTTTACTACACGTCCACCTGATCCGCCATCTTGTTTGTTCTATACTTACGTTTTTGATTACTTTTGATTATGATAATAATTAAAAACTGTGATAACAGTACAAGCACAAAGAACAATCAGAAATTCAGATTCAGTCAAGATTCAGAACAGGAGGTGGAACTAGGAACATCATTGATGATGGCAGATGGATCTTGAATGAAAGCAGAAAATAGCAGAGAGATGTTTATTTGTGCTTTATTAACTATGCAAAGGTGTTTAACTGTGTTGATAGTTGGTTCCAACTCCAAGTGCACCTACGTACAATGAATGAAAAATACCCGGACCTGTGTTATCCACACAATCATTATTACGCTTGAGTCTACTGCTGCTGCCACTATGCCAATCCATCTTGTTGGGGTCTTCCACTTTTTTGCTGACCCTCCACTTTACCAAGCATGATGTACTTCTCTAGGGCCTGGTCCCTACTAACAATGTGTTTGACATACAAGAGATGAAGTATCACCATCCTGGCTTCTGAGGAGCATTCTGGCTGTACTTACTTCTTCACTCACAGATTTGTTTTTTCCTCTGGCAGTGCAAGGTACATTTAATATTCTTCACCAACATGATTGTGAAGTATCTTTCTCTCTCACTCACTGTCATCGAGTTGATTCTGACTCATGCAATCTTATATATGGTTTCTGAGAATGTAAATCTTCACCAGAGCAGACAATCTCACATCTTTCTCTCAACAGCAGCTGGTGGGTTTGAATTGTGACCTAAGGGTTAGCAGTCCAATACTAACATTTTATCTATGTTAAAAGTTCTTACTTTCAGTATGATTAAAATATATTTAAGTATATCATAAGCACTGTTTCTATAAAGAGCCACAGGTAAATATGGACATATGTATTTAATAATAATAAATACTGTGGTACCTTAATATCATTTACCTTTCTTCATATTAAAACTTTAGGAAATGATAGAGAAATTTATAGATTCTATTTAATTCAATTTTTTTCATTCCCTGCATAGTGAACCATGTGGTTGTCAGATTCAAAATGGCCAATAC
>NW_006408549.1:10665121-10677088 GCF_000296735.1 Chrysochloris asiatica | reverse complement strand
TCTTGACTGCTGCTTCCATGAGTGTTGATAGTTGATTCAAGAAGAATGAAGTCCTTGACAACTAAAATCTTTTCTACGTTGATAAGGATGTTGTTTATTGATGCAGTGGTGAGGATTTTTTTTTTCTTTACATTGAGATGAAATCCATACTGAAGGCTATAGTCTTTGATCTTCATCAGTAAATATTTTAAGTCCTCTCCACTTTCAGCAAACAAGGTTATATCATCTGCATATCACAGTTTGTTAATGAGTCTTCCTCCAATCCTGATGCCATGTTTTTCTTCATATAATCCAACTTCTCAGATTATTTGCTCAGCATACAATTTGAATAAGTATGGTGAAAGAATACAATCCTGTCACACACCTTTCTTAATTTTAAACCATTCAGTGTTCCCACGTTCTGTTCAAACAACTGCCTCTTTGTCCATGTACAGATTCCTCACGAGCACAATTAAGTGTTCAGGAATACTCATACTTCACAATGTTGTCACAGCTGTTCATGATCCGCACAATCGAAAGTCTTTGCATAGTCAATAAGCATAGGTAAACATCCTTCTGGTATTCTCTGCTTTCAGCCAAGGTCTATAGGACATCAGCAATGATATCCCTCATTCCACGGCCTCTTCTGAATCCGGCTTGAACTTCTGGAAGTTTTCTATCAATGTATGCTTGCAGCCATTTCTGTAGTGCCTTGAGTAAAACTTTACTCACATGGGATATAAAGGATACTAACGGATGATTTCTACATTCTGTTGGGTCAACTCTCTATGGAATGGGCACAAATGTGGATCTCTTCCAATCAGTTGGCCATAGAGTCGCCTTCCAAATTTCTTGGCAGAGATGAATTAGTGCCTCCAGTGTCGCATCACTTTCTTGAAAGACTTCAATTTGTATTTTATCAATTCCTCGTGCCTTGTTCCTTGTCAATTCCTTCAATGCATCTTGGATTTCTTCCTTCAATATCATTGACTCTTGATCATATGCTACCTCCTGAAATGGTTGAACATCAACCATTTCCTTTCAGTATAGTGACTCTGTGTATTGTTCTATCTTCTTTTGATGCTTTCTGCATCATACAATAATTTGTCCAGAGAATCCTTCAATAATAAAAGTTGAGGCTTGAATTTTTTCTTTAGTTTCCCCTGCTTGAGAAATGCTGACCATGTTTTTCCTTTTTTGTTTTCCGACTCTATATCTTTGCATATTTCACTGTAATATTTGACTTTTGCTTCTTGAGCTGACCTTCGAAATTTTCTGTTCAGCTCTTGGACCTCCTCCCATTTCTTTTATTTTAGCATCTCTACGCTGGAGAGCAAGTTTCAGTGTCTCTTCTTACATCCATTTTGATCTTTGCCTTCTTGTTTACCTTCTCAATGACTTTTTGCTTTCTTCATGTATGATGTTCTTGATGTCATCCCACAACTCTTCTGGTCTTTGGTCTTAAGTGTTTAATGTATCAAATCTGTTCTTTAGGTGATCTCTAAATTCAGGTGAGATATATTCCAGGTCATATTTTGGCTCTCCTGGACTTGTTTTCATTTTCTTCAGCTTACGTTTGAATTTGCATATGAGCAATTAATGGTCTGTTCCACAATCTGCTTCTAACCTTGTTTTGACTGATGATATGGAGCTTTTATTATATAACCAAAGAAAGATTTAACTTAGTTGCATTCTTGTTCAATTAAGCTGGCAAATGCAAACGTTATTTGGCTAAAAATGTTTAATAAAATTTAAATTTTTTTCAATTATTAAAAAGTTTTTCTTAATTTTTCCCCAATTATTAAAACAGCTCTTGTATACAAAAATTGAAGCACAGTGGCACTATACAATAAGCAATGAACTTCAAAACATTGTCTACCACTCTAGCACGTCATCTACTCCAAGGGAGGAGCTTTCTGCTTCTGTGAAGACTTAAAATGCCAAATACCCTATACAGGGTTACTATGAGTTGGAACCGACTCAATGACACTTAACAAAAACAGCAAACATCAATATATAATTATAAACAATATCAAACCATCTACATTATTTGTGAAGAAATTATTAAGTCCTAACCATTTTATTTCCCTTATAAAAATAAAAACAAACAAAATCAAATCCATTGCCCTGAAGTCAATTCTAACTTTCGGTGCCTCAAATAGTTAAGAACCTGACTACTAACCAATGAAAGACTGGCGGTTCATATCTATCCGGCAGCACTGCAGAAGAAAAGGTTCAGAATCTGCTTCCATAAAGATTACAGTAAAACAATAACAACAACAACCAAACTCTATGAAATAATTCTAGTCCAATAAATGGATTCATCACGGTTTCCCTTACGGTAAAACATATTTCAGAGTACTTAGCTTTTCTTAGCTTATTGTCCTCAGAGTTGAGAAGGTTTTTCATTTCAGTTCATTACACATTTCATGACCATGCTACAATAATTTAAATAGTTTCCATTTAATGTAATGATTCTACAGCCACAGGAATTTCCTATTAGAGTGTTAGCCTATTTGAGTCTCACCTGAGCAAAACATATTTCAAAGAATGGCTTTTGTGAAAGCTATTAATTGGTTTCATTTATTACATAATAAGAAAGGCAAACACCTTTTAGTAGACAGTAGATATTAAACAGGGACATTAAAATCATCATTGAAAATACAAAATAAGTTTTGTCAAACTATAGTTACCATAGAAAATTTACATAAATGTGACTTACTAACAAGGAAACATTGTACACATATGTATAATACCACTATTTTTTATGAAAGCTAATTAGCATTCTGTTTGAAAGTTTATTAAGCAAACAAAATGAGTTTTGTAAAAACTTTAGTCTTCAAAAAATATGCTATTCAGATCATTTATATTTTATGCATCTTTCTTTTGTCACCAATACTGAAGTATGACCCCAAGATAATTCTAGATGTTTTCACTCTTCACATTTGGATCATATCTGGGCAACATCTGTATAGGACTGTATTTACATGAGCTAGTGTTAGTGATAAATCTGCCATCACTTTCTATGAGTTCAGACTTTTGGGACCATCTAAACCTGACACAAAAAATCTGAAAAGCCTTCATTGATAATATCCTTACACATATACTAAATAATATCCTTCCTAATTCATCTCTGCTTTCATAAAAACTGTAAGCATACATGTGCATGCTTGTGGTTTTATACATATTTCTCTAGTATATATGCAGGAGTCCTGATGAAGTATTGTAGGATAAGCACTAGACCACAAGGAGAGTTTGAATCCACCAGTTCAAACCCACCAGTGGAAACCCTCTACAGGGTGGCTATGAGTTGGAACTAACTCACAGGCACTTCACAATAACTGTATCTATGCAAGGATCTTTGTAATATAGCATATTATCTTTTAAAAGGATAAACAAAACTATTCTTTCACTATTTTACTTTTAATACATTTTGTTTGATATTATTACTATGTTTACAAATGGGCACAGGATTACTCAGAGCCATGCAGCACTCCAGATTATGAACTGCTCTAACATTCTCTGGGGCTCTCACAATAACCCTGTGAGGCAGGCAGATCTTGTGAGGGTTTAGTTTTAACGGAAGTCAAGTAAGAATGAGAACCTTGTATGGAAATACAACATACAGCACAATGCCCTCAAAACAATTTGTGGAAAGGAGCAGAGAGGTAAAGCTTCACAATCATATGACTTTTCTGCCTTATTCTTTGGCTCTAAATAAATATGAAAAGACTTAAGTGGGAAGGAGTGGGGAAGCACACATGAGAGAAGGAGGAAGGAAAGCAAAAGTTGCCTTTTTGCTCCTAATTCATTTAAAATATAATGCACTTTGCTACAAAAAAATGTAGTTGTAAGATGTTTATTTTGTAAACTTTAGGGAATTTGAAGCATTAACTAGTATATATTTTTATATATAAATGATCAAATCATCTAAGTTTCCCATTATGTTCTAAGCTGATCTCTTTTTTAAGCTCATCTCTACATTTAAAAGAATGTTTGTTCCGTTTTATTTTAATGAAAATATTGAGGTTATTAAATTATTGACATCAAGAGGCAAAAAAAAAAATCTAAAAATTATTTATACATGGAAAAAATAAGTAATAAGTTATGATAGTTAAAAATTGGCTTATAAAATAAGCAGTATTATCTGTATTGGGAATATAAAAACAGTATCATCTGTACTGAGGATATAAAAACAATTAAGCTTAAGAAGAAAAACAATAAAATTTGGTGTGGCACTAAATGAATAAAAATTACAAAGCCTTAAAAATATCATAAGAGCATGTCCTGAATTTCTTCACTACTAAGCAGGGATGTACATATTTTTGTTCTTAAAAAATCTATCTCATTTAAGTATAACTATTGATCTCTACGCTTGGAGCAAAAGAGAATGAAGGAAATCAAAGTCTCAAAAAAGAACCCAAAGGGGACTAATGTACCACACAAACCACGAACCACACAATTTACTAATAAGAGACCAGAAGAACTAGATGGTACTCAGCTACTACTACTGCTGTTTTGACCAGGAACACATTAAGAGATACAGATAAAATGGGAGAAAACTGTAGAACCAAACTTAAATTCCTCAAGAAAAGGTCCAAACGGATCGGACTGATAGAGACAGAGGAACTCCTGAGACTATTTCCCTGAGGCACCCTTTGAACTTAGAATTGAAGTTTTCCTATAGGTCACCTTTCAAGCAAACAATAGACTGACATAAAATAAACAGTATCATTCATAAGTACTGTGATCCCTTTAAATAACAAACTATGTGAGACCAAATAATCCAAAGCAAAGATGAGAAGGCAAGGAGGTGAAGAGAAGCTAGATCAATAGAAATATAACAAATAGAATGTAATAATGAAAATGAACAAATAATGAAAATGCTGACACGTTGTAAAATTTATAGCAGTGGGCACAGAAAAATTCGTATAAAAACTGATAAAGGGGAAGGTAATTTACTGTGTAAATTTTCATATAAAACACAATAAAATATTATTCAAAAAACCCTTTGTACATTTATTTCTGTGAATCATAAGTATTACTTGTTTTTTTATATTCTTTGTCTTAATTCACAGGAATGTATCAAAGGGAATTCCTTACTTACCAATTTGCTTTCTGTACTGCTCAACAGGAAGTTTTACAGTAGAGGCATCTTTTCTACCCATCTTTGCTCTCCAAAGTGCCTGCTGAAAAGAAAAGAAACAACAATGAAATTCTAAAAAATTAAAGGGCTAGCTATGATCTTTGGGAATAATTCATTATATAAAATTAATATATAAAGAAAAGGTTAAAAATGCCTTTGACTTATTCTCATGAGATATAATAAAAGAACAACAAATTCTTTCAAATAACTTCTGTCACTTTGTTGTACTGTGGCGGATTGCATGTTGCTGTGATTCTGGCAGCTATGCCAAATGTATTTTAAGTACCAGCAGGGTCACTCATGGTGGACAGGTTTCAGCTGAGCTTTCAGACTAATACAGAACAGGTAGAAGGGGAGATAAAATACTACTGAATATTTAGTCATTAATCTGGTAGTTTAGCGGTTATACTTCGGTATGCTAACCTCAAAGTCAGCAGTTTGAAACTACCAGTGGTTCTGTGGGAGAAAGATGAGGCTTTCTGCTCCCGTACAGATTTATAGGCTCAGAAACCCTACACAGGGTCGCTATGAGTTGGAACCAATTCCACAGCACACCACCACCACCACCAAGAAACTTAAAAATAACAGTGGAAAACTATAAGCACAGAATACTGAATATTGAAACAAGGTGAAGAGCATCAGAGTATAGTCAGATATAATACCAGAGTCCTGCAGGTTGGAAAACACTCAAAATAAGACTGGGGAAGAGCTGTATCATCAAAGTAGAGTTGACGGTAATGAAGCAAATGGAGTAAAGCTTTAGAACCTTCATTTGCTGATGGCAACAACTCAAAATTATGAGAAACATAGTAAACATCTATTAATATTCAGAATATGGAAGGTATGAAGTATGAATCCAGGAAAACTGGAAGTTGTCAAAAATGAAATGGAACACATAAACATCAATATCCTTCCTAGGCAATAGTTAGCTGAAATGAACTAGTGTTGGTAATTACATGGTTTACTATGTTGGATTGGCAAACTGAAAAGGAATGGTGTCGAATTCATCATCAGAAAGAATATTTCAAGATCTATCTTGAAATACAATGTTTGTCTGTCATATAATAATATCCATATGCCTACAAGGAAGATCAGTTAAAACCATTATTATTCAAATTTACAAAGCAAACACTAAAGCCAGTGATGATGAAATACCATAGTGGCTATAAGGCAGGCTGCTAACCTCAAAGTCAGCAATTCATAACTCCCAGCCATTCCGCAGAAGGAAGATGAGGCTTTGTGTTCCCATAGAGATTCACAGCATCAGAAACCCTATACAGAGTCACTTTGAATTGGAACCAACCCCACAGCATACCACAACTACCATCAACAACAACTTCTTCAGTCAAATCTTATGATGCAACTTTATAAGACCAATTATTAATGGCAAATACTTTTATTAAACAACATAAAATACACATGGACCTCACCAGATGCACTACACATTGACTACATCTGTGGAAAGATAGGGTGGAATCACATTGACTACATCTGTGGAAAGATATGGTGGCAAAGCTCCATATCATCAGCCTAAACAAGGCCAGGGGCAGACTGTGTAACAGACCATCAATTACTCATATGTAACTTCAGGCTAAAACTAAACAAAATTAAAATAAGACCATGAGAGCTAAAATATGACCTTGAACATATCCCACCTCGATTTAGAGATCATCTAAAGCAAATATTTGATGCATTAGACACTACAGACCAAAGACCAGAGGAATTTTAGGATGACTTCAAGAACGCAATACAGAAATCACACAGGGAGAAAGCAAGGTCATTAAGAAGACAAGAAAGAAGGAAAAGACCAAAATGTATGTGAAAAGAAATTCTGAAACTTGCTTTCCATTGTAGTGCTAAAGCAAATGGAAGAGATGAGTAGGTAAAAGAGCTCATAGAAAATTTCAGTGGTTAGCTCAAGAAAACAAAATAGAATATAACAAAATGTGCAAAGACCTGGAGTTAGGAAACCGAAAGGAAAGAATACACTCAGTATTTATCAAGTTGAAAGAACTAGAAAAAAATCCAAGCCTCAACTTTCAATGTTGAAGGATTCGATGAGCAAAATATTGAAGGATGCAGAAAGCATTAAAAGAAGATGGAAGGAATATACAGAGTCACTGCATGAAAAAGAAATGGTCTCCCAGATAAGAATGCTGTTTCATACTATTATGAAAACAAGCAACTTGTAGAATTTTGAGCCACTATATGGCAGTTCAAATTCACAAGCTGCTCCTCAGAAAACCTATACAAGGAACTATAAGTCAGAATTGACTCGACAGCACTTAACAACAACACTTTGTATCTATTTATTACAGTAGCTAGTATTTCAATAATACAAACAAGTATAAATACTTTCATATAAGTGGCAGATATAATTACTGGGCTATAATTTCAACTCATAGAAATTTTATATGGGTTTCCTGTAAATATAAATATTTACAGGGACAGTCTCATCTTTCTCCTATGGAGTAAGCTAGTGGTCAGCAGTCCAATACTTATCCCACAGTGTCACCAGGGCTCCGTGGGAAGGACCATTAAGGGCCTTAAATGCTAAATACATCTGGTATCTCTTCAGACCAAACTACACTGCCTATCTGTATATACAGTCACATAAATAGATCAATGACCTCACCTAAGACAGCCAACATCATTCTAAAATTAACAACTTTTGTGAAAGAAAATTTTAAGATCAGCTAAAAACCTACTTTTCTAATCATAATCTTCAAAATTATAATGTTGTAGTAATATGAGAATGTACAAAATAAAACAGTAAGTAAAAAAAAATTAAGACTTTGCATCACATAAACAACCATGTAGCTGCATCTTTATAATTTTAGATATGAAACCAATTTTTATATTGTCCACATTCTCACTATTACAATCCAAAGCATTAAAAATAGTTCTATCAAGCAAGTACCAAAAATGCCAACAGACATAATTTATTCATATAGAAACTTCTATTTACATAGCATATGTTTTGCTGTTAGGTGCTGTCAAGTTGGTTCTGAACCTGTATAGGGTTTCCAAGGAGTGGCTGGTGAGTTCGAACTGACCTTGCAGTTCAAACCTACCTTGTAGTGTTTATCCTATGGTGCCACACCAGGACTCCAAAGTATGCAGCATTTTGTAATTTTAAAGAAGAGTCAAGTTATTAATCTTGATTTTATGAGGCTGAATTTTATGATTTTATGTATTTTATCATTACATTTCAGGAGAGAAGTCAAATAAATAAACACACAAGCCATTATTCCATCTTCAGTTTCAGTTTTGTTCTTTGACTTTTGAGACTATGCTTACATTATTAAAAATAAAACAACAGATTATCTGCCAAAATTAGGCAAATCTGCTGCACAGGAACTTCTTAAAGTATTAAAGAGCAGAGATGTCAGCTTGAGGACTAAGGTGCATCTGACCCAAGCCATGGTATTTTCAATAACCTCATATGGATGCAAAAGCTGGACAGTGAATAAGGAAGATCATAGTAGAATTGGTGCCTTTGAATTGCGGTGTTGGAGGAGAATACTAAAAGTGCCATGGACTGCCAAAAAAACCAATAGATCTGTTTTGGAAGAAATGCAGCCAGAGTGCTCCTTGGAGGCCAAGATGGCTAAACTTCATCTCTCATACTTTGGACATATTTTCAGGAGGGAACAGTTGCTGGAGAAGGATATCATGCTTGGTAAGATGGAGTGTCAGAGAAAAAGAGGAAGACCCCCAACGAGATGGATCGGCCAAGTGGCATCATTGATGAACTCAAATGTGGCAGCGGTAGTGAGGTTGGCCCTGGATCAGACATTGTTTCGTTCTGCTGTGCATGGGGTCGCTATGAGTCGGTTCTGACTCGATGGCACCTGACAACAACAATGCTTCCCATGATTCCTTCCTGGTCACTTAAACTAGTATCACAAAAGAGATAAGACTTTAGAGACCAATATCCCATTTATTCATTAATTACCTGCAGCAAATAAAAAAAGAGATCCATAAATGATATCTCATCACAAAATCAAATATAATTATAAAAAAGATATACTTAAAAAAAACAAAAAACAAGTTGCAAACATAAAGATTAAAGGGTTTAAATTTTTATGAGGGCCTAAACTTTATAAACATACAAATTTATATGTATAATAATTTATAGATACAGTTGTTAATATTTGTCCCTAATAATTAAGTAAATATTAATAGTTAAAGTTGTAAACATTTAAACTTTTTTCTTGTCTATAAAAGTATTAGTATATTCCATAAGGAGCTCTGGTAGCGTAGTGGTTATGAATTGGGCTCCTAATATCAAGGTCAGAAGTTCGAAACTACCAGCTGTTCTGTGGGAGAAAGATGAGGTGATCTGTTCCTGTAAACCTTTACAGCCTTGGAAACCCTATACAGGGTGCCTATGAGTTGGAACCAACTCCAAGGTCAAAACCACCAACCACCATTCTTTAAGCAGCATTACATTTTACCAAATGATGAAACAAAAATGCCAGTGGAAAACGCATACAAAATGACTTATCTTTTACTAGCACAACAATCATAACAAGGTGAGACTATTTTTACATTACTCAAAGACACACTAAGGTCTGATGAAATAACCCCCGCCCCAGTCATCTGTACAGTGCACACTGTCAATGTCTCAGCCATCTAGAACCTTCAAAAATGTTCTGACTTCTCTTTGTTCTTCAAAGACTTGCAGTAATCATCATTCATTTCTATTTCTTTGATGATTAGATAGCAAACTCCCAAGAAATCCAGGGAGACATTAGCACATACAGCCACAATATCTAATAAGACAGCTATTTGCATACAAGATCAGCCACAATTTAAAATGTGTTGTGATAGATGTGGAAAGGGAATAACAGATTTATATTAGCATGTACAATACCAAGATTGTTTTCTCAATTTAATTCCTTGGAGACTCTGTCTCATCACCTTCTTTTAAAATAATATTGCATTCCCTGGGGAACTAACTTGCTCTGAGATACAACTAAACTAAAATATGGATTAATAAGATAATATTTATTATTTATGAATTTTGCTGTAGGAATCGTTTCAGATTAAATCATCAAAAAGTGTTTTAACATGCTGGAGATTTGATAATGCATACTCAAGAAAAAAAAATTTTATTTATGTAATACATAAATTGTTAGGTAAAAGAAAACAGTTAATTTTTATTTAATTAAAACTTCATACTATTTAGGAATTTTAAGATTAAAAATAGTGCTTTTGTTTTACATGTGTGTTTTCAACCTGAATTTTTGCACAGAAATTTTGCCACTTATTTTTAACCATAATATATAACCCCTAAGAAAGAAAGAAAAGTAGTATTATATTCAATTACATTTGAACCAAGTTGTTTTATTGCTCATTTATGACTTTTTAAATGAAATCCAGAAAGAACAAGTAAAGAAATATCAAACCTGAAGCTCTCACATATGTCTCTGCTTCCAGAAAAAGCAGTATATCCAGACTGTGACATTTAAATACATACCAAAACACAGGTTATTAAAAAAATTCAACCCGTGACCAGAGAAAAAAGAATCATCTCAGTTCCTTAGGCTAAAAACAAAGACTAGAGAAAACTTTTATTTAAGTATAAAGTTATGACTAAAACTACTTCACAAGCTTACATCTGATTGCTGTTGCTAAGTACCATCCAGTCTGTGCAGACTCATAGCGATACTGTACAGGACTTTTGAGGCTGTAAATCTTGGCAGGAGTAGAAGGCCTCACTCATCTTTCTACAACAGAGTAGTGGTGGGCTCGAACTACTGACCTTGTGGTTCGCATCCACATCCAGGGCTTATCCTATAGAGCTACGGTGCTCCTCTCACATACAGTGTTGCTCTTGCTAAGTGCCATTACTCAATTCCAACTCAGAGAGACCCAATGTAGGGCTGTAAGGAGCAGCTGGTGAGATTGAAAACACTGACCCTGCAGTTCATATTGACCTTGAGAACCAATATGATAGCACTTCTCAAACTTTAATTACAGATACAGTACTCAGGAGAAAGTAAAATAAGCAAAGGGTATTAACCTTGTTCATCCATATGTCTCCTCAGCATAGCACAGACTCAGTCACATATCTGAGGCTCAGTAAGTATGCCAATTAACTTGAAAATAAATGTAACAGACAACATTGTAATCACTTTAACAACTGACACAATTTCCAATGTCCTATCTAAGGCATTTTACCTAAGAGATGGAGTGGCTGGGGACTCTGGAGTCTGGGAGGGAAAGGGTCTGTGTTTTGATGGCCAGGGGGCAACTTGCGGGGTGTACCATTTGGCTGTTTGATTATGCACGCAGGAAACTGTAATCATTGCAATGAAATGAAATAAGATAGGATGAATGTAAAGCTAATTTTCTCCCATGTAAACTATCAAATAATTCACAATAAAAACTTCAAAAAAAAAAAAGCACCTATCGAATCAATGCATAACAAAAATAGAAACATAAAACAAAGCACTGCCACTGAGTGAGCCTATGTCTTTTCAAAATAGATTGTGAGGCTGCTGTTGTTGTTAAGTGCCGCCGAGTCGATTTCAACTCATAGCAACCCTGTATAGAATTTGCAAGGTGCAACATGACGATTTAAACTACTAACCTTACAGTTAGTTGTCAGTGCTTATCCTACAGTGCCACACCAGGATTGTTAGGTGGTTGTTGTGAGGTACCGTCAAGTTGGTACCAACTCATAGCAACCCTGTGCACAACAGAATAAAACACAGCCTGATCAAGTACCAACCACATAACTGTTGCTACACTTGAGCCACTGCTGCTGCCACTGTGCCAATCCATCTCCTTGGGGGGGGGGGGGGGGGGCACGACACACGGACACACCTGAG
>NW_006408549.1:10663981-10665021 GCF_000296735.1 Chrysochloris asiatica | reverse complement strand
AGGGAATGGTCCCTCCTTCTAATATGTCCAAATTATGAGAGACGAAGTCTAGCCACCATGGCTTCAAGGAGAATTTGGCTATGCTTCTTCCAACACAGTTTATTTGTTCATTTGGCAGTCCATGGTACTTTTAATATTATTTACCAAAACCATGACTCAATACATCAATTCTTCTATGGTCTTCCTTATTCACTGTCCAACTTTCACACGCATATGAGATTACTGAAAATACCTGGCTTGGGTAAGGCACATCTTAGTCCTCAAACTGACATCCATGCTCGTCAACACCTAAAAGACTGGTATTGGCATCACATTGCTCATGAAAAATAAACAAACCAAACAACCATATTAAGATCAGTTATGAAGTACAATGCTGTCTGTGATAGGATAATATCAATTAGCCTACAATACAGATAGTTACTACCACTATTATGCAAATTTACAAACCAACCACTAAAGCCAGAGATAATGAAATCGAAGAATTATACCAATGTCTACAGTATGAAATTGATCAAACATGCAATCAGTACGTATTGATAACTACTGGTGATTGCAATACAAAGGTTGGAAATAAAGAGGAAGGATCAGTAGTTGGCAAATATGACCATGGTGATAGAAACAATGCTGGAGATCACATGACAGAATTCTGCAAGACCTATGACATCTTCATTAAAAATACTTTTTTAAAACAGCGTAAATGATGACTATACACATGGACCTCACTAGATGGAATACACAGAAATACATTTCATCAGCCAAAACAAGACCTTGAATATATCCCACCTGAATTTAGAGATCATCTAAAAAATTAATTTGATGCATTAGACATTAAAGATTGAAAGCCAGAAGAGTTGCAAAATGACATCAAGATCATCATACAAGAAGAAAGTAAAAGGTCATTAAGAATACAAGAAAGAAGGAAAATGAGATGGAGGCAGAGATGATGACGCAAAGTGATGAAGCGACTGGGGTCTTTGGACCCAGAGAGGGAAAGGGACTGTGGGCCGAAAACTGGGGGGGAGGAGGGGGAAGTGTAGGGG
>NW_006408549.1:10661863-10662718 GCF_000296735.1 Chrysochloris asiatica | reverse complement strand
AAAAAAGCTAAAGTAGATAAAGAGAAATACTTTCAACTAATGGTATATGGAGGGGATAATAATCAATGTAATGCAACAAGTTACATGAATTGTTGAATGTGAAACTGATGATGTGCCCTGTAAACTTTCATTCAATCCACAATAAAAAACCTTAAATTTAAAAAAAAAAAAAAAGAAAGAAGGAAAAGCTCAAACTGGATGTCAGAAAAGACTCTGAAACTTGCTCTCCAGTGAAGACATGCTAAAGCAATGGAAGAAGTGAGGAAGTCAAAGAGCTGAACAGAAAATTTCAAAGGTCAGCTTGAGAAGACAGTGAATTATTATAATGAAATCTGGAATGAGGGACAGCATAGTTGATATCAGTTGGATACTGGATGAAAGCAGAGAATACCAGAATGATGTTTACCTGTGCTTTATTGACTATGCAAAGGCTTTTGATTGTGCGGAATATAACAAGCTATGAAAAACATTGCGAAGTATAAGTATTCTGGAACACTTAATTGTCCTCATGAAGAACCTGTACATAAACTAAGAGGCAGTTGTTCGAACAGAACAAGGTTACACCGAATGGTTTAAAATTAAAAAAGATGTGGTCCAGGGTTGTATCTTTCACCACACTTATTCAAGCTGTATGCTGAGCAAATAATCTGAGATGCTGGATTATATGAAGAAAAACATGGCATCAGGATTAGAGGAAGACTCATTAAAAACCTGTGAAATGCAGATGATACAACCTTGCTTGCTGAAAGTGAAGAGGACTTAAAATACTTATTGATAAGATCAAAGATGACAGCCTTCACTATGGGTTGCACCTCAATATAAAGAAAACAAATATCCTCACCACTGGACCAATAT
>NW_006408549.1:10660320-10661763 GCF_000296735.1 Chrysochloris asiatica | reverse complement strand
ATCAAAGATGACAGCCTTCACTATGGGTTGCACCTCAATATAAAGAAAACAAATATCCTCACCACTGGACCAATATCCATATAAATGAAGAAAAGACTGAAATCGCCAAAGAATTTATTTTGCTCAGATCAACCATCAAAGTTCATGGAAGTAGCAGTCAAGAAATTAAACATATTGCATTGGGAAAATCTGCTACACACGACCTCTTTAAAGTGTTAAAGAACAAGGATCTCTGTTTGAGGACCAAGGTGCACCTAACATTAGCCATGGTATTTTCAATAACATCATATGCATGTGCAAGTTGGACAATGCCTAAGGAATACTATAGAAGAATCGATGCATTTGAGTTATGGTGTTAGAGGAGAATAATGAAAGTACCATGGACTGTCAAAATAACAAACAGATCTCTGTTGGAAGAAGTACAACCAGAATAGAATGCTCCTTGGAAGCCAGGTTGGCTAGTCTTCATCTCTCATACTTCGGTTATATATTGTCAGAAGACACCAGTCACTGGAGAAGGTAAAGGTTAGAGAAAAAGAGGAAGAACTCCAAGGAGATGGATTGGCACAGTGACAGTAGCAATGGGCTCAGGCGTAGCTATGTTTGTGAGGTTGACCTAGGATCAGGCAGTGTTTCATTCTGTTGTGAACAGAGTGGCTATGAGTGGGTACCGACTTGATGGCACCTAACAAAAACAACAACATGTGGGCAATGAATAAGTGAAGAGGAATGGTGTTGCATCCTTCGTCAAAAAGAGCATTTCAATATCTATACTGAAGTACGATGCTTTCTGTGGTAGGAGAATATTAATATGACTACAAGAAAGACCAGTTAATACAACTTACTCAAATATACACACCAATCACAAAGGTCAATGATGATGAAACTGAAGAATTCTATCAATTTCTTCAGTCTGAAACTGGTCAAATATTCAACCAAGATGCATTGATCATTAGTGATAATTGCAATGTGAAAGTTGGAAAGAAGGAGTAAGAATTAATAGTTGGATCATGAGACCTTGGTAATAGAAACAATGCTGAAAATCTCATGACAAAATTTTACAAGACCGATTAATTTTTCAACAACATAAACTGTGACTGTTCACATGGACCTCACCAGGTGCAATACATAGGAATCAAACTGGCTACAGGTATGGGAAGAGACAATGGAGAAGTTCAATATCATGAGTCAAAACAATGCAGGGAACAACTGTGGTACAGATCATCAATTGTTCATGCTGAAGTAGAAGAAAATTAAAACAAATCCATGAGTACCAAAATAGGACCATGAGTATATCCTATCATAATTTAGAGACCATTTTGAGAACAAATTTGGTTCATTTGATGTGAAAGCTGAACAGTGAATAAGGAAGACCATAGAAGAATTGATGCCTTTGAGTTGTGGTGTTGGAGGAGAATACTGAAAGTGCCATGGACTGCCAAA
>NW_006408549.1:10633522-10660220 GCF_000296735.1 Chrysochloris asiatica | reverse complement strand
GCTGGAGAAGGATGTCATGCTGGGTGAGGTGGAGGGTTAGAGAAAAAGGGGAAGACCCCTAACAAGGTGGATTGGCCAGGTGGCATAATTGATGGACTCAAGTGTAGCAGCGGTAGTGAGGTTGGACCAGGATCGGACATTGTTTCGTTCTGCTGTGCATCGGGTCGCTATGAGTCGGTTCCAACTCGATGGCACCTGACAACAACAGCAATAACAGACACTAATTACTGAAGACCTGAAGAACATCATACAAGATGAAAGCAAAAGGTGATTTAAAAAACCACAACAACAAGAAAGAAAAGACCAATGTGGATGTCAGAAGACAGTTTGAACTTTGCTCTTGAACATAGAAAAGCTAAAGTGACTAAAAAATGATGGAGTAAAAGGGCTGAACGGGAAATGTCAAAAGGCAGCAGGTAAAGTCAAATATTACAATGAAATGTCCTAAGACCTGGGATTAGAAAGCCAAGAGGGAAGAACACTCTCAGCATTTCTGAAGCTGAAAGAACTGAAGAAAGAAAATCAAGCCTTGGTTGCAATATTGAAGGATTTTATGGGTAAATCCACCACTTATCTGTCATTTTGTCACACTGTGATGAAGTGTGTGTTAATGTGATGCTAGAAGCTATGCCACTGGTATTTTAAATAAAAGCAGGATCACTCATGGTGGATAGGTTTCAACAGAGGTTTTAGACAAAGACTGACTAGGAAAAAGGAGAGGAAGACCACTTCTAGTAGGCTAGCTACTACAAATCTTATGAATAGCAGGGCAACATTGTCAGATATAGTGCCAGAAAGTGAGCCCCTCAGGTGGGATGACACTCAAAATGTGATTGAAAAGAGTTGCCTCCTCAAAGTGGAGTTAACCTTAAAGACATAAATGGAGCAAACTTTCAAGGCCTACGTTTGCTGATGTGGCACAATCCAAAATAGGAAGAAACACCTGCAAACATTCATTAATTATTAGAATGTAGAATGTATGAATCATGAATTTAAGAAAACTGGATGTCTTCAAAAATGAAATGCAATACATAATGATCAACATCCGAGACATTAGTGCACTGAAATGGGACTGGTATTTGCCATTTTGAGTCTGACAATCACATGGTGTATTACCCAGGTAATGGCAAATTGAAGAGGAATGGCATCACATTCATTGTCAAAAAGAGAATTTCAAGATCTATATTGAAGTACAATGCTGCCTGTGATAGGATAAAATCCATTAGCTAGTAAGGAAGACCAGTTAAATTTATGCACCAACCCCTAAAGCCAATGATGATGAAATTAAGAATTCTACCACAGAGAAAGTGAGGAAGACCCCAACGAGATGGAATGGCCAAGTGGCAGCATCAATGGACTCAAGTGCGGCAACAGTAGTGAGGATGTCCCAGGATTGGGCAGTGTTTCATTCTACTGTGCATAAGGTCACTATGAGTCGGCACTAACTCGATGTCACCTAACAAACAACAACAACCAACTTCTTCTGTCTCAAATTGATCAAACATGCAGTCATGATGCATTGGTAAATACTGGTGATTGGAATGCAAAAGCTGAAGACAAGTAAGTCATCAATTGAAAAATATGACCATGGTGATAGAAATGATGCTGGAGATCACATGACAGAATTTTGTAATACCAAGGACTTATTCATTGCAAACTCCTTTATGCAAAAGCATAAAAGGTGACATACACAAGATGGTATAGTTCTCACCAGATGGACTACTCAGAAATTAAATTTGCTATGTCTGTGCGAAGAGATGAGGGAAAAGCTCAATATTATCAGCCAAAACAAGTGCGGGGAACGACTGTGGAAATTTTACTTCTACAAGTTCAGGCTGAAGCTAAGAAAATTAAAACAAGTCAACCAAGTCAAAGTATGCCCCTGAATACATCACATCTGAATTTAGAGGTCAACTCAAGGACAGATTTGATGCATTTGGCACTAATAACTGAAAACGAGAAGGTTATGGGATGACATAAAGTACATCATACATAAAGAAAGCAAAAGGTCATTAAGAAGACAGGAAAGACAACAAAGACCAAAATGGGTGTCAGAAGAAACTCTGAAACTTGCGCTTAAGTGTATAGAAGCTTAAACAACTCGAAGAAAACAGGAAGTGAAAAAGCTGAACAGAAAATTCCATAGGCCTGTTCAAGAAGATAAAGTCATGTATTAGAATGAAATGTGCAGAACCCCACTTAGAAAACCCAAAGGGAAGAACACATTCAGCATTTCTCATGCTAAAAGTCCTGGGGCAGAAAAAAAGGTAAGCCTCCAGTTGAAGTACTGAACGAATTGTTGGGCAAAATAACAAATGATGCATGACGTATCAAAAGCAGAAGTAAGGAATACACAGTCACTGTACCAAAATGAACTAGTCTATGCTTACCAATTTCAAAAGGCAGCATATGATCAAGAAATGATGGCATTGGAGGAAAAAGTCTAAACTGTATTGAAGACACTGGTGGAAAAAAAGGCTGCAATAATTGATGGAATACAAACTGAACTGCTTCAATAGATGAACACAGCCATGGAGGGTCTCAGTAGACTATACCAAGAAATTTGGAAAATGGCTACCTGGTCAATTAATTAGAAGAAACCCATATGTGTGCCCATTCCAAAGAAATATGAGCCAACAGAATGCAGAAATCATTGAACAATATCACTAATATCACATGTATATAAATTTTTGCTGAAGAGAACTAAAAAATGGTTGCAGCTTTACATCAACAAGTTGCGGCCAAAATTCAAGCTCGATCAGAAGAGGATGTGGAATGAAGAATAACACTGCTGATATCAGATGGGTCTTTGCTGAAAGCAGAGAATACCAGAAATATATTTATTTGCGTTTTATTGACTATGCAAGGGCATTAGACTGTGCAGATCATGACATACCATGGACAGCACGGTGAAGAATGAGTATTCCAGAACACTTAACTGTGTTCAAGAAGAACCTATACTTAGATCAAGAGGTAGTTGTTAGAACAGAACACAAGGTACTGAATCATTTAAAATCAGGAAAGTCATTCACCAGGGCTGTATCCTCTTTCTATAATTATTCAATCTGTATGCTGAGCAAATAATAAAAGAAGCTGGATTGTATGAAGAAAAACTGGAGGAAGTTTTTCCGGACTGGAGGAAAATCCATAAACAACCCATGATATGTAGGTGACATAACATTACTTATTGGAAGTAAAGAGGGCTGAAAATACTTATGATGAAGATCAAAGATTATACCATTCAATATAGATTGCATTTTAATGTAAAGAAAACAAAAATAAACAACTTGACAAATAAATAATATCATGGTACACTGAGGAAAGATTGAAGTTGTTGAAGACACCAATTTCCTTGGATCTATAATCAATACTCATGGAAGCAGCAGAGAAGAAATTAAATGATGTATTGCATTAGGCAAATTTGCTGCAAGATAACCCTTTAAAAAGTGTTAAAGAATACGAGAAATGGACGATACATTGAAAGGGCAAAGGACTAGAATTGAAGAGATAGAAACCAGAACTCGTGAGCTAGAAGACAAAATCTCTCAACACTACTAAGATAGAAGAACAAACACAAAAAAGGATAAAAAAAATCTGAAGAAGGCCTAAGATTCATGTTGGATAACATGATGAGGAATAACATAAGAATTATAGACATTCCATAACAGGAACAATCACAGAAGTCCACAGAGGAGATAGTTAAAGAGCTTCTGGAAGAAAATTTTCCTAACATCATGAAAAGTGAAAAGATAAGCATTCAAGAAGCTCAACGAACCCCAGGATGGATAGACCCTAAAAGACAATCACCAAGACATATAATAATCAAGCTCTCCAAAATCAAAGATAAAGACAGCATCTTGAAAGCAGCTAGGCAAAAGAGAAATATAACATACAAAGTCAAGAAAATCAGATTAAGCTCTGATTTCTCAACAGAAACCATGCAGGCAAGAAGGCAATGAGAAAGAAAAAACTGCCACCCAAGAATCCTCTACCCAGCAAAGCTGTCAATCAAATATGATGGTGTAATCAAAACATTCCAGGATAAGCAGAAGCTAAGGGATTTTGCCAAAGCCAACCCTGCTATGAAAAACATCCTAAAGGAAGTTCTGTGGACTGAGAACCAACAAGAACATACAACTACAGAATGACGTACATGGCAGCATCAACATGAACTCAGTTGACAAATGGAAGAGTCAAGAACAGAATAAAATTATAAGAACAGAAAAAAAAAAAAAAAAGTGTTAAAGAGGAAACATGTCACTTACTTTGAGGACTAGGGTGCACCTGACCCAAGCCAGGGTATTTTCAATTGCCACATATAGAAATTGGACAGTGAATAAGGAAGACCACAGAACTATTAATGCATTTGAATTACAGTGTGGAACTATTAACATGGACTTCCTGAGTTGTCCAGGGGAAGGATTTTCCCAGGATCCTTGCTCAGTCAGCTTTGAAGATTAATCCTTAGCAAGTTTCTATGACTTTTGACTTTGGGATTTAATCCTGAATTTGCCCTTCCTCCTACTTTTGTGGGAGTCTCTATTCATGCCTCACCTAACAAAAGACAGCAACTCTGGCCATATAGCCAAGTTACATTTTCATCTTGTAAAAACCCAAACTTGCAGACAGTACCCATTTGACCTAGCCTCGATGGCTTGGTAATCAGAACTCGACCAGAGGAAAATTACCAAAAAAAAAAAAAAAAAATTTGATAAAGGAAATAAGGATAAATTGCTACAATTTGATGAACCTGACCTATACTTATGGAGGCAGTAACTCTAAATACCAACAGCGAGGAAAGGAGTCTTCACATCAAGCATCAATGCTATTCCCTCATAGATCGGGATGGACAACTTAAACACTGGCTACTAAAATGAGGGAGTGATAAAGGCACAAAGTACTGAGTTACAAGGTTTCAAGAGGGGGTTACAAGGTTTTAAGAGTGTGGTGGGGGAGAAAGAGGCCCCACTGAATAGTTTTCATCTTGTCTAGATGGGTCTGGTGAAAAGAGATAGCGATAAGATGGAGCTATGATTCAATAGTGAATAATAGCCATCATGACTAATTGCGACTGTCACAATTGTAAAGGCAGAAGTTTTGTAACAAAAACAGGGGAGTGGTTAATCTTATAGTCCAGACACAGAGGACCCTAGGACCATCAAGGGAGAAGAGCATACGCAGAATGCAGGACCTTATCCAGAGAAACAGTGACACCAGAGATGGAGGCAGAGATGGGGTCATGGAGAGGGGTAGTTGCTGAGGACTCTAGATTCATGGTAAGAAATGGACTAAGAGCTGGTGACCAGGAGATTGACTTGAAGAATGTGCCCTTTAGAGGTGTAAATTATTATATATGCCTGAGTGTTGTTGTTTAAATAAATAAATAAATAAAAAGCTTAAGTGAATGGAGGGGACTATAATCATTGTAATTATACAAGGTACATGATTTGTTGAATATTAAACTAATGATCTGCCCTGTAAACTTTGACTCAATCAAAAAAAAGAAAAAGAAAGAAAGAAAGAAATGGAAAACACAATAATGAAAAGGCAAAGGAGCAGAACTGAAAAGATGGAAGCCAGAATCAGTGAGCTTGAAGACAAATCTCTCAATAATGCTAAGAGAGAAGAACAAGCAGAAAAACAGAATAAAGAAATCTGAAGAAAGCCTAAGACCCACGTGGGATAACATGAATAGGAATTAACTTGAAGCTGATAGGAATTCCAGAACAGGAAGGAACAAAACAACAACAACAAAAACTACAAAAGAGATACTGGAAAAACTGTTAGAAGAAGAGAACTTCCCTAACATCTTGAAGGATGAGAAGACAAGCATCTAAGAAGCTGATAGAACTACAGGAAAGATAAACCCCAAGAGAAAAATCACCAAGACATATCATAATCAAACTTTCCAAAACCAAAAACCAATAGAGAATCCTGAAAGCTGCTAGGAAAAAAAGAAATGTTACATACAAAGGAAAGTAAAAACAATTAAGCTCTGATTACTCAGTAGAAACCATGCAGGCAAGAAGACAATGGGGAGACATATACAAAACTCTGAAAGAAAAAAAACTACCAAGAGTCATATCCCCAGCAAAGTTGTCAATCAAATATGAGGATGAAATCAAAACATTCCAGGATAAACAGAAATTAAGGGACTTTGTAAAGGCCAAACCAGCACTCCAAAACATACTAAATGGAATTCTTTTGAATGAGAATCAATAAGACCAGACAACAACCAGAGACTGACATACATAGCAATAACATATGAACCTCAGTCCAGAGATGGAAGAGTCCAAGGCAAAACAAAACTACGAAATTGAAATTAAGGATTTTGGAAGGTCAGTCCATGAACAGGACAGCCATAAAGCGAAAAAAGTATAGTAACAGAGACCCAGGTGGTTAGGAAGTCATATACATCTCAGAATAGAGCAATCTGTCAAAAAAAGAGGAAGACTTTAATAAAGTATATGGTAAACTCAAAGAAACTAGATACATTTCCATATAGAATCAAGAAGAGAAATATCCAAAAGAGTATGGAAACACTAACGCTCTGCACAAATTAACAAGAAAAATGAATTCAGCATAGGAAGGCATATGGATCGAAGAAACCAGCAGCAACACAAAAAAACAAAACAGCATAATGTCAGCAATTAATCCATACCTATAGATAATTATACTAAACGTCTAAGGATTGAATGCACCAGTCAAGAAGCAAAGAGTGGTAGAATGGAAAGTAAGTAGAAGAAAGTAAGATCCTGCAACATGCTGTCTCCAAGAGACTGACCTAACACACAAAGACAAAAACTGATTAAAATTAAAGGATGGAAAAATTATATCAAGTTAATTGCAATAACAAATGAACAGGAGTGGCAATATTAATCTCAGACAAAGTAAACTTTAAAATCTCATAGCTAATGGGTCAATTGAAGAAGAGGACATAACCATAATAAATACATATGCTCGAAAGAAAGAGTACCAAACTACAAAAGGTAAGCCCTAACACAATGGAAAGAAATAGACACCTCTACAATAATAATCATGTCAGATGGATCTTGGCTGAAAGCAGAGAACACCAGAAAATGTTTACCTCTGCTTAATTAAGTACTCAAAGGCTTATAATTGTGTGGATAATGACAAGGTATGGACAACATTGTGAATTATGAGTATTACGGAACACCTAACTGTGCTCAAGAAGAATCTGTATGTAGACTAAGAGGCAGTTGTTAGAACAGAACAAGGGAACACCGAATGGTTTAAAATGAGGAAAGGTGTGCACCAGGGTTGTATTCTTTCCCCATATTTATTCAATCTGTATGCTCAACAAGTAAACAAAGAAGTCAAAGCTGGACTCAAGACACTGCAAAAAACAAGGTTCCAATAATTGACAGAATACAAATTGATTTGTTTCAATAAGCTGATGCAGCATTGAAGGTGCTCACTCTTCTATGCTAACAGATTTTAAAGCCAGCTCCCTGGCCAATTGATTGGAAGATATCCATATTTGTGCCCATTCCAGAGAGAGGAGACACAATGGAATGTAGAAATCATTGGACATTATCATTAACATCACAAGCAAGTAAATTTTTGCTAAAGATACTTAAAAAATGGTAGCAGAAGTACATCAACAGGAAGTTTCCAGAAATTCAAGTCCATTTCGAAGAGAATAGGGAACAAAGGATACCGCTGCTGATATCAGTGGAACATGGCTAAAAGCAGAGAAACCAGAATGATGTTTGTTTTTGTTAAGTACCGTCAAGTCGGTTCCGACTCATAGTGACCCTCTATAGGGTTTCTGAGGAGCAGTTGGTGGGTTTGAAGGACTGACCTTGTAGTTTGCAGTTCAGTTTTATCATACAGCACCACACCAGGAGCCCAGAATGATGTTTACCTGTGCTTTATTGACTATGCAAAGGTATTTGTGTGTATCAAAAAATACTATGGATAGCATTATGAAGAATGGCCATTTCCATAACACTTAATTGTGCTCATGAAAAATCTATACCTAGGCCAAGAGACAGTCACTTAAACAAAACAAGGGGAAACTAAATGGTTTAAAAATCAGGAAAGCTGTGTGCCAGGGTTGTATCCTTTCATCACAATTATTTAACCTGCATGCTGAGCAAATAATCCAAGAAGCTGGACTATATGAAGAAGGATGTGGTAACAAGATTAGAGGAAAACACATTAACAACCTGTGGTATGCACATGATACAACCTTGCTTACTGGAAGTGAAGAGGACTTAAAACACTTAACTGATAAAGATCAAAGACTGCAGACTTCAGTATGGATTGCACCTCAATGAGAGAAAAAGATTGAACCAATAAACAAAATCATGACAAAGAAAAGAATGAAATTTCCAGACTTCATTTCCTCAACTCCACCATCAATGCTTATGGAAACAACAGTCAAGAAATCAAACAATGTATTTTATTTAGGTAAATCTACTTCAAAAGATCTCTTTGAAGTGTTAAAGAGCAAAGATACCACTTTGAGGACTAAGGTATGCCACACCCAAGCCATGCTATCTCCAATCACATCATATGAAAATGACAGTTGGATAACAAATAAGAAAGACTATAGATGAATTGATGCATTTGAATTATGGTATGGTTAAGAATAGCATGGGCTTCCAGAAGAACTAACAAATGTGTTTTGGAAAAAAATTAACCAGAACGTTCCTCAAAAGCACGGTTGGAAAGCCTCTGTCTCTCCTATTTTAGACATATTGTCAGGAAGGACCAGTAGCTGGAGAAGGATATCATGTTTGGTAAGATGGAGGATCATAGAAAAAGAGCAAGATCCCCAATGAGACAGACTGACACAATGGCAGCCACAGTGGGCCCAAACATTACAATTGTGAGCATGGTGTAGGTTTCATTCTGTTGTGCACAGCGCTGCTAAGAATCAAAATCAACGTGATGTCTAACAACAACATAGTTGAGATTTCATTATGAGCAAACAATTAACCTTTACCACATATTTAAAATTCACTTATAACAGAAAAAATAAATCACCGAAGAACAAGTATAGCTTGCCCCATTTCATAGTTCTCTGTATGTACGATTAAACCCACAATTTACTTATTTAGGATTTTTGGAGTGTTCCCTACTCCAGAGTTATCTAGCCTTTCCTTATAACATATTACTTGCAACCCAAGAATGAACTTTTAAATCTTCAGGCAGTTCCTAATAAAACAAAATAAAAGTCATTTTCAAATATTACACATCATGGTTGTTTATCTGGATATGCAACACAGAAAAATACATATATAATAGAAAATTCTATAACTTGATTTAAAATATCCTTAATTAGATAGTAAAATACCTGTTGAATGAGTGAGGGTTCGCACAGGATTACCTGTAAAAATGTCCCTTTAAGTAAAGGCTACAATTTTCAAAAAGCATTTCATAACTGCTCATTCAACTTCCTTGCCCACCTAGACTTAATTCAGAGGGTGAACAAATTTGAGCGTCTTGGCCAGCCAGAGCTTTCCAGAGCATTGTGTATAGCTGTGGAGTTCTAAGGCTCAGCACACTGGTAATCATCACTGAAACTCCCTGTGAAGGGGAAGGAGACAACCAGTAACCAGCAAGCAAAGAGAATCACCGCATAAGACTGTTACACTGTAAAACTATAAAACCACAGTTACAAAATTTTTTTTTAATTAAACATAAATTAAAAAGTGTAAACCTCTTTACAAGATGTCTCATTATGACTGAAAGCAACTGAGAACCAATCTTGGACATACAGCTTCATACTAGATGCCAGAAGCATAATATTTAGTGAACAAAAAGGAGACTTTGTTATGATTTTATGATGCATTCATTCTTTCCAGTGTAATGTTTTAAAAATTAAAGGTTGTTCATTTCATTCATATAATTAAGTCACCCAAATTACTCCCCATTTCCTAGATAAAGCAATCTTAGCACAAAAGAATAATTGATGACCCGAAATCATTTGTTTCCAAATCATTTTCCTGTACACAACAAAATTCCGCTTCAGTTCTAAGATTTTGACAAGTTCATTCACATTTCCATAAATTTACCCATGCTCAGCAATTCATTTTAGGGAGCATGGTGTCTCTGTAAAGTTAGCACTGGACTCAGAAGCACAAGGTCAGCAGTTCAAGCCCACCAGCTGCTCTGCAGGTAAAAGATAAGGTTTTCTGCTCCAGTAAAGATCTATAGCCTCAGAAATGCTATACAGGGGGGCTCTATGAGTCAGAACCAACTCAATGACACTTAACAACAACTGCATTTTATTTTAAATGTCCTTTCCACACACTCCTACTTGTGCAACATACTCTTTAATATTACAAACAAGGGTTGTCTCCACTTAATAATCGTTCTCACTGTCCCGAAAAGACACCATACAGTGATACACATCGCTAGCTATAATTCTCTATACTTCAAGAAATTTTTTTATAAAGGAATTTTTGAAAGACCATCAAAATGTAGCAAAGCATCCAAGTAGACAACTTGTTATAAAGAACAGATTTATATTTTTTTGACATACTTTCTTCATTGAGGTGAAATTCACATAACATAAAATTAACCATTTTCAAAATGCTTAAGTCAGTAGCAATTAAGACATTCATAATAAGGAGCTCTGGTAGTGTAGTGGTTACGAATCGGGCTGCAAACCTTAAGGTCAGCGGTTCGAAACTACCAGCCGCTCCGCAGGAGAAAGATGAGGCTTTCTACTCCCGTAAAGATTTACACCCTCGGAAACCCTGTACAGGGTCGCTATGGGTCGGACCTGACTAGATGGCACTTAACAACAACAACAATGTTGTATAGTCACTA
Organism: Chrysochloris asiatica; assembly: GCF_000296735.1. Lineage (NCBI taxonomy): Eukaryota > Metazoa > Chordata > Mammalia > Afrosoricida > Chrysochloridae > Chrysochloris > Chrysochloris asiatica. Next base: position 10,649,414 of record NW_006408549.1, on the reverse strand, counting down.
TTTCTATGTAATTCAAAATATTTTCATCATCCCAAAAGAAAATCTCAGACCCATTAGGACGTCTCTACCAATCCCTTTTCCCCCACAGCTAGGGCTGGCAAACACCAATCTGTGTCCTGTTTTGATGATTTACCTATCCTAAATATTTCATAGAAATAGAATAGTACAATGTGTAACGCTGTATGTCTGGATTCCTTGATTTGGCATAAATGTATTCAAGGTCCATCCATGTTGTGGTATGTATCAATACTTCACTCCTTTATATGGCTGTAGCTATTGTTGTCAAGTGCCTTCCAATCAGTTCCAACTCATAGCATCAACCCTGTACAGGGTAACTCAGCAGTGACTGATGGGTTTGAACCGTCGACCTTGTGGTTACCAGTCCAGTGCTTATCCTACAGAACCACTGCTTATAAGCACCATATTTTGTTTATCTGTTCATTACTTGATGAACATTTAGGTTGCTTCTACCTGTTGGCTATTGTGAACTGTGTTTCTATGACTATTAAAGCATTTGTTTGAGTGAGTGTTTTCAATTCTTTTGGGTAATATACATAAGAGTAGTATTTCTGAATCATATGGCAATTCTATGTTTAACTTTTAGAAGAACAGTCAAAAAATTACCCACCAAGTTTATTTTATAGTGGTTGTGCAATTTTATATTTTCTCCAGCAGTGTACAAGAGTTCCAATTTCTCTATATTCTCACCAACACTTGTCACGTCCCAATTTGCTTATTATTACTATTATTAACTATAGGAGCTCTAGTAGCGTAGTGGTTACAAATCGGGCTGCTAACCTCATGGTCGGCAGTTCAAAACTACCAGCTGTTTCGTGGGAGAAAGATTAGGCTTTCTGCTCCCATAAAGATTTACAGTCTCGGAAACCCTGTACAGGGTCACTATGAGTCGAAACCAACTCCACAGTACTTAACAACAACAACAACATAGCTATCCTAATGGGTGTGAAGCGGTATCTCATTGTAGTCTTCACTTGTATTTCTCTAATGACTAATGAGGAGTCCTGGTGTGACGCTGCAGGATAATGTGCTGGACCACAAGTTCAGTGTGAGCCACAAACTTGGTGGTTCAGACCCACTAGCCGATCCTTGGAAACCCTATATATGGGCACTATGGGCACTTAATAGGAACAATAACAAATAACTAATGAAGAGTTTCTAGGGGGCACAAATAGTTAATGTGCTTAACTGCTAAATGAAAGGTTGGAGGTTCAAGTACATTTAGAGGCACCTCAGAAAAAGGGTCTGGTTATCTACTTCTAAAAATCAGCCATTGAAAACACTACAGAGCACTGAGGTCATTCCATTCTGATGCACATGGGGTCATCATGAGTCAGAATTGTCTTGATGGCAACTGTTTTTTTAACTGGTTAATGATTAATGATGCTGGGCATCTTTTCCATGTTCCTGATGATTTATAGATCTTCTTTGTAGAAATCTCTGTTCAAGTCCTATGTCCATTTTTTTAAAACACTGGACTGTCTCTCTGTTATTGAGTGGAACAGATTCTTATTGCATAGAGCCCAGGGATTAAGCAATAGTCTTTCTAAAGTCTTCAGAGATCAGAGTGACCAGCACACCTTAGCTTTGGCAAATTTATTTTCTTTATAGCTAAAAGAAAAAAATACCTAAAAATGTGAATAAATAAAAGGAATCATTCTTCTAAACTCCTGATCATCTGCCAAGATTGATAGTAAATTCTTAAATACAGTACCAGAAGGTTTTTTATATAGTATCCAAAAGTTAGGAATAGAAACTTAGATGTTGGAAATTACCCTTCAAACAAACTATGGAATTAAAATGAATATATCAACAACTGTAAAAGCTGTATAATTTCATGGGAAACTTTAAAAAACAAAAACAAAACTTGAGATCTATATCACCCAATATACATAAATCAATTCAAAATAGGCCCACATCATTAGTAATCAGCAAAATGTAAATTTAAATTTGAACTGAGACACCATGGAACATCAATAGAATGGTTAAAATAAAAATATATATTGACTACATCCAGTGTTGGAGAGGATGCAGACCAACAGAAACTCACATATATTGCTGGTGGAATGGTAATCTGGAAAACTGTTCAACAGTTTCATAACTACTTTGTAGCTCTACCATCAAACTAACTACCAGCCATTCCACTCCTAGGTATTTATCCAAGAGAAATAAATATATAGGGCCACAATGGAAGTGCTGTACAAAAATGTTTATAGAAACTTTACTCATAATAATTGTTGTTGTTGTTGTTAAGTGCCGTCAAGTCGGTTCCGACCCATAGCGATCCTGTACAGGGTATCCGAGGGTGTAAATCCTTACGGGAGTAGAAAGCCTCATCTTTCTCCCGCGGAGCGGCTGGTAGTTTCGAACCGCTAACCTTAAGGTTCACAGCCCGATTCGTAACCACTACGCTACCAGAGCTCCTTACTCATAATAATAAGACAATGGAAACGGCTCCAATGTTGATCACCAGCAGAACTGATAAAATGGAGTTTATTAATACATGGATTAACTTCGAAAATACTCGGAGTGCAAGAAAATGTACTGAAAAAAGAACATACACCTCCATTCTGAGATTCTCAGATTATGGTCTTAGGAATCTGCAATTTTAACACCTAACCTACATATTTCTGGCAAAAAGCTATCAAGATCACTTTGAAAAACACCATAATGAGAATGAAGAAAGATAATATGAGTCACAAAACATCTTCACAACTGATTTAAAACTCTTTAAGGAATAATTTCCATTCTATCTATTTTATACTATGGTCTATTTTATTGAGAAGGGAGTTGAGGAGTCTTGTACATGAAGAAGGAGCTCTGGTAGCGTAGTGGTTACGAATCGGACTGCGAACCGCAAGGTCTGCAGTTCGAAACTACCAGCCGCTCCGCGGAAGAAAGATGAGGCGATCTGCTCCCGTAAAGATTTACAGCCTCGGAAACCCTGTTCAGGGTCGCTATGGGTCGAAAACGACTCGACGGCACTTAACAACAACAACAACAATGTAGTAAATGAACTGTGAATAAAAATGGTGCCAGAAGTTGGAGTTACCACATTACATTTTTTTTCAGGGCCGGGGTGGGGGAAAACACTCTTTTATCACCGAGGACTTGTATTATACAATTATTGGAAAAGACCTAATGTAAGAGTGGCCCCAACTCTTCACCTCATCCTGTTTCCATACCCTTTGCAATGTGTCTTTGTAGCTCTTCCGTTATGTGTTGAGAGTCTATTTTTTCATCCCTTGGATCTGGGCTAGACCTGTATGATGTGTTTTGACCAATAGAATTCAATGGAAGGACTAATTCTGTGCTAATTCTGAGTCTAGGTCTCCAAGACATCTCTATGCATAAGATTTCACTCTTCTTCTCTACAACTGCAGTAGTACAAGACCAGGAGAACTTGCAATAGAAGCAGCAGCTTTAATTATCTTCAATTCTCAGTATGACCTTGCCAGAAGAATACTGGTGCATTAATAAGCCTTAGCAAGATCAACAGAAAAACCTCGGAGTTGCTCCACCAAATCATAAGAAAACGCAAATCATTACTGCAAAATAGACTATAAGAACCAAGAAAGAAGATAATGAACAGAAGAATTTTGAATCGAAGGCAAAGAAAGTGTTTAGAGATACGTATGGCAAGAAGGAGCAGGAATCACAAAAGTCAAATATTCCTACAGAGATAAGTAAAACTGAGCATGCACATTCAGTTTATGTCCTAATAAGCCACTGTTTACTTTAATAAAATAATTTCTTTGAAGTAACTGAAGCAGAATCTAAAAACCTATGGGTTAAGGAGTATGAGAAAGAGATAGGAAATATATACGAATCTATTACCAAATAAGTAAAAGAATGGAGTGTGATATTGCTGTTGGTGTTCAATGATGTCAAATTGATTCCAGCTCATAGGAATTGGTACAGGGTTTTCAAGGAGCAGCTGGTGAGTTTGAACCATCAATCTTGTGGTTCAAACTACTTTGTGGTCCAGGGCTGTATCTCACAGTGCCACACCAGGACTCCATAGTAATCAGACAGGAAGTGAAATTCCAAGAGGTATCTTGGGCATGCAGTAAGCCACCAACCACTCCAAGGGAAAATGAGGGTCTCTACTAGTGTAAAGATTTCAATAGAGGCACTATCAGTCAGCTCCACAGCAGTGGATTTAAGCTTGGGCTTTGATTCTTCCTACTACTGAGGGCTTGCTTTTCTAATAAAGATGGAAATTTGAGTTAATCTAAATAATAATTTGAAGATGAAAATAATGGGATGAAGACATAGGAAAGAGAGTGAGAAATTATTCTTTCCAACTTTAACAGAAAAGAGACAAAAAGGATGGATACAAGTACAACAGGATTTGAGGCTTGGTAGCCGAAAGCAGAGGGAGTTCTTCTCTGGTAGCTCTGCTTGCACTCTGAAGTCCAAGACAATGTTATCTTCAAGAGGGAAAGGGAAGGTTAGAGTACTTAGAGAGTTGAGAGTGCAGAGAATGGAACGGCTGCTGTGAAGGGAAGGAAAGAGTTAAAGTAGGATTGATGGGCGACAATAAGACACAGAGAATTTGGTGTCCATTAATCTACAGTATTGTTGTTATATGCCTTCAAGTTGGTTCAGACTCATAGTAAACCTGTCTAAAGTTTCCAAGGAGCAGATGATGGGTTTAAACTGCCTACACTGCAGTTAGCAGCCCAGTGCTCATCCTACAGCATCACACCCGGACTCCTGAAATCTATGGTTATTGTTGTTACATGCCATTGAGTCAGTTTGGACTCATAGCAACCCTGTATAGGATATCTGAGGCTTTTAATTTTTATGAGAGCAGAAAGCCTCATTTTTCCCCAACGGAGCAGCTGGCAGAATTTTATGATTGGACACAATAACTTCTTTCTGAATGCTCAGCTTCTCAGTGCTGGCAAACAGCTAGATTAAGCAGAGCATACAGGGTCGCTATGGGTCAGAACCGACTCGAAGGCATTTAACAACAACAACAACAACAAGGGTTAGACAAGCCAGAGAGAGGACAGCGGGACAAGAAGTGTAGGGTACTATAATGAAAGAGTGTGAAAGGATGTATCAAGGAATCTAAAAGGTGAGAGAAACAGGTGAAGATGACATGAGGATTATATGTCTAATAGTGATACAGAAGAAGGATACATTTTTGGATTTAGAGTCTAGATGAGATTTAAAAAAAAAGTGATTTGGAATAGAAGAACAGAAGAGCTAGAGGTTATTAACAGAGTGCGAAGTGACTGATGTGATTGAGAATGTAATGGAGAATGGATTATGTTCCAGAGTGATCAGGAAAATACCATGAAATATCATGGCAGGTATGTTAAAGAAGAGCGACCAGGAAAATTCATCCATCATGCATGTGGCTAGAGACGCCAATTACAATGACGGCAGAATTGGGATTTAGGGTAGAAAGAAAGACTGAGTTAGGAAGGTTGAGAAGTCATCTAGAGAGCCACAGGTGGACAGTAGAGGAGAGAGAGAGAGAATGCGTGACAGTCAAACAGAATGAGACAGGAAGGAGCTGCAGTGTTTGTTTGATTTGCTTTATTTGCTTTTATAAGCAAGGAGAAGTAAATGATCTGGGAAGCAGCAATACGGAAACAAAGACAAACCACCAGACTTAATCCACAGGTGGTCAGAGAATTGAAGAAATAAGAGTTTCCATTGAAGAAGGCTTCAGAGGAACAATTCTATGAGAAAAGTCAGGCTTCAATGAATGTCAAGAGGTAAAAGTGATGTTCAATAAAGTGCTTAAGAATAAATGGGGTTAAAAGGAGAGGTAAAAATATGGGAATAATCTAAGACTGCCCTCTGAAAACACACACAGAATAATAAGGACACAAGAGTTCAGAGGAGGACAAATGACCAAATAGGTCACCTTATGACAGTGAGCAAAGATAACAAGGATGCATAGCATTTTGAACTAGAAAATATCAAAACTGCAGTGAGCATCCAGGCCTCTCAGCAGTCAACTATGTTTAGGCAAGATGGGACAGGTACAGTGCCTCCAGAAAGAGTCAGCTAACTGGAATTCAGCATCTTGTAGGGGAAATTCAAATCTCAATAGTTAACCACTCTGTGTCAGGAGTGATTACAAACTAAAGATACTAGGTTATCATTTCTCAAAATGTGATCAATACTTCATCATCAACCAGCAATAGAGTCACCTGGAGAGCTCCTTAAAATATAGACTGCTAGCCCCATCCTGGTGTGGCAGTAGAGGATAATGTGCTGGACCGCAAGGTTGGCTTGAACCACAAGGTCAGCTGAACTGCTCACTAGCCACTCCTCAGAAACCCTATACAGGGTTACTATGAGCTAGCACTTAACGACAACAAACCCCAACACAGACTCACAGCATTAGAATCTCAGGGGTGAAGCTCTGAGTTCATCCTTCAGAGAATCATCAGAAAAGTAAGGGTCAGAGTGAGTGAGATGGAGGAAGAGCTATGGAAATGACATTTTTAACAAGCACCAACTCCCTCTCAACATTTTCACATTTACGTGGTTCATGATAAATACATGGTGTGGTGCTGTGGAATAATGCACGGGACCGCAAAGTTTAAACTCATCAGTCGCTCCTTGGAAACCCTACACAGGGTCGCTATGAGTCAGAACTGACTGACTCAGTGGCACTTAACAACATAACAATAATATCATAAACAAAAATAGACAAAATATAAAGAGAAGTATGGGAGTGTGCTGATTCTGTAGGGTAAATGCTGGGATGCTAGCCACATGATCAGCTGTTGGAGCCCTCAACTGCTCCACAGGAGAAATATGGGGGTTTCTGTCCCTGTAAAGACACTGCCTCAGAAGCCCTATTCAATGTTGCTCTGAGTCTAAACAGACTCGATGGTACTTAACAACAACAACATACAGAAGTAGATACGGATTAGATGATTAGGGTGGAGGAATGATGTTATAAACCTGCATGAATGTTTATGATGTTATCGCTCCAATATAGATAACAATGTTGTTCTTGTTCATCTTAAGTACCCTCGAGTCTGTTCTGACTCATAGCAATCCTGTGTAGGGTTTCTCAGGAGCTGCTAGTGAGTATGAAAACCAACCTTGCAGTTAGCAGTCCAGTGCTTATTCTGCAGCCAGGCCTCCAAATATAATGCTTTGTTATTTCTATTGGTAAACGCCATCAAGTCAGTTCCAACTCATAGCGACCCTGTGTACAGGGTTTCCAAGAAGCAGTTGCTAATTTCCAACCACGATCTTACAGTTCAAATCAAACTCGCAGTTCAGCGCTTACTCTACAGTGCCACACCAGGACTATAAATTATAATGTTAAGATCTACTTTTAAAAATAATAATAATACTGCAGCCACTATAAGAAAACAATGCACTTGTTTTTGCAAAAACCTAATAGAATTAACTAATCCAAACATAATTATATCACAAATCCCTGACCAAAAAAAAAAAAAAAATACCCACAAATATTTTACTTACTTTCATTTCAATGCTTCTTTAATGCACAGATTGTTACGGCATCTGGACACATGACATACTTGAAAACAACACATTAAATTTATACTGCCCAGAATAGACAAAAAGCTGCCTTGAATGTACCATCAACAACATTCATCGTCGGAGGAGGGGGTGCTGCATTCCCTGGGTCCTAAGGAATGATTTTATTAAGATTCGGTACCTTGGGTATCAAGGGGACAGGCACTTGACATGTAAAGGGCCCAGGAGGAAGACAATTTATACTGAGAAGTGACCATTTTCTTAAACAGAGAATTTTTTATGATTTATCTGTATTTAAGCAAATTGGGGATTACACTTAAATTCTTGTACTATATATAGGTGGTTTATTAAGCTGGGACTGGCCCTATAACTCTTAGAAGTTTATGAAAAAATTAATAAGATCGCAAATTAGACTATTCTTCAACTAAAGGCTATTTGAAATGCAAGCTATCATTTAAAAAAGGTTAGTATTTGGTTATAATAATATGACATACAGAGAAAACTTCAGACCCTGTGTTTATTATTACAAGTTGCAGAAATAAGAAGAGATGCATTTTTAACCCTGTAAAAAGAGCAAAGACACATACTATCATGGCATAAAACCAGATCAGAAGCGGTTTGTACCACGGCACGCTAAGAACTTAAGGAGTCAAGAGGAATGTGAAGAAGCACCCTTCTGATACTGGGAAAAAGCATTTTCATAGCTACTTTCATGGATAGCCAACTCACATTCAGACTTTGTTTTTTCTGATGAGCTAATATGCAACAGAAAATACGGTTATAGATCTAAAAGTCACACAACTTGATCTTTAAATTCTCAGAGGTCCTTTAAATTGGGTTATTTTAAGGAAATTAAATGAATTATAAAATTACTTAAATTAGCCTATCAATAAGAAAAAGTCTTTATCAACCCAGCTTGTATCAAAAACAGGTGGCTAAGGAATGAAGGAAAACAAACTCTAGACATAAACATCTCAGATGGCATCTATTCTTATCTCTGTAATTCTTAAGTTAACAGACATAATTCCACATTTTATCATAAATCCCCACTATGAAATCCCTTTTGTTGTTCCTGAAGAAATATCATAAAATTCTTATGATTCAGAAAGTTTTCAATAAATTACTCTGAGAGAAAGATTTACCACGGAAAAACAAATTTTTCATGTGTAACCTAACTGCTAAACATGTAAGTCCAGGGTATAGATGGAAGTTCTGACATACTCTAAATGTATCAGTCACTATTTATAAACAAATTTGACTTATTCAGCAAGGTTAATTTTTTTTTTCTTCATTCACATATATTTTACCTTAAAATTAACATGAATCAACTTCCCAAAACATGGCAGTTTTAAGACAATACATGAATAAGTGTTCACAGTCTACTGAAAAAATTTTCAGAGTATACACATGAGTCTTGTCAGTTTCAAAGACAGGAATTAGAATATGCCACATTTCCCAAAGTTACTCAAACAACTTTGTAAATTTAAGCACATTATAATCTCATAAAGCCTGTTTCATGGTATGTTGTTGTTGTTGTTATGTGCTGTGGAGTCGGTTCCGACTCATAGCAACCCTGTACAGTGGTTCCGAGGCTGCAAATTTTTACGGGAGCAGAAAGCCTCATCCTTCTCCCGCGGAACAGCTGGGAGTTTTGAACTGCTAACCTTGCAGTTTGCAACAGGTATAGGCTTTAGGAAATAGAGATCTAGATCATGTGAAATATTATAAAGGAAAGTGACAAGTAGTTGATTAATAAATACGAGGTATCAAGAACTGGTTAACAGACATGATCACCAATTGGCTCCCAGCTACAGATATGAAAGAGATAGCCTATCAACATTGTCCTATAGGAGAGTGATCATATAATTTCACATTCAAACCAGGAGACTTTTGAGAGTGAAAGAGAAAACTATTACACCAGGGCAACAAGTGCCAAACAGAACAATCATCAAGCCAACTGGGATATACTCTTGACTCAACTATAAAGTTGTTGTTCTGTTAGGTGCTGTTGAGTCAGTTCCAACTCACAGCAACTCTGGATAGAGTTTCTGAAGCTGTAAATATTTGTGGGCACAGACAGTCTCATCTTTCTCTTGCGGAGTAGCTGGTGGGCTACAACTGCCAAGCTTATAGTTCTCAGTCCAGTGTTTATCCCACAAAACCATCACACTCTCAACTATGTTGTTGTTGTTGTTGTCGAGTGCCATTGAGTCAGAACTGACTCATAGCGACCCCATGCACAGCAGAACGAAACAATGTCCGATCCTGGGATAACCTCACTACCGCCACCACACTTGACGCCATCAATGATGCCACCTGGCTGATTCATCTTATTGGGGGTCTTCCTCTTGTTCTCTGACCCTCCACCTTACCCAGCATGACATCCTTCTCCAGCGACTATTCTCTCCGGACAATGTGTCCAAAGTATGAGAGACGAAGCCTAGACATCTTGGCCTCCAAGAAGCACTCTGGCTGCACTTCTTCCAAAACAGATCTATTGTTTTTTTTGACAGTCCATGGCACTTTCAGTATTCTCCTCCAACACCACAACTCAAAGGCATCAATTCTTCTACGATCTTCCTTATTCACTGTCCAGCTTTCGCATCCATATGAGGTTATTGAAAATACCATGGCTTGGGTCAGGCACACCTTAGTCCTCAAGCTGACATCTCTGCTCTTCAATACTTTAAAAAGTTCCTTTGCAGCAGATTTGCCCAATGCAATATGTCGTCTGATCTCTTGACTGTTGCTTCCGCGAGTGTTGACAGTTGATCCAAGAAGAATGAAGTCCTTGACAACTTCAATCTCTTCTCCATTGATAAGAATGCTGTTTATTGGTCCAGTGGTGAGGATTTTTGTTTTCTTTACATTGAGTTGTAATCCATACGGAAGGCTGTGCTCTTTGATCTTCATCAGTAAATATTTTAAGTCCTCTTCACTTTCAGCAAGCAAGGTTGTATCATCTGCATATCTCAGGTTGTTAATAAGTCTTCCTCCAATCCGGACGCCATGTTTTCCTTCATAGTACCCAGCTTCTCATATTATTTGCTCAGCATACATATTGAACAAGTATGGTGAAAGAACACAACACTGTCGCACACCTTTCCCAATTTTAAAACATTCAGTGTTCCCATGCTCTGTTCGAACAACTGCCTCTTGGTCCAGGTACAGATTTCTCAGAATTACAATTAAGTGTTCTGGAATACTCATACTTCTCAATGTTGTCCATAGTTTGTCATGATCCACACAATCGAAAGCCTTCGCGTAGTCAATAAAGCATAGGTAAACATCCTTCTGATATTCTCTGCTTTCAGCCAAGATCCATCGGACATCTGCAATGATATCTCTCGTTCTACGGCCTCTTCTGAATCCAGCTTGAACCTCTGGAAGTTCTCTGTCAATGTATGATTGTAGCCGTTTCTGTATTACCTTGAGCAAAACTTTACTGGCTTGAGATATCAAAGACATTGTCCGATGATTTCTGCATTCCATTGGGTCACCTCTCTTTGGAATGGGCACAAATATGGATCTCTTCCAATCAGTCGGCCAGATAGTTGTCTTCCAAACTTCTTGGCAGAGATGAGTGAGTGCCTCCTGTGCCGCCTGACTTTCTTGAAAGATTTCAATTTTTATTCCATCAATTCCTGATGCCTTGTTCTTTGCCAATTCTTTTAATGCATTTTGGACTTCCTCCCTGAGTATCATTGGCTCTTGTTCATATGGTACCTCTTGAAATGGTTGAACATTAACCATTTTGTTTTGATACAATGACTCTTTATATTCCTTCCATCTTTTCTTGATGCCCTCTGCATCATTCAATAATTTGCCCAGAGAATCTTTCAATAACGAAAGTTGAGGCTTGAATTTTTTCTTTAGTTCACCCAGCTTGAGAAATGCTGACCATGTTCTTCCCTTTTGGTTATCCAACTCTAAATCACTGCATATTTTATTATAGTATTTGGTTTTATCTTCTCAAGCTGATCTTTGAAATTTTCTGTTCAGCTCTTGGACCTCTTCAATTCTTCCATTTGCTTTAGCTTCTGTATGCTGGAAAGCAAGTTTCAGAGTTTCTTCTGACATCCATTTTGACCATTTTGACTTATTTCTTGTCTTTGTAATGACTTTTTGCTCTCTTCATATATGATGTTCTTTATGTCATCCCACAACTCTTCTGGTCTTTGGTCTTTAGTGTTTAATGCATGAAATCTGTTCTTCAGATGATCTCTAAATTCAACTAAGTATACAAGGGCAAATTCACAACATACTATACTTCAACTATATTATTCATGCAAGTCTTCTGAAATACTTGTATTTCAAGACGCTGATCAATATTTTAGATGATATCTGCTACAGACCAACAAAGACATGTAAGAGACTTGTACAAGAAAAGGTTGAGCTATAGGGCAAACTGCCCTAATTTCACAAAGTTCCACTGGTTTTCAAGGCAGATCGCTCTTGATTCGCCTACATCCTGAATTATTCTTGATCTCCTTCATAAGATTATAACTACACATCTATCTACCTGTTGTGGAGTCCTGGTGTGGTGCTATAGGATAAGCACTTGACCACAAGGTGGTTTTGAACCACAAGTTCAAACTCACTAGCCACTCCTCAGAAACACAATACAGGGGGTTTGCTATGAGTCAAAACTGACACAACAGCACTTAACAACACCACCTGCTTGTTAAACTTTGGTGTTCCATAGTTCATCTACTCTACTTGCAACTTGCAGTCTCTTTGGGTGTCTCATTCCCTCAAAGTTTTAACTACTAGATATACACCAAAGGTGTAGATCCTCAGGCCTTAATTCAAATATACATCAACATCATTCCAACTGAGCAAATCTAAACTGAATTTCTTCTCTATTGCCTGATTTGTTTTTCCCCTATATTCTCATGTTTCTTAACTTTTATTTTTATTTTGAAATCATTTCTAACAGAAAAGCTGCAAGAATAACATAAACAGAATTTTTTCCTGAGTCACTTGAAAGTAACCTGCTAATATTATATTCTATCATTATCCTACATAGAACCACAATCTAACCATCAAACAATCAAAATCAGGAAATTAATGACACCTCACTATCATCTAATCCACAGATTGTTTTAATAATACCCTGTGCACTGAAACAACTCAATCCAGAATCATGTTTGACATTTAGATGCTGTTTCTTCAGTTTTCTTCACACTCAAAGAGTTCTTCAGTCTCCTAGGACTTTCATAATGACTTTCACTTTTGAAGATTTGTTGTTGTTAAGCACAGTCAAGACGGTTCTGACCCATAGCGACCCTGTATAGGGTTTCCAAGGAGCAAGTGGTGAGCTTGAACCACTGACCTTGCAATTCAAACAGCTTTGCAGTCTGACACATTAATTCACAGGGCCACACCAGGACATGTAATTGAAGATTACAGGCTATTTTATATAATGGCCCTCAAGTGGGATCTGTCTGATATTTCCACATTATGGGATTATGGTTATGATTGCTTGATAGGAATATTATACACAAGATACTATGTTCTTCCCACTGAATGATGTCAGGTGGTAAGTAATTTTGATTTGTTTCAACTGGTGTTATTAACTTTGATCATTTGATTAAAGTGATATCTGCCTGATTTCTCCACTATGAATTTACTCTTTTCCCCATTGTAATTAATAAATATGTTCTGAGGCAGTACTTTGATAATGGATTCCTGGTGTGGAGCTACAGGATCAGCCCTGGACCATGAACCACAAGATCAGCAGTTCAAACCCACCAGCTGTTCCTCAGAAACCCTATCCAAGGTCACTGTGAATTGAACCTGACTCGATGGCACTGAAAAATAACTTTGAAAATACGTACATATTGTGGTTCCTCACCAAATTTGCAACTGCTTGTTTTAGCATCAATTAATATTTCTTAGCTGAATTAATTATATTCTGATGGTTACCAAATGATGACTTTCTAATTTCATAATTCCTTCTCCACTTATTAGTTGTTTTATACTGTATAAAGAACCTCTAGTGGTACAGTAATTAAAGTGCTCAGCTACTAACAGAAAGTTTGGTGGTTTGAACCCACCAGCCACTCTGCAAGAAAAAACTGTGGCAGTCTGCTTCCATAAAGATTTACAGATTTGGAAACCCCATGGGAAGTTCCACTCTGAGTCAGAATGAACTCAATAGCCACAGGTTTGGATTTTTGGTTTATTATATTGTATAGAAGAAAGGCCTGGTCATCTACATGTAAAAATCAGTCAACAAAAACCCAATAGCTAAAAATGGTCTGATCCACTGCCAATTATAGGGACAGTGCAGGACCAAGGAGCATTTCTTCAGGTCTGCCTATAGTCACCATGACTCAGGCGCCAATGGTGAGAGCGAATAACAACATACCACTTCCTGGAAATGTGTTTCCTGATCCCAATTTATTTATTCATTTATGCATGTATAGAAGTATATAACAATATATTATTGTTCTAATCAATGGGTTAGAATCCATTTGTATGATTTGTCTATTTGGATGTACAAATTGTCCTGGATTTGGCCAGCAGAAGACAGATTTTTAAGGTGGCTTCTGTGTGCTTTTTTATTTTTATTTTATTTTATTAAGTTTTTATTGTGAGGTTTACATGGGAGAACATCAGCTTTATACTCAACCTATTGTATTTTGTTTCATTGCAATGATTACAATCCCCTCCATGCATCTTCAAATAACCCCAAAGGGTACACCACACAGGCACACCCCCCGGCTGCCGGTACACAGCGCTTCTCCCTCCTGAGTCCAGTGTCCCCAGCCACTCCATCTGTCCACATCATCATCTTTGTCTCCATCCCTGGTGTCACTTCCTCTCTGGATAGTGTCCCGCTCTCCATTCTTCTCACTTGATGGTCCCAGTGACCTCCGTTCCTGGGCTGCAAAATCAATCATTCTCCTCCTTCTGTCAAAAAACATCTACCTATATATTTCCTACCCACATAGTCAGTCCTGATGGCAATTATTCACTATTGTATCACAAGTGTCTTATCCCCATTTCCTTTTGCCAGCCCAGACCCAATGGATTAGAAATCATTCAGTGGTGATTCTACCTTCCCTCGCCCCATCTGGAACTAGGCTCCCTCTTGAAAGCTTGTAAGCCAATCACTTATTGCCTTTATAGGGCCCCCCATTTTGGGGAGCCAATGACTATTTTGCCCATCCCTGTCAACCCTGTGTACCGAGAGGGTGGGAGTAATCCTCACTGTAAAGATTTGTTCCCTTTTTTGAGTTACTACATCCACAAGTATAGGTAAAGTTCATCAAATTGTAGCAGGTTACTCTTTTTTCCCCCCTCTTCTTTCTTCTTCTAGTCTAGTTCTGATCATCCAGCCATTGAAGCCAGGTCAAATGGGTACTATCTACCATTACGGGTGTTCTTGTACATCTCCCCTCATTTCATATCAGCTGGACGCTTCACTCTCCACTCTAGTCCTCTGTGGCCATGCCATTGCCTCTGGGTCCAGGAGTCCCCGGGTCTTGCTGTACTGCTGGCCATCCAGGTCTCCACCCGGGTTCATGGGGGTCTACTGAATGTGGTCGGGCTTAGCTCACAACTTCATTGCTGCTTTTACCCCTCTTCCCTTATCGGTGACCAACGTGGTCACCAGCCAGACCACATGCCTGCTCATGTATTCCCCTTGAGGCTCAGTATCGGAAGAGGGTTTGCTCTGAAGGGTCCCAACCACTTGCCTTGATGGCTACTAGGCAAACAGCTTACTTGTTTTTGTAGTAATCAATCAGACTGCTGTTACTGTTTCAGATTTTTCCTGCTGGACTTTCTTTCACAAAGTATCTTCTGCTCTTCTAGCCACTCCAGGCTGGTCTACTCATCCTTTCCAGTGGAAATTTCCTACCTCTGGCGATTCTGCATGGGTTCTGGATTCCATCTATGGTCTTGTGCAATGTAAAGGCTCCACAGGAAGCCTCTTTCACTGGGCAACTTCTAGCCCCCTTTAAGGTATTCCAATAAGTAATAGGCTGAAGATGGACTTGCAAGCTTTCCGTAGTGATGATTCTGGCTATTCCTTTCTCCCCCTCTCAAGGATCTATTTTACAATGGTAGGCAATGGAAACTAAGATTCAAAAGACAGTCAAGCATCTTAACATTATTCCCCTCTTTTATCCCTTCCACCCATGCCTCAATCCCTGTATTCCGGAGCCCAGTTGTTCCAAGGTCGTGCATACATCATAATTTACCTCTGTCCCACTTAGCCCATGTGAACCTGCCTAACTATTCTCCCATGAGCCTTTTTCTTCCATTCCCCTCCCCTTCTTGTGTATTGCACCCACCCCCACCCACCCTGCACCCAAGTTATCCTGTGTCTATTCCTTACCCTGTGGTCTATCTTCACCTCTCTCCCTCCACTTCT
>NW_006408549.1:10631073-10633198 GCF_000296735.1 Chrysochloris asiatica | reverse complement strand
AACAGACCATCAATTACTCATATGCAAATTCAAACTGAAACTGAAGAAAATGAAAACCAGTCCACGAAAGCCAAAATATGACCTTGAATATATCCCACCTGAATTTAGGATCATCTGAAGAACAGATTTGATACACTAAACACTAAAGACCGAAGACCAGAAGAGTTGTGGGATGACATGAAGAACATCATACAGGAATAAAGCAAAAGGTCATTAAGAAGACAAGAAAGAAGGAAAAGGTCAAAATGGATGTCAGAAGAGACACAGAAACTTGCTCTCGAGCAAAGAGATGCTAAAGCAAATGGAAGAAAGGAGTAGGCACAAGAGCTGAAGAGTAAATTTCAAAGATAAGCTTGAGAAGATAAAGCCAAATATTACAACAATATGTCCAAAGATCTGGAGTCAGAAAACCAAAAAGAAAGAACACACTAAGCATTTCTCAAGCTGAGGGAAGGCAAGAAAAAATTCAAGCTTCGACTTTCCTTATTGAAAAATTCACCAGGCAAATTACTGAATGATGCAGAAAGCATCAAGAGAAGATGGAAGATGACGTGAGGAGATGGAGCAGTTGGGGACTTTGGACACAGACAGGGAGAGGGGCTGTGTGCTGATGACCGGGGGGCAGGCTTGTAGTTTATACCCTTTGGTTGGTTGATGATGCATGGAGGGGATTGTAGCCATGGCAATGAAACGATATATGATAGGATGAATGTGAAACTAATGTTCTCCCATGTAAACTATCACATAATTCACAATAAAACATTTTTAAAAAAGAGAGAGAAGATGGAAAGAATGCACAGTCACAATACCAAAAGCAAATGGTTAATATTCACCTGTTTCAAGAGGTAGCATATGATCAACAGCCAATGATACTGAAGGAGGAAGTCCAAAGTGCACTGAATTAACTGGCAAAGAACAAGGCACCAGGAATTGATAGAATAAAAATAGAAATCTTTCAAGAAAGTGGGGCAGTACAGGAGGCACTCACTCATCTCTTCCAAGACATGTGGAAGACAACTATCTGGCTGACTGATTGGAAGAGATCCATATTTGTGCCTATTCCCAGGAATTCCCAACGTAATGCGGAAATCATCGGACAATCTCTTTGCTATCCCCTGCAAGTAAAGTTTTCCTAAAGGTAGCACAGGAACAGCTACAATCATACATTGACAGAGAATTTCCAGAGGTTCAAGCCAGATTCAGAAGAGGACTTGGAAGGAGGGATATCATTGCTCATGTTCAATGGATCTTGGATGAAAGCAGAAAATATCAGAAAGATGTTTACCTGTGTTTTATTGACTACATAAAGGCGTTCAATTGTGTGAATCATGACAAGCTATAGACAACATTATTAAGTATGAGTATTCTGGACACTTAATTGTGCTCATGAGGAATCTGTACCTGGACCAAGAAGCAGTTGTTCAAAAAGAACACTGTAACATTGACTATTTTAAAATTAAGAAACATGGGTGATAAGGTTGTATTCTTTCACCATACTTACTGAACCTGTATGCTTAGCAAATAATCTGAGAGGCTGGGTTATATGAGAAAAAAAAACCAAAAACATGTCATCAGGATTGGAGGTTGACTCATTAACAACCTGCGATATACAGATGATACAACCTTGCTTGCTGAAAGTGAACAGGACTTAAAACAACTACTGATGAAGATCAAAGAGCACACAGCCTTCAGTATGGATTACATGTCAATGTAAAGAAAACAAAAATCCTCACCACTGGACAAATAAACAACATTTTTTATCAATGGAGAAAAGACTGAAGTTGTCAAAGACTTCATTTTTCTTGGATCAACTGTCAACACTCAAGGAAGTAGCAGTCAAGAAATCAAACAACATATTGCATTAGGCAAATCTGATGCACAAGAACTTTTTAAAGTGTTGAAAAGCAAAGATGTCAGCTTGAGGACTAAGGTGCACCTGACCCAACCCATGGTATTTTCAATGACCTCATATGCATGCGAAAGCTGGACAGTGAATAAGGAAGGCCGCAGAATAATTTATGTTTTTTTTTAATGGTGTTACAGGAGAATATTGAAAGTACCATGGGCTGCCAAAAGAACCAACAGATCTGTGTTGGAAGAAGTTCAGCCAGAGTGCTCCTTGGAG
>NW_006408549.1:10629581-10630789 GCF_000296735.1 Chrysochloris asiatica | reverse complement strand
CATAAGGTCACTTAGGGTCAAGTACTGACTCAATGGCACCTAACAACAACAACAGCAGCAGCAATATGTCCAAAACAATATTGAAAAATAGTGGTGCCAAAGGGCATTCTTATGTGGTTCCCGTTCACAGAAGGAAGGCTTTCAGTTTTTCTCCACTGAGAGTGATGTAGGCTGTTGGTTTTGTATATATGCTCTTGATAATGTTGAGGGATTTCCCTTCAATTCCTACTTTGTTGACTGTTTTTATCAGGAATGGATGGATTTTGTCAAATGACTTTTCTACATCAATCAATATGATCATGTGGTTCTTTTCTTTTTTCTTATTTATGTGGTGGATTACACTGATTGTTTTTCTAATGTTGAACCATCCTTGCAACCCTTTTATAAAACCAACTTGGTCATGATGTATTATTTTTTGATGTGGTGCTAGATTCTGTTGGCTAGGGTTTTGTTGAAAATGTTTACGTATATGGTCATGAGGGATATTGGTCTGTAGTTTTCTTTCTTAGCGATGTCCTTCCCTGGTTTTGGTATGAGGGTTATGCTTGCTTCGTAAGAAGTATTAGGAAGTTTTCCATATTCTTCTAAATTCTGGAATAATTTGAGTAGAACTGGTGACAGCTCTTCCCTGAATGTTTGGTAGAACTCACCACTGAAGCTGTGTGGGCCTGGACTTCTTTTGGTTGGGAGTTTTTTGATAATCTGATCAATTTATTCTTTTGTTATGGGTCCCTTCAAGTTTTCTACTTCACTCTGTGTAGTCGGTAGGTTGTGTTTTTCTAAAAATGCATCCATCTCTTCTAAGTTTTCCAACTTGTTGGAGTACAACTCTTTAAAGTATTCTGTTATTATCTTTTTGATTTCGTTTGGTTCTTTGTGACATTGCCTGTGTGTTTTCTAATGGGAGTTGTGTCTTGTCCCTCTTTTCTTTTTTTAAGTTTGCCAATGGTGTGTCAATTTTATTAATCCTTTCAAAGAACCAGCTTCTTGTGCTGTTGACTCTATAGTTTTTCTGTTTTCCATCTCATTTATTTCTGCTCTTACCTTTATTATTTCTTTTCTTTTGGTGACTGTAGGTTCCATCTGTTGGTCAGTTTCTAATTGTTGGAGATGCTGTGTTAATGTGTTAATTTTGGTTCTTTCTTCTTTTTGGATGTGTGCATTTATTACAATAAATTGTCCTCTCAGCACCGCTTTGACCGTGTCCC
>NW_006408549.1:10612954-10629128 GCF_000296735.1 Chrysochloris asiatica | reverse complement strand
CTTCAATTCTAGTAAGGTTTGCTTCATATATCTTGGTGCTTTTTCATTGGGAGCGTAGATATGTATTATGGTTATGTCTTCTTGCTCAATTGACCCTTTGATCATGAAATAGTGTCCTTCTTTATCTCTTATGCTGGTTTTTGTCTTAAAGTTTACTTTATCAGAGATTAGAATTGCCATTCCTGCTTATTTAATGTTGCAGTTAGCTCAGCATATTTTTTTTTTTCCATCTTTAACTTCTAGTCTGTTTTTTTCTTTGTGTGTAAGGTATGTCTCTTGCAGGCAGCATATTTAAGGGTCTTGTTTCCTAATCCAATCTGACACTCTCTGTCTCTTCATTGGTGCATTCAATCCATTGACATTCAATGTAATAATCAATAGGAATGAATTAATTGCTGCCATTACATTAATTTTTTGATACTGCTGTTCATTCCTTTGTTCTGCATGCCTTCTTGCACTGAGTTTGTGTTTTTTGTGCTATTTCTTGTCAGTTTCTTCTTAGTTTTCATGTATGCTTGTTCACTTTCATGGTAAGTTGTGAAGTATTAACTTTCTTTTGGGTTGCCTTATAGTCTGTTAACTTTTCTCTCTATTTAAGAGGATCTATTGTATCCTGTAATCTACCTGACATCCTCACCACCTGGATCTCTGTTCCTATATTTATCCATTCTTTGACATTGATATTATTTTTATCTTTGGTTGACCTCCCAGCTCCTTTAAATTCATCATTGTACTTTTGTTCTGTTCTGAACTCTACCATCTGTCTACTTAGTTCCAGGTGGTGTTGTCACACCTGTCAATTTCTGGTTGTTGTCTGTTCTTGTTGGTTTTCAGTCCAAAGTACTCACTTTAGAATATTTTGAAGTGCTGGCTTGTTTTTGATAAAATCTCTTAAATTCTATTTATCCTGGAATGCTTTGATGGCACCATCGCATTTGATTGATAGTTTTGCTGGACAGACGATTCTTGGTTGGCAGTTTTTGTCTTGTAGTGTTTTGTATATGTCTCACCATTACTTCTTGCCTGCATGGTTTGTGCTGAATAGTCAGAGCTTAATCTGATTTACTTGTCTTTGTAAGTGACACTTTTCTTCTCCCAGGTCACTTTTAGGATTTTCTCCTTGTTTTTGATTTTGGGGAGCTTGATTATTATATTCTTTTGGGGTCTATCCTTCCTGGGGTACGTTCAGCTTCTTGAATGTTTATCTTCTCATCTTTCAAGATGTTAGGGAAATTTTCTTTCAGAAGCGCTTTAACTATCTCCTCTGTTAACTTCTCTGATTCTTCCTGTTCTGGAATGCCAATAATTCTTAAGTTGTTCCTCTTCATGCTATCCAGCATAAATCTTAGACGCTGTTCAGATTTTTTTTACCCTTTTTCCTGCTTGATCTTCTATCTTAGCAGTATTGAAAGATTTGTCTTCCAGCTCACTAGTTCTGGTTTCCATCTTTTCTATTTTGCTCCTTTGTCCTTTCAGTGTATTAGCCATTTCTGATATTTTATTATTAATCATCTGGACCTCTTTTTGCAGCTTTTGAATTGTCTTCAATGCTGTATCAATCTTGTTTCATTGCTCTTGTAGTACTTTCTGACTTCTTCCTTGTTTTCCTCCACCGCTTTTCTTTTTTTTTTTTTTTTTTTCCATATCATTCTTCTGAATTCCTTCTCAGGCAAATCCAAAACCTGCTCTTCCACTTCTGGGGAGCCTTTGTATGCCTCCTGCCTCTTTGTCTCAGTTACTCATTTCTGTTTTTGGATATGTTTTGAGATCATTTGTTGTGCTTGAGATCTTTTGTTTTCATTTCCAGTAGTTAAGTGGGTTTTTTAATGCTTAAATGGATGTTTGTTGTTGAGCTTACTGGGTATCTCCTGGTGGATATGATCAGGAGATAGGCTTCCCTTTTCACATGTAATGCTTAGCAGCTATTATTGGCTCTTGTCTCAGTGGAAGAATATTATGGGGTATGCTTGTAGCTTGGCTATATGGCCAAGATTGCTGTCTCTTCTTGAGTAATGTAGGGAGAAAAAGCCCCCACCTCCAGGAAAAATATGGCCAACTCCAGCATTGGGTGGGAGTGTCTGCTCACTCAAGTCCCTCCTCTAGTCACCATCGTGGAGGTGCGCAGATAGATATTGAGAAGTTAATGGAAGAAAGATTGCCCACTATTTTTATCTCTGAAGGTCAGTTAGGTATCTGCGTGTGCACAGCGTAATTCTCGAGATAGTTGCATCCTTTTATGTTGGGGTTTTACAGATTGTTCTAAGGTTTGTCTGTCAGGCCTGATAGGCCTGAGTAAAGGGTCCTGCACAAGTTAATTTTAGGGCTGTGACCCCGAGGCTGACATCATATGTAGCCGCCAAGCTCTTTCTCTCTGTACTGTGGGAAAACTGTGGAGTTAGCACTGGACTTTTTTTGTGTGTGTGGGTTGGGGGGGTACACACTTACCGGCCTTAAGGTGTCTGGGCTGGACAAAGAAAGTGCGACAGGGAATAGTAGCAAAAAATATGTAGAATCCCCCGCATCTCCTTTTGCAAATGTCACTGCATCACTTTTAGCACTGGTTCCCTGTGCTGGTCTGGCTGCAGCCCCGTCCACTGAACTCCACCCGGGAGGGGTGGCCGCAGAGGGAGTCCTGTCTCTAGTGATTCATATTTTGCTTTATATCTTGATTTTTTTTATTTGCGAGTGTGGGACACTGACATCCTGGGCATTATGTATATCCAGAGCTCTGTTGTTATTCCATGAGAACAGCTTCTCTGGGTTTTCAATCCCTCCCCCATGGAGCATTTCCTACCTGGCTATCTCTGCAAGCACCAAAAAACTTCTGTGTGCTTTTGACATATCACTGTTGCTATTAATTTTTTAGCATTTCGTTACCTTTCTGATTCAATAAAATGTTAAAGGCTTATCTTGTACTGTCCTTGTTCCTCTCATTAAACTAGTCAGTTTCCTTTTAGAAGAAAATGGTGCTTAGAAACCAAGAGTTGAAAATAAAATATGTCCATTGCTAAACTAGTAACACTATTCACATGCCCTCTTAATGGACTGAGCTAGAGACTGTATGTATTAAAAGTGTAAAAATACAGGCAGTCCTGGTATTATGAAGGATTTTCATTTCTAAGTCTATCTTTAAGTCAAATGTATATGCAAATCAGAACACTTGCTGTTGTTGTTAGCTGCCACCGAGTCAGTACTAACTCATAATGACCCTGTGCACAACAGAACGAAACACTGTCCAGTTTGGGGTCAACCTCACAATTGTTGCCATGCTTGAGCCCATTGATGCTGCCAATTTACCAAGCCATCTCACTGGGGTCTTCCTCTTTTTCTCTGACCTTCCACCCTACCAAACATGATATCCTCCAGTGACTGGTCCCTCCTGAAAACATGTCCAAAGTATGAAAGACAAAGTTTGGCCATCTTGGTCTCCAAGGAGCACTCTGGCTGCACTTCTTCCAACACAGATCTGTTGGCTCTTTTGGCAGCCCATGGTAGTTTCAATATTCTCCTCCAACACCATATACACACATATCATGGTTCCTAATGATAAGAACGTATATGGTGTATACTCAAATGCATTACTCAAATTCATCAATTCTTCTATGGTCTTCCTATTTCCTGTCCAGCTTTCATTCTTCCTTATTTCCTGTCCAGCTTTTGCACACATATGAGGTTACTGAAAATACCAGGTTTGGGTCAAGCATACCTTAGTCCTCAAGCTGACATCTTTGTTCTTCAACACTTTAAAAAGGTCTTGTGCAGCAGATTTGCCTAATGCAATATGTCGTTTGTTTTCTTGACTGATGATTTCATGAGTGTTGATGGTTGATCCAAGAAGAATGAAACCCTTGACAACTTCAATCTTTTCTTCTTTGATAAGAATGTTGTTTAATAAGTCCAGAGGTGAGGATTTTTGTTTTGTTTTCATTGAGATGCAATCCATAATGAAGGCTGTGGTCTTTAATCTTCAGCAATAAGTATTAAGCACTCTTCATTTTAAGCAAACCAAGTTGTATCATCTGCATATTAAAGGTTATTAATGAGTCTTCCTCTAATTCTGATGCCAAGTTTTTCTTCATATAACCCAGCTTCTCTGATTATTCAGCATACAGGTCGAAAAAGTATGGTAAAAGAATACAATCCTGTCACATACATTTCTTAATTTTAAGCCATTCAGTGTTCCCACGTTCTATTCAAATGACTGTCTTTTGGTCCCTGTACAGATTCCTCATGAGCACAATTAAGTGTTCTGGAATACTCATATTTTGCAAGGTTGTCCATAACTTGTCATGATCCACACAATTCAAAGCCTTTGCATAGTCAAAAAAGTACAGGTAAACTTCTTTCTGGTATTCTCTGCTTTCATCCGAGATCCATCAGACATCAGCAATGATATCCCTCATTTCATAGCCTCTTCTGAATCTGGGTTGAACCTCTGGAAGTTCTCTGTCAATGTATTCTTGCAGCCATTTCTGTATTATAATTAGTAAAGCTTTACTTGCATGGGCTATCAAAGAGATTGTCCATTAATTTCCGCATTCCGTTGGGTCACCTCTCTTTGGAATGGGCACAAATACAGATCTCTTCCAATTAGTTGGCCAGATACTTTTCTTCCAAATATCTTGGCAAAGATGAGTGAGGGCCTCCAGTGCCACTTCACTTTCTTGAAAGAGTTCAATTTTTATTCCATCAATTCCCGGTGCCTTGTTCTTTGCCAATTTCTTCAATGCACCTTGGACTTCTTCCTTCAGAATCACTGGTTCTTGATCATATGTTACCTCTAAAAACGGATAAACATCAACCATTTCCTTTGGAACAGCGACTCTGGTTATTCCTTCCATCTTCTTTTGATGCTTTCTGCATCATTCAATAACTTTCCCAGAGAACCTTTCAATAATGAAAGTGGAGGGTTGAATGTTTCCTTCAATTTCCTCAGCTTTACAAATGCTGAGCATATTCTTCCCTTTTGGTTTTCTGACTCTAGATCTTTGCACTTTTCATTGTAATATTTGACTTTGTTTTCTTGAGCTGACTATTGAAATTTTCTTTTCAGCTCTTGTACCTCCCCATTTTTATTTTTTTTTTTCATTTGCTTCAGCATGTCTATGCTGGAGAGCAGGTTTCAGTGTCTCTTCTGACATCCATTTTGATCTTTTCCTTCTTGCTTCTCTTCTTAATGACTTTTTGCTTTCTTCCTGAATGATGTTCTTGATGTCATCCCACAACTCTTCTGGTCTTCAGTATAATCCTATTACAGACAAGCATTGTATCTCATGACTGATCTGGTTATGTTCTTTTTGACAATGAATGCAACACCATTCCTCTTCAATTTGTTATTCCTGGCATAGTAAGCCATGTGGTTGTCAGATTCAGAATGGCCAATACCAGTCCATTTCAGCTCACTAATGCATAAGATATCGAAGTTTATGCATTCCATTTCATTTTGACAATTTCCAGTTTTCCCAGATTCATACTTTGTACATTCTATGTTCCAATTATTAATAAATGTGTACAGCTGTTTCTCTTCATTTTGATGTGTGCCCCATCAGCAAATTAAGGTCCCAAGGGCTTACTCCCAGGGCCTCTACTCCATTCGCATCATCACAGTCAACTCTACTTTGAGAAGGCAGCTCTTCTTTAGTTGCATTTTGAGTGCCTTCCAACCTGAGGGACACATTTTCTGGCACTATATCTAGCAGTGTTTCTCTGCTATTCATAAGGTTTTCAATGACTAAATATTCAGAAATAGTTCATCTCTCCTTCTTCCTAGTCTGTCTTTGTCTGGAAGCTCATCGTAAACCTGTCCAATGTGGGTGACCCTGCTGGTATTTAAAATACCCATGCATAGCTTCCAACTCAAAAGCCACCACAATATGACAAACTGACAGAAGAGTAGTGGTCAGAACATTTAGGTGTATTTTATATCTAATATAATTTAGTCAAATGTTTGTTTTAGTATAGAATATAGAATGTACCTTTCAATGCATAAAAAAAATATTAAAAGAAAGATTTCTACATACATTGTTGTTGTTAGTTGCCATTGAGTGGGTACCGACTCATAGCAACCCTATGGACAATAGAACGAAACACTTCCTGGTCCTGGCCAAACTCACAATTGTTGCCACGCTTGAGCCCACTGATGCTGCCATTTTGTCAATCCATCTCGCTGCAGGTCTTCCTCTTTTTCTCTGACCCTCCACCTTACCTTACATCATATTGTTCTCCAGTGACTGGTCCATCCTGACAATACGTCTGAAGTATGAGAGAGGAAGTATGGTCGTACTGGCCTCCACAGAGCACTGTGGCTGCACTTCTTTCAACACAGATCTGTTGGTTCTTTTGGCAGCCCATGGCACTTTCAATATTCTCCTCCAGCACCATAGCTTAAATGCATCAATTCTTCTACAGTCTTCCTTATTCACTGTCCAGCTTTCGTATGCATATGAGGTTACTGGAAATACAACAGCTTGGGTCAGGCACACCTTAGTTCTCAAGCTGACATCTTTGCTCTTCAACACTTTAAAAAGGTCTTGTGCAGCAGATTTGCCTAATGCAATACGTCATTTGATTTTTTGACTGCTGCTTCCATGAGTGTTGATAGTAGATCCAAGAAGAATGAGGTCCTTGACAATGTTAATCTTTTCTAGATACATTTCAACATCTTTAACATAATAATACAGTTAAAATGTTTAATGCTCCTTGCAAAGTTGCGCTTGTTTGCTATTATGTATCATTGTATGTACTGCAAAAAATTTAATGTAATAGCTAGAATGCTCGTTGGAAGCCTGGATGGTGAGACTCTGTCTGTTTACAGTGGACATGTTATTAGGAGGACCTGTCCCTGAGAAGGATACCATTATTTGGTAAAGTGGAAGATTAATGAAAAAGAGGAAAGGGCCTCCAATGAAATGGAATGACACAGTGGCAGCAACAGTCGGCTCAAACCTAACAATTGCGAGGATTGTGTAAGACCAGGCAGTATTTTCTTCTGCTGTGCATATGGGCGCTTTTAGTAGAAGGCCACAGTACAGCACCCAAAACAAGGCTTTATGGGGGTTGGTTAATAACTATGATTTTATGTAAGTCAGACATTTGTCAGGGATTTTCTGTAATTCTAATATAAAATTCAACACCACATGATTTACTCTAGTTTTGATTTTCCATATTTAATCTAAATCTATCTTCTCTGACTGTATGACAGAAATCTTCTTACATTGTTATTAATGCAAATTTTTCACATTTTATTCTGTGTAGTGGTTATGAGTCGGGTTGCCAACCTCAAGGTCAGCAGTTCGAAAGTACCAGCAGTTGCGGGAGAAAGATGAGGCATTCTTCTCCCATACAGATTTACCGCCTAGGAAACCCTGTGCAGGGTCACTATGAGTTGGAATTGACTCCACGGTACTTAACAACATACTTGGTTAAAAAAAAAAAAAAAAATGAAATTCAATAATGATTTACAAGATACCTTAATAATATTATCACCACAAAGGTACTAAATAGAATGTACGCTAAAGATGTAAAACAAGGAGTTTCACTGCCGTTGAAATAGATTCCAACTCTTAGATAATTGAACTGATCAGAGCAGAACTGATCCTGAGGGTTTCCAAGCTGAACATCTTTACCAAAGCAGACTGTGACATCTTTCTCCTGTAGAGTGGCTGGTCAGTTCAAATTGCTCAGCTTTTGATTGGCAAATGAGTGTCTTAAGCACTGTGCCACCAGGGCTCCATTAAAACATCTGCACAATAAAATACATTAACTAGATATGCCAGGAAGGACTACGGCCAAAGTCTCAAAAATGACAAAATGAAAAATTAAATGATACACTGTTTCTGATTTAAAAAAAAAAAGGGGGGGGGGTATATAGAATATTAGATCTAAAAGGAATCCTAAGCATTACTTGTTATAATCATTCCTCAGATTAGAAATTAAGTTTATAATAGAAGAACCAGAAAATTCTAGTTCTACTATTTTAATAACTATATAATGCTTAGGCTCTAAGTGGTACAGACAGTTTGCACTTGACTGCTAACCTAAACGTCAGCAGTTGTAACCCATTCACTGGGACCACCAAAAAGATGTCTGGGCAGGAATCAACTTAATAGCAACTATCAACAACAACAAATACAATGTTTGCTTGCTGAGTAGTGTGTGTGTGTGTGTGTGTGTGTGTGTGTGTGTGTGAGTGTTTGGGAGGAGGAAAGTTATAAAAAGGGACAGTCATATCCAAACACGACCGACATAGAGGAAAAAGAAAGAATTCTCTATTCAAAGTATGGAATATTCCCTAGAATGCTTCCAGATGTTTCCCACCTTCACTTATGTCTCACTGACTGGACTTGGGTTGTGTGTCCTTTCCTACTCCAGTCTATGGCAAGGAAAACGCGAATGTGTTTATGAACAACTGAGCCTCTTACTAATAAAGTAAGATCTACTTTAGTAGGGTGATCTACTTTCCCTAGGAACTGCTGTTATTGCTAAGTGCTGTAGAGTTGGTTCTGACCCATAATGACCCTGTATAGGGTTACGTAAGAAAGGCTGGTGAACCTGAACCACCAACTTTGCAGCTCAAATTGACTTTGCAGTCTAGCACATTAACCTGTAGCACTACACCAAGATTTCTTGTATCACCTAAGAATACTACTGTCTAAAAGTCTGGTAACAATTGAATAAAATCAGGTTCTTTGAAAATAAGGGGTAAGGATTCTAGATGGGCAACTAATACTGCCATTACAACTTATAGCAACATGAGATATATGTTATGTGTGCCAAGGTGATATTCTTTCACCATAATTATTTAATTTGTACACTGAGCAAGAAGCTGGATTTTATTAAAAAGAACATAGCATCAGGATTGGAAGAAGACTTATTAACAATCAGCAATATGCATATGATACTTGACAGCATAGTAGGTTACGAGCTAGACTGCTAACCACTAAGTCAGCAGTATGAATATACTAGTCAGTCTAGTATATTCACTAGTCACTAGTGGGAGAAAGGTGAAGTTTTCAGCTCTTGTAAAGATGTACAGCCTTGGAAAACCTATAAAGGGTCATTATGAAGATGAAACCAACTCCACAGCAGACAAATCCACAGCACAAAACCATCATTTCATTGGTTCCACATTCATAGTGACACTGTAGTGTATAACTATATATATAACATATATATATATATATACATGCATAACTATACATATACACACACACATATAAATGTATGTATATATATGAACAATTCTTGAAAATTATCCAACTTTTACATGTGTATGAAGCTAATGAAAATACCATGTCTTGAGCAGGAGGAGTACCTTAGTACTCAAACTGACATCTTTACTCTTAAACACTTTAAGGAGGTCTTGTGCAGAATTGCCTAAAGAGATATAATTTGATTTCTTGACTGCTGTTTCCATTAGTGTTGATAGTAGATTCAAGTAAAATGAAGTCTTTTGACACTTCAATCTCCTTTTCCACTTATCATGATGTTATTGGCCCAGTGGTGAGGATTTTTGTTTTCTTTACATTGAGGTGCAACCCATACCAAAGACTGTGGTCTTTGATCTTCATCAGTAAGTATTTTAAGTTCCCTTTGATTTCAGCAAGCAAAGTTGTATCATCTGCATATTGCAGGTTATTAATCATCTTCTCGCAATCCTGAAGCCATGTTCTTTTTCATAAAATCCAGATTGTTGCTCAGTGTACAAATTGAATAATAATGGTGAAAGAATACAACCTTGGTGTATTACCTTTCCTGATTTTGTTCTATTCAGTGTCTCCCTTTCCTGATTGAATAAATGTTCTTGGTCTACATACAGGTCCCTAATAAGCACTATTAGGAGTTCCGGAATACGCATTTTCCACAACGTGGTCCAAAGCTTGACATGATGCCCACAGTCAATAGCCTCTGCACAGTTAATAAAGCACAGGCAAACATCTTTCTGGTATTCTCTGCATTTCAACAAGATCCATCTTATGTCAGCAATGATAATCCTCTTCCCATGTCCATTTATGAATCCAACTTGAATCTCCAGCCGTTCCCTGTCAATTACTGCTACAGTCATTTTTTGATTATCTTTAACAAAATTTCATTTGACTGTGATACTAAAATATGGTCCTATAGTTTCCTTGTTGTTGTTGTTGTTAGTTGCCATCGAGTCAGAACCCATGCACAGCAGAACGAAACAATGTCCAATCCTGGACAAACCTCACTACTGTTGCCACACTTGAGTCCATCAATGTTGCCACCTGGCCAATCCATCTTTTTGGGGGTCTTCCTCTTTTTCTCTGACCCCCCATCTTACCAAGCATGATATCCTTCTTCAGTGACTGTTCCCCCTGAAAATATGTCCAAAGTATGAGAGATGAAGTTTGGCCATCTTGGCCTCTAAGGAGCACTCTGGCTGCAATGGTTTCCTAGGACCATGCTATTAATATCACAGGCAAATATGGACTCCAGGTGTGGCGCTGTGGGTTAATGTGCAAGGTCGGCAGTTCAAGCTCACCAGCTGTTCCTCAGAAGCCCTGTACAGGGTCACTACAGGTCAGAATCGACTCGACGGCCCTTAACAACAACAACAACAACAACATGGGTTCCTAATTACATTTGGGCACAAATACGGACCTGTTCCAATCAGTTGGTCAGGTAGCCGTCTTCCAAATAGAAGAGTGAGTGCCTCTAGTGTTGCATCAGTTTGTTAAAATACTTCAATTTGTACTCCATCAATTCCTGGAGACTTGCACTTTGCCAATGCCTTCAGTGCACTTTGGACTTCTTCCTTCAGTACCCCTGGTCCTTAATCATATATTACCACTTGGAATGGTTGAACACCTATCATTTCTTGATAGTACAGTGACTCTACAAACTCCTTCCATCTTCTTTTGATGTCTTCTGCATCATTCAGTATTTTGCCTATGCTGTTGTTGTTAAGTGTCCTCGAGTCAGTTTCAACTCTTAGAGACCCAGTATAGAGCTTCTAAAGAGAGGATGGTAGATTTTAACTTCTGACATTGCAGATAACAGCCCAACACATAACTGACAACATTACCAGAGCTCCATTAGAATCCTTCAAATATTACCAGCCAAATATTGAATTTTTTCTGCAGTTATTTCAGCTTGAGAAACGGTGAACATATTCTCTTCCCTTTAGGTTCTCTAATTCCAGGTCTTTGCATATTTCATTATAATAACTGACTTTGTCTTCTCAAGCTGACCTTTGAAATTTTCTGTTCAGCTCTTTGACTTCCTCATTTCTTCCATTTGCTTTATCATCCCCCTTTAGAGAGCAAGCTTCAGAGTCTCTTCTGAGTTTCATTTTAGTCTTACTTGTTTCTCGTCTTCTTAATGACCTTTTGCTTTCTTCCTGTGTGATGTTCTTGATGTCATACCACAACTCGTTCCGGTCTTTGGTCTTTCATGTCTAATGCATCATATCTGTTTTTCACATGATCTTTAAATTCAGATGGGATATGTTCAAGGTTATATTTTGGCTCTTGTGGACTTGTTTTAATTTTCTTCAGCTGCAGCCTGAACCTGCATAAGTGCAATTGATTGTTCATTTCCCAATCTGCCCCTGGCCTGTTTCAGCTGGTGATATGGAGCTTTTCCACCATCTCTTCCCATAGAGATGGATTGGCAGAGTGGCAGCATCAATGGGCTCAAGCGTGGCAACAGTAGTGAGGTTGGCCCAGGAACAGGCAGTATTTCATTCTGCTGTGCAAAATGTCGCTATGGGTTGGTACCGACTCAATGGCAACATACAACAACAACAAATTCCCATGTTGTTGTTGTTGTTGTTAGGTGCCATCGAGTCAGCACTGAGTCATAGCAACCCTACGCACAGCAGAACAAAACAATGTCCAATCCTGGACCAACCTCACTATTGTTGCCACACTTGAGTCCGTCGATGCTGCCACCTGGCCAATCAACTTCCCATAGATGTAGTCAAATTGATTTCTGTGTATGCCATCCAGATAAGTTCATGTGTATAGTCGTCTTTTATATTGTTTTAAAAGGTATTTTCAATGGATAAATCATTGGCCTTGCAACATTCTATCATGTGATCTCCAGCATCGTTTCTATCACCAAGACCATATTTTCCAACTATTGATCCTTCCTCTTTGTTTCTAAGCTTTGCATTTTAATTGCCAGTGATTATCACTGCATCT
Source organism: Chrysochloris asiatica (assembly GCF_000296735.1). Classification (NCBI taxonomy): domain Eukaryota; kingdom Metazoa; phylum Chordata; class Mammalia; order Afrosoricida; family Chrysochloridae; genus Chrysochloris; species Chrysochloris asiatica. The sequence goes on along the minus strand of NW_006408549.1, from coordinate 10,616,961 downwards.
TGATTGCATGTTTGATCAATTTCAGACTGAAGAAGTTGGTGTTCTGATTGTTAAGTGTCATTGAGTCAGTTCTGACTCATAGTGACCCTGTATAGGGTTTCTGAGGAGCAGCTGGTGAGCCTGAACTGCTAATAATGAGGTTCAAACCAACTTTGAAGTCCAGATCATTAACCTACAGCATCACACCAGAAGTCGGTAGAATTTTTCAATTTTGTCATCACTGGCGCTAGTGGTTGGTGCATAGATTTGAATAATAGTGCTATTAACTGGTTTTCCTGGTTGGTGTATGAACATTAACCTATCACAGACAGCACTGCACTTCAAGATAGATCTTGAAACATTCTTTTTGAGGATGAATGTGACACCATTTCTCTTTAATTTGTCACTCCTGGCATAGTAAACTATATGACTGTCAGATTCAAAATGGCCAATACCAGTCCATTTCAGCTCAGTAATGCCTAAGATAGCTATCTGTATGTGTTCCATTTCATTTTGACAACTTCCAATTTTCCTAGATTCATATTTCATATATTCCATGTTCCAATTATTAATGGATGTTTGCAGCTGTTTCTCCTCATTTTATGCTTTGTCTCATCGATAAGCAAAGGTCCCAAAAGCATTACTCTATTCGTATCATCAAGGTCAACTCTATTTTGAAGTGATAACTCTATCTCAGTTGTATTTTGAATGCCTTCCAACTTGAGGGGCTCATCTTCTTACACAATATCTGACAGTGTTTTGCTGCTATTCATAAAGTTTTAAGTGGCTAAACATTTAGAAGTAGTCTGTCTCTCCTTCCTAATCTTGAAGCTCCACTGAAACCTGTCCTCCTTGGGTGATCCTGCTAGTATGTAAAATGCCAGTGGCATAGCTTCCAGCATCACAAAAACATGTAAGTCACCACAGTATGACAAACTGACAGACAAGTGGTGGGTGTATATATGTGGAGTCTTCAAAACACTCATGAAAAACAGAATTAAGAGATGAAAATTTAAAAACAGAAACTTTATTTCTGACCATTGTTGTTGTTGTTGTTGAGTGCCATCGAGTCGGGTCCGACCCATAGCGACCCTGTACAGGGTTTCCGAGGGTGTAAATCTTTACGGGAGTAGAAAGCCTCATCTTTCTCCCGCGGAGCGGCTGGTAGTTTCGAACCGTTGACCTTAAGGTTCGCAGCCCGATTCGTAACCACTACGCTACCAGAGCTCCTTATTTCTGACCATAAACTCCATCAAAGTCAAGACACTTTTGTAAGTGATGATACCAGCCATTTAGTACATCTCTAAAGAACTGAGAGTTGAGAATCTAATCATTGCACTGTAGTCTTTTTGCATTATTAACTAAAGAAAAATGGCTGCCCTTTAAGGACTTTTTTAAGGTTGTTGTTGTTGTTGTTGTGAAGTGCTGTTGAGTCGGTTCCAACCCATATAGACCCTGTATAGGATTTTCAAGGAGTGGCTTGTGAACTTGAACCACCGACCTTGCAGTTACAAAACAAAAATAAGTCAGAAGGAGTCAAATTAGGGCTGTAAGGTAGAGCCTAAAGATTCCCCATCGCAACTCACAAAACTGTCCTTGTTTGATGAGAAGAACAGAAGCAATGTAGTTGTGAAGAAGAACTCTCTGGTAAAATTTTCACTTCTGTTTTTCTGCTAAAGCTTTGGCTAACTTTATCAAAACTCTCTCCTAGTAAGCAGATGTCATTATTCTTTAGCCTTCCAGGCAGTCAACAAGCAAAGTGCCTTATACATAAAAATAAATAAATAAATAGTGCCAAGACCTTTGCATTAGATGGGCTGTGCTTTTGCGTTGACTGGACTACTTCCACCTCTAGGAATCCATTGTTTTTATTGTGTTCTGTCTTCAGGATAGTACTGGGGAAGCCACTTTTCCCCTCCTGTCACAATACTTCCAAGAAATGCTATAGGATTTTTATCCCACTTGGTTCAAATTTTCATTGAAAGCTCTACTCTTATCTGCAGTTGATTTGGGAACAACTGTTTTAGCACCCATCGAGCAGAAAGTTTGCTTAACTTTGATTTTTCAGTCACAATTGTATAAGCTGATTCAATTGAGATACTTATGGTATTACTGATAATCATTTATTGTTGTTGTTAAGTGTCATCAAGTTGGTTCCGACCCATAGCGATCCTGTATAGGGTTTCCAAGGAGCAGCTGGTGAGCTTGAACTACCCACCTTGTGGTTCAAACCAACCTTGAGGTCCATCGCATTAAGCCACAGCACCACACCAGGACTATGTTAAATTAATCATCAGTCCTCTTCACTTAGGAAGAGAGCAAGATATTTTTGGTGAAAATTGATGTGGATGGTCTGCCACCGCAGGCTTTCATCTTCAACATCATCTTGTCCCTTATTTAAATGAGTTATCCATTTGAAAACTGCTGATGTCTTTGGGGCACTTTCCCCATAAATTTTTCATAAAGCGTCCATGGTTTCACCACTCTTTCACTCAAGTTTCACCATAAACTTCATGCTTGTTTTTGCTTCAATTTTAGCAGAATTCATGTTGCTCTAATAGGGGTTCTTGTCAAACTGTTATTTTATCCTTCTTAATGTCGCAAACTCAATCATGTTCATAAATGTTATGTAACAAGTTACTATGAGTTTATTTGGGTACAAAATAAATGTGATATCCATACAGTTTGTTTGCTTTTTTTTTCATAATTTGCATTTCCCATGATTTTTTTTTAAAGACCCCTCACATGTCAGGCTAAAAATAACTATTGCTGTTATTAAGAACCATGCAATTGGTTCCATCTCACAGAGACCATTTATGGGGCTTCTGAGGAGTGGCTGGTGGGATTGATCAGCTGACCTTGTCCTTCAAGATGACCTTGAAATTGAATGCTTTATGCTACAGCACCATAACAGTATCCTTGTATATTTAAGATAGGCTCAATAATAATCTGACATAAATTGATCATATAATTTTTTTAATTCTCACTGAAATAAGCTTAATTTAAATACATATGAATAAACAAACAGCTCAAAGCAACCATCAGAATGCCCTTTATGGTTATTTTGTTTCATATAGTTTCATAAATCTACATGACTTACTAAGAAAACAGTTTTATTAGAAATAGATGTCAAAGCATAAAAGCAACTAGTATACATCCAATTTTCATAGCAGTTGCATTTAATACATTCATAATATTGAAATTCCAAGTGATTATATTATTATTATTGTGTTAATATAAGTTTGTTCATACTGATAGTTTAAAAGCAGATTGTATTATTAAAAACTTACATTTACAAACTAAGATACAAATTACATATTTAGAAAATCACCAAATTATACTACTAGAGAAATATAATAAAGTATGTTTAATTTAAAAATTGAGGAAACACTGTGGAAAAAGGTAGAAATGGGAGAAGTACTGGGGATTAACTAATTTCATATTGTTATGTAGAAACAAATGAATAAAGAGAATATAGACAAAAATACAAAACTAGCTTTTGTTGTTGTTAAATGCTGTTGAGTCAGTTCTGACTCATAGTGACCCTGTATTGGGTTTCTGAGCAGCAGATGGTGAGCTTAAACCACTGACCTTGAGGTACAAGTTCAAACTGACCTTGTGGTCCAGTGCTTACCCTATAGTGCCACAGCAGGACATGTTTAAAAAATTCTCTACCATCAATGATAGAGAAAAGGATTTCCCAGTTAGAAACAAACACAAAAATAAGAAAACCAAGAATTCTCCTATTTCCTACTATATCTACTCTATCAAATGTCTCTCCTGCTGTTATCTGTTATTAAGTTCCATTGAGTTGGTTCCAACTCATTGCAACCCTGTATAGAGTTTCCAAAGAATTTTATGCTATGGCACCACACCAGGTCTCCAAATGTCTCTAATATTAACTTTCATTTAAAAAGGATGTACAAATGCAATATGAAAGTTGTTCTTTTTAAAAGTATTGCTTCACAAAAAAAGAGATATAAAGAAAAACTTTATAAATAAAAATACAGGACTTCCGGTTTGCCAGT
>NW_006408549.1:10595366-10603429 GCF_000296735.1 Chrysochloris asiatica | reverse complement strand
TGTGATGAAACAAATTGTATGATTTGTTGAATGTAAATTGATGATCTGCCCTGTAAGCTTTCACTGAATCCACAATAAAAACTTAAAGAAAGGAAAAAAACAAACAAACAAAAAACTGCAACAGCAGAGGTGACACTAAAGGAAGTATTATGAAGATACGCTAGAAGCAGTGGACTCTAGGCCCATGGACTGAGTAAGGTTGTATAACTATGGGGAGTAGGTTGGTTTGCAAAATGTGCCCTTTGGACATTGAAATGAATATAGATTTTTGTTTTGTTGTGAAAAAAATATATATATATATAAATACAAAACTAATAGTCCAAAAGCACTGTTGTTGTTTTTAGGTGCCGTCAAGTCAGTTCTGACTCATAGCAACCCTTTATACAGCAGAATAAAACACTTCCCAGTCCTGTGCCAGCCTTACAATTGATGTCATGTTTGAGCCCATGCAAAGGAATAAAATACTAATTTCCATCAGTACTGTGAAGTATAAAGATTAAAATGCATTAACTGTAAAATAAAATATTTAAACAAAGTTGAAACAATAACAAAAACTAAGAAAAGTAAGATGAAGATCTGTATCTTCTGAAATCTCATACCTTTTGCAGAACGTCGTGTTTTATTGCACGGTGAGAGGTATGAGTAACAGAATGTGGAGGCGCTCACTAATTCATTTTCATTTTCATTTTCGTATGTTTCTTTCTCAATTTTGGAAACTCCATTTACACTGTCTTTAACCCAAATCAGACGCACACTGATACAATGAAGGAATGGTATTTGTGCAATGAACTAAGACAGTGATACAGGATAAACCAAAAGAGTTTCCATGCTCTTTGCTTACTACTCATATCTGTAAATTTAATCATAAAGAGTAAAAGAAGATATAAAATAGAATGAACTTATAAAATCTACAAAAGATCTATTCAGTGCCAAAAAAGATAGAATAGTTTTTATTTTGTGAATTGGAGATTGAATCTTTAAAAAGTTTATTCAGAAAATAGCAAGGAGCCTCCCTAAAAATCATTATATAGTTTTCTACTAGTAATAATTGGTTTCAGAGATTTAAGCAAGATGCTGGTCTTCATAATATTTAAGTAAATGGTGAAACTATAAACACTAGTAAAGATGCAAAAGAACCTTTAAAATAAAAGTTTTATCATCAATTATTTGAGAGGAAAAATGTGCAAGTTTGGCATAAATATTATTGGCACAGGGCATCAAACTCAGGAAGGTAATCCCTACATAAATATTGGGGTTTCTGTTCATTTATCAAGTAAGCTGAAAGTTAGGTTTATATTAATCAATATGTCATGCATTGCTTCATAAGAAATCAATATATTTGTTGTAAAATACTTCTCTACGGAAATTGTACTCATTTGTATGGGTGTGTATACAGGTACATAAATGACAAAGATGATGTGTGTATACATAAGATATTCATTCTAGAATTAACAGGTGCCCAAAGAGATAGTTCCATGTTTTAAGTTTACATAGTAAACAGAGAAATTTTTCAATTAAATGAGAATAGAAAATATCTAAAACATGTACAGAGTAAAACAGTAGCTTGTTTTTGTTGCTGTTGCTATAGGCCACTAAATCAGTTCTGACTCATAGAGACCCTGTACAAGGTTTCCAAGGAGTGGCTGGTGAGCTTGAACTGCCAACCGTGGGTTTAAATAGACCTTGCAGTCCAGGGCATTAACCCACAGCACCACAACAGCAACAGTTATAATTAAAAACAAAATAATGGAAAATCCAAGAAGAATAATCAGATCTGATACTAAATAACTGTAGTAAATAAGAAAGAACAAAAAATATTAATAGTTAAGATTTTCTAAAAAGAAAGAAAAATGACTAAACTATCAAAATGGAAAATTACAAAGTAGCTTGTTTAGTAACATAGTTGATGTGGTGCTGTAGGATAAGCACTGAACTGGCAACCACAAGGTTGGTGGTTCAAACCCAGCAACCACTCTTGGAAAGCCCACAGAGGGTAGCTATGAGTCAGAAGTGACCGCATGGCACTAACAACAACAAGAAGCTAACTCTCGAGGAAAACTATTGCGATCCCTGGAATACTTTGATGATGTACAGAAAATGATGAGTAAAATTGTTTCTCAAGTGTGATGTATCTAGGAAATAGATCAGTGAAACAAAAAGAGTAATATCATCACAGCATACAAACAGAAAATTCACATATAGACGCAAAAAATCACAGTTTACATTGCATTCATGTTTAAAATCAAACATCACTTTTTCACATTCTAAAGATCCTCCCCCCAAATATGGAAAGAAAAACAAACCAGGGCTTTAATATAATATTTTTTTACAACCTGGAACAGCTGCAAAAAACAAATCTTGCTGGAGATAAGCTTGGTTATAAATATCAACATTCCCTTTAAATAAGGGAGTCCACTTTTCATACCATCTGCCTCTTTCTAAAAGGGGAAAAACATATGAAAATTACAAACTAGGACATTCCTTTTCAAATAAAGCATTTAAAAATGAATCTAGTAAAATGGCAATGAACTGTTTAGAGCTCCTGCCTTCAAACTTGCCTTGTTTAGCTTAGACCAAAAGCTGGGATTTTTTGAAGGTAATAATTTTTATTCCATGACTAAACTACCTAAAGCAATTAAAGAAAAAATGCTGCTTTCTAACATTTTCCCATTATTGGACATAGTCATAATTTCTGATTTGACCATACTTCTCCCTAATATGTTCTGAGGGGAATGTTAAAGTATCATCCTCTCCACAGTTAAGTTTGTAACTCTACATGTCACTTTTGTTACCTCTACTTTTCTGAACTTCTTTAGAACCTGTTTCAAACACTTTCATGTTATCTTCTGATACAAAATTCTAGTTACTAACAGAATTGGATATTCCTTTTACTAGAGATTCTATTCTCTGCAAAATCCTTCTATGTCTCTCAATACAGTGGTCTTTTTATACTTGAGTTTGGATTTTATCTTAAAGCCTTCTTTCTTCTTTACCCTTAATCTTTTTCATTCTTTGTTAATGACCTTGTGATTGAGCATTTTACTTTTTCACTGTACCACATCATTACAACTTAAATAATGAAGTCCATAAACCAGTAAGAATTAATCTGAGATGGTCCCCAAAATCCAGTAGTTCCAAGTGGAATACAGGGCACACATACAGAAAGAAATATCTAGTATACTAACAGTGTGCTTGCTTGAGAAAAAGTAAAAGAAGCATGAGACAGAAAAATGGTGTCTTCTGTTTTAACAATATCTGTAGTATCCAAACCAAATCCATTACTGTTGAAATGTTTCTAGCAACCCTATAGGATAAACGAGATAGATCTGCTCCATAGGTTACCAAGACTGTAAATCTCTTAAAAAGCAGATTGTCACCTGTTTTTCTCATGAAACAGCTATGGTACTGTTTATTCAATTCCTTGAATTACGTTGGCAGGATTCTCAAAAGCAACTGAAATAAAGGGACCTAGAAAGTCCCAACTTATTCATTCTCATTCTAATATTAATTCACTCCCCTCTTCTGATACATGCATTAATTCACACTAATGCACTGCAAACAAAAAGAATAAAATTGGTTTTTAATCATGAGCATGTATAGTTATTTTAATAAGTCCTGGCATGGTGCTACCGGTTAATACACTGGACTGTAAAGTTGGGTTGAACTGCAAGGTTGGCGGTTCAAGCTCATCAGCCACTCCTTGGAGACTCTATACAGGGTCACTATATAGACAACAATACTGCACTGAAATGTATTTTTCAAAGGAAAAATATATTTTAAGACTTTTTTAAAACATACTTTTATTCTGTGTTAGCCATGGGCCACCTTATTGTTACTAATGCGTGCCATCATGTTGGTTCAGACTCATAGTAACACATATATTGTTTCTGGGAGCAGCTGGTAGGTCTGAGCTGCTGACCAGTGCTACACCAGGCCACCTGGGTCTGTACTTATAAAAGACAAAGTTCCCTTACAAATGGTAAATCACATTTAATTGCTTTCATGGAATGCTGTATCTTCAGTGTGTAAGGAGGGACAAGATAGAAAGATTTATTTGAAATAATGGTCAACATTATTTCACCTCAAATTAATTCATTAAAATAGCCATTTAATGTTGTTGTTAAGTACTGTCGAGTTGGTTCCTTTACAGGGTTTCTGAGGAGCACTTGGTGAGCTTGAACCACCAACCTTGCGGTTCAAAGTGACTTTGCAGTCCAGCACATTAACCCACAGCGCCACACCAAGACTCCGTTTTACATTTCATACTTTTCACAATCTGATGTAGGCACTCTGCAATCTTATGAACAATTAGATAGTCAGTGTTGCAAAAGAAAAGTTATTCTACCTTAGACCTATTACCTATCTATACCTAGGATAAAAATATTTAAGTTTTCTTCATTTTGTGGTGCATTGAATTATTGGATGTCTCTTTTAGTCACAGTCCACAAATTCCCACCAAATGACTTTTTCCTGATGGGTCTGGGTGAGAGAAGATAAGAGAAGCTGAAGAACAATATGATCCAATTGTCAATGATTGTTGTCAGGGTCAACTGTGAAAACTTTGAAATCTAGCTTGGGTATAAAATGAGCCACTGGAGAAGCAGGGATGAGTCTCTACCTTCTAAACAATGAGTCAGGAGTGGAGCACATTCTTTGGACCCCTAGACTCCTTTGTACTGAACTTCCTCCACCCAGGGACAGAAAGCTGTGACACCACAGAAACAGCAGAGGAGCAGCAGAAGCAGAGCCAAGGGTCACAGTGTCAGACAGAGCAGTGGGCTTCCTAGTTCACAGAGCAAGGAAAGCAGGTTGCCATTGGGCAGGAGACTCCTTTACAGAGTGTTCCTCCAGGCACTTAACTGGGGAGCTTGTTTGCTAACCAGCTGAGTATCTTTGGGCTGAGGCTTACAGCAGAGTGGAGTGTTCTTTAGGCGGTTATCAACAGTCCTAAAAGAGCTTTCTAACTTTCTCTGAGCAGGGCAGAGACCATACAAAGGGCCTAAGGTCAGAAAGAGGCCTGTCTGCCTGGGGACACAGCTGAGAAAAGGTTGTTCAAATTAAAGAACTGTGTTCTGAGCATTTCTGATCCTATGTTGAAACCTGTTAACTTCTCTAATAAAAGCTCTAACTGTTTGAGTGTGGTGTCTGAATCCATGTGGCCAGTGGAATGAATTGTCTAACTCAATAGATACGTAAAGCAGGTGAGTAGAGTGCTCTGGGAGGACTGGTTGATGCCAGTTTTTAGACTATTAAATTTAGTCAATTGTTTATTTCTGACTCTCACCCCCAACTCCGGACAAGCCTGTAGTACTATAGGAGCAAGGATATTTGCTTTATACACTAAAAAATGTTAAACAATAGAACAATGGCAGGCGTATAGTATATGCTGTAGTTGTTGTTTAGTGCTGTCGAGTTGATTCCGACCCCTGTATAGGGTTTCCAAGGAGCAAATGGTTAGTTCAAATGGCTTTGCAGTCTGGTGCATTAACCCACAGCACCCACATCAGAACTCCCGTATACTTTATACTCAATACATATTTTTCAATCTGTAAACTATCTTCTAAAGATGTTTCACTAACTTAAAACATCTATATTTTATGTTTACTTACAATAAATACATTTTAAATACTGTAGGTTTTAAAATATAACTATAAGCTATCTTGTGTAAGAATGCAAGTCTAATAAAATGTGAGTTAATTCTTCATTAAATTTAATTCCTTAAGGTTAACTCAAAATTAAAAGTTAAGCTCATTTTCCTTTTTTAAACTGGGTTCAGAAAGAGTAACTATCACATATTACAGCTGTTGTGAGGTTATATTAAATAGGGAATTAACATAAAGCATTTAACATGGTGCTTCTCATAGCAAGTGCTCAATAAATGTTACCAGTACCATTACACCACGCTGGTTTAATCAATCACTCACTGGGAAGGTGCTGCAGGGCCCAAAACACCACCTAAACTCAACTCTCTCTCTCTCTCTCTCTCACACACACACACACAAACAAAAATCAGTGAAGTCCTTTATATGTAAGGTCCCTAGGATATAAGAATTGTCTCAGAATATAATAGTTCTCTAACAGCTTAATTATATATAAACTGTAAATTTTCTACTAGCATTTTATCTCCTAACCATCTTCTACCATCAGCTAATGCCTTCAACAGCAGAATCTTTGGATAACTTTAAAGATGCTAAGTTATATATGTCACTTTATTACTAATGCTGGAAACTCTGGTTTAATAGAGTTTTCACTTACATAATTACAGTATAAATGCAGAATCAGTAATCAAAATAGGTTACTGGATTAAAAAAAAAAAAAATTAAGCAGTAGACCCCAGATTTCAAAAGCCAATACATGAATCAATAATCCTTGTGAGGAAGTCAGACTACCCTCCAGTCTAAGAAAATCATCCTTTAAAGTCAACACTTGCACCAATTCTCACCTCAGGAGTTGTAAGCTCTTGATGTTAGAGAGTGGCTTCAAAAAGTTCTCAGGAAAATGGAATTAAAAGACAACGATGTTACATCAAACTTGTTCCACCGTGGGGACATCAGCTCTTTAATCTGCAGTGATGAATTTAGTTGTCCTAAATGGAGTCCTGCTGTGGTACTGTGGGATAATGAACTGGGTTGAAAGGTTGGTTTGAACCACAAGGTCAGTGGTTAAAATTCACCAGCTGCTCTTTGGAAACGCTATACAGGGTCACTATGAATCAGAACCAACTCAAAGGCAGTTAACAACAACAGCAGCGTAAGATAAGCACTGAATTGCTAGCCACAAGGTCGGCGGCTCAAACCCACCAGTTGCTCCTTGGTAACACCTTATAGAGTCGCTAAGAGTCGGAACCAACTATACGGCGCTTAACAACAACAACAAATGTTTAAAATAACCTTGAATGTAACACAATGAGGAAAAAAAAACATAATTTAAACTAATCTTTAAATTATAGTATATTCCAAACAGTATCTTTTAAAAGATCTTTATGAAAAATATAAATATCCCAATCAATTTTGCCATTGCCCTTTTGAACATAAAACTTTACCATAACATTAAATAACTTTATTCAAAAATCTTAGAAAAACTGATTTTCTGAAAGCACTGAATAACCACTAGTTGTAGAAAATTTTCCTTAGTTGTAAAATGATTGCATTTTGATTATCACAGTAACCAATATTTTGGGGAGCTGTTGTTAAGTGTCATCAAGTTGGTTCCAACTCATAGTGACCCTGTATAGGGTTTCCAAGGAGCGACTGCTGGGTTTGAACGCCAACCTTGCAGCTCAAACTGACCTTGCAGTGCAGCACATTATCCCACATTGCCACACTGGGAGGCGAGTAGATTATACTTTCTGAGCGTTTCTAATGAATACTGCTGCTGCTGCTGCTGCTGCTGCTACCGCATGCTGTCAAGTCTTTGCCTGCATACGGTTTCCAAGGCTGTAAATCGTTATAGGAACAGAAAGCCTCATATACCAAATTCGTTAGAAGTAGGCACTGTGGATTAATGCACCACACTGCAAAGCCGTTTGAACTGCAAGGTTGGTGGTTCCAGCTCATCAGCTGCTCCTCGGAAACCCTAAACAGGGTCGCTATGGGTCGAACCGACTTGATGGCACTTAACAAAAACAACACTTTAAATTATTGCTGAATTCTAAACAATTTTATCAAAAGGAAATCTAGCTTCCCAAAGCAATTACTACAGTAAAAAATGTAATATGATTTGGACCAGAGTCCTGATGTGGCACTAGAAGATAAACACTGAACTACTAACCACAAGGTTGATGGTTCAAACCCACCGGCCACTCATCAGAAACCCTATACAGGGTTGCTATGAGTCGGAAATGACTTGGCACCACTTAACAACAACAACAACAACACTGCCCTGCAAACTTTCTGCCCCAAATCTACCATATGTTCCATCTGAATAAGTACCATTACAGCAGGCATGGTTCTCCTCAAGTTCCTAATCCATCTGTATTCCAACACATGGGCTTCTTTTCCAAGTCTCTTTCTCTGTCTCTCTCTCTCTCTCTCTCTCTCTCTCTCTCTCTCTCTCTCTCTCTC
>NW_006408549.1:10592690-10595266 GCF_000296735.1 Chrysochloris asiatica | reverse complement strand
ACACACACACACACACACACGATAAGAATCTCTTACTTTCCAAACTTGTTTTCACTCACAACACATACACACATACATACCAAAACCACACACATTTTCAGATGCAAACATTATCTGCATCAGTATGTCTACTTTGATCTCAGCTGTAGAAGTTTCCAGATTCCTGTCAAGCCTCCCACCATACTCTGAGCCAGTCCCTTTGTCATGCGCCCTGTCTTTTTACCATTTTCTTCCTCTTCTATCCATCTCCTGTGTCACTGCCTTACTCTAGGGCCTCACCTGACTTACTCCATTAGTATAAATTATCTGGGACTCCTGGTGTGGCACTATAGGATAAGCAATGAACTGTTAACCACAAGCCTGGCAATTCAAACCCACAAGCACTACTTGGAAACCCTACACAGGGTACCTACGAGTCAGAATCAACTCAACAACACTTAACAATGAAAACAAGACTTATTTCATGGCTTCAAGTTTTATTTCCCCTTTAAATTCATTACCTACATTGTTGCCAGAATAGTCTCTCACAAACTGAAATTTCATTTGTGAGAGACTATTCTCCTTTGGTATATTTTACCCTTCAAAGCCTGCCTGTGTCTTTTAGATGGAATTCTAACTTCACACATTGGCAATGCATCCTGATTTTCTCTCTTGCCTTTACCTCAAAAAGACTCTGCTAAGCAATGACTTCAGATTACATTTAGTTCCTGGCATTATCATGGTGCATTATTGCTCCTGCCCATGTTATTTCCTTTTCTGGAAATATTTTTTAAGACTTCTTTAATGGAACTGTTGTTGTTGTTGTATGTTGTTGAGTCAGTTCCAACTCATAGGGACCTTGCCTAGGGTTTACAAGGAGAGGCTGGTGGGTTTAAACCACCAACCTTGTGATTAGCAGTCCAGTGCTTTTCCTACAGCTTTATACCAGGACTCTTACATACACTCTTAAATAATTCTATTCACAAATCTTCCAATTCTCCTAGCTACAAGACAATATTGCATGTCATATTCCACCACCCCCCATTTAAAATTAAGCAATTTACTTCAGCCAATGAAACTCCAAATGCTAATGCACAATTACCCACTCCCCTTCTCTCAGCTGGGGTGATCATGGTAACACATTCAGATGCTTCCCTCCCAACCCATTCTGGATATGGACAGTGTGTGAGAAATAAACTCTTGTTGTGTTCACACTGAGATTCAAGGTTATGACTCCAGCAAAACCTTGGCTATTCTGATGCACAGGGTCACCTCTTTGTGGAAGCCTTTCATGAACCTAACCGTCTGGTTTCAATGCTGTCTCTCCAAGTAATGACAGCATTTATCCAAATGCTTATCATAACCCAGCACAGTAATAAGATCACCACTGTAATTGTCTCCCTTATCAAACCATACTCTTTGAGGGCAGGAACTGTGTACTTCATGCCTGTATCTTTATTGTCTGTCATAATGCTAACTGACAGTAAGTGCTTAAAGACATGCCTGCTGAATTGACCATTCACTCATCAAGGGTCAGGTACTAATCCAGTTACTGCTGTTGATGCTATCGAGTCAGTTCTGACCCACAGCAACCCTGAATAGGATTTCGAAGGCTGTACATCTCTGCAGAAGCAGAGAGTGTCATCTTTCTCCCCCTGAGCAGCTGGTGTTTTTGAACTACTGACCCTGTGGTTAGCAGTCCAATGCTTACTTATAGAGCCACTGTTCTCCCATCCTAGTTACTAGAGTAAAAATAAAAACAGAGAAACAACAATCCTGTTTTAATAGTAATTCTTGTGAAGGAAAATGACAGTCAACATGACAAAAAAGTATCAAATATATATTATATTACACAGTGATATTGCTAATGGGAAATAAGGAGCAGGGAATAAATATATAAAGTATAACACAGACGTCAAGTAAAGACTCATTGGAAAAGCAACTTTCTTTGGAGATACTGCAGTAGCTACTGCATGCCGTAGAGTCTGTTTCAAATCATAGCAACCCTATATAGGGTTCCTGAGTCTGTAAATCTTTATAGGACTGGTGAATTCAAACTGCCAACCCACTACATCACCAGGGCTGTTTGATTATGGAGATATGTGGGGGAAATCAATTCAGTAATCGGAAAGTTGTTCTTAGGTGCCATTCAGTTGGTTCCAACTCATACCAACTTTATGCACAACAGAATGAAACACTGCCCTGTCTTGCACCATGAACAAAATCACTAAGAAGGGAACATGTCTAGAATATTCAAAGAATATTACATGGGATGTTGTTGTTCTTATTCGGTGTGCTAAAGTTAGTTCATTCATTTAAAATACCTTTTTTAAACAGCATAAAACACAACTATACAAAACCAAAACCAGATGGAATACACAGAAATCAAATTGACTACATCTGTGGAAAAGGAAGATGGAAAAGCTCCATATCATCAGCCAAAACAAGGCCAGAGGCAGACTGTGGAAGACCATCAATTGCTCACATGCAAATTCAGACTGAAGCTGAAGAAAATTAAAACAATCCACAAGAGCAAGAATATGACCTTGAATATATCCCAACTGAATTTAGAGATCATCTGAAGAACAGATTTGATA
>NW_006408549.1:10575060-10592278 GCF_000296735.1 Chrysochloris asiatica | reverse complement strand
CAAAAGGAAATGGTCAGTGTTGAACCATTTTAAAAGGTAGCATATGATCAAGAGCCAATGATACTGAAGGAAGAAGTCCAAGGTGCATTGAAGGAATTGGCAAAGAACAAGGCACTGGAAATTTATGAAATACAAACTGAAATCTTTCAAGAAAATGAGGTGGAACTGGAGGCACTCACTCATCTATGCAAATAAATCTAGAAGACAATAATTTGGCCAACTGACTGGAAGAGATCCGTAGTTGTGCCCACTCCAAAGAGAGGTGACCTAATGGAATGTGGAAATCATTGGATAATATCTTTGTTATCCCATGCAAATAAAGTTTTACTAAAGGTAATGCAGAAACAGCTGCAAGCATACATTGGCAGAGAACTTCCAGATGTTCAAGCCGGATTCAGAAGAGGACATGGAATGAGGGATATCATTGCTGACATCTGGTGAATCTTGTGTGAAAGCAAACAAAGAATACCAGAAAGGTGTTTACCTGTGCTTTATTGGCTATGCAAAGGTCTTCGATTGTGTGGATCATGACAAGCTATGGACAACATTGCGAAGTATGAGTATTCCGGAACACTTATTTGTGCTCATCAGAAGCCTGTACATAGACCAAGAGGTAGTTGTTCGAACAGAACATGGGAACACTGAATAGTTTCAAATTAGGAAAGGTGTGTGACAGGGTTGTATTCTTTCACCATACTTAATCAAACTGTATGCTGAGCAAATAATCCGAGAAGCTGGTTTATATGAACAAAAACATGGCATCAGGATTAGAGGAAGACTCATTAACAACCTGTGATATGCAGATGATACCACCTTGCTGCTGAAAGTGAAGAGGACTTAAAAAATTTTCTGATGGAAGATCAAAGATCATAGCCTTCGGTATGGATTATATCTCATTGTAAAGAAAACAAAAATCCTCACCACTGGAACAATAAATAACATTCTTACCAATGGAGAAAAGATTGAAGTTGTCAAGGACTTCATTCTTCTTGGATCAACCATCAACACTCATGGAAGCAGCAGTAAAGAAATCAAACAACATATTGCATTAGGTAAATCTGCTGCACAAGACCTTTTTAAAGTGTTAAAGTGCAAAGATGTCAGCTTGAGGACTAAGGTGCGCCTGACATGGTAGTTTCAATAACCTCATATGCATGCAAAAGCTGGACAGTGAATAAGGAATGCCCTAGAAGAATGGATGTATTTGAGTTATGGTGTTAGAGGAGAATATTGAAAGTACCATGGGCTGCCAAAATAACAAAGAGATCTCTGATGGAAGAAGTACAGCCTGAGTGCTCCTTGGAGGCCAGGATGGCCAAACTTCGTCTCTCATACATTGGACATATTGTCAGGAGGGACCAGCCACTGGAAAGGGATATCATATTTGATAAGGTGGAAGGTCAGAGGAAAAGAGGAAGACCCCCAGAGAGACAGACTGGCAAAGTGGTGGCATCTGTGGGTTCCAGCATCGCAACAATTGTGAGGTTAGCCCAGGACTGGGCAGTGTCTCGTTCTGTTATGCATAGGGTCTCTATGAGTCGGTACTGACTCGATGACACCTAACAACAACAAAGTGTTGGTTAAGGAGACCTGGTGTGATGCCATGGGTTAATGTGCTAGACCGAAATGTCAGTTAGAACCATAAGGTCAGTGTTTCATGCTCACCAGAGTTCCTTGGAAACCCTATACAGGGCTGATATGAGTTAGCACTGACTCAATGGCAGTTAACAACAATAACAAGTATTGGTTGACTCATAGAAACCTTATGTACAATAGAACAAAACAGTGCCCATTCCTGCATCATCCTTATAATTGTTCCTATGTTTGAATATTTTTACAGTCACCATTTCAATTCTTATTGAGTCTTCCTCTTTTTCACTGACCCTCTACTTTACCAAGCATGATGTCTTTCTCCAGCAACTAGTCCCTCCGGATGATATGACCAAAATCTGTGAAGCAAAGTCTCACCATCCCTGTTTCTAAGGAGCACTTATAACACGGATTTTCTCATTCTGCTCTCCGTCCATGTTTTATCCAGCATTCTTCACCAGCACCATAATTAAAAGGCATCAATTTCTTCTTTGGGACTTCCTTATTCATTGTCCAGTGTTTGCATACAGATGAGGTGAATGAAAATACCATGGTTTGGGTCAGGCACAAGTTAGTCTTCAAAGTTACATTTTTGCTTTCTAACACTTTAAAGAAATTTTTGGCAGTAGATTTTCATTTCTCTTCAATTTGTCATTTCCACTATAGTAGACCATATGATAATCCATATCAAAATGGCCAGTTCTTGTTTATATAAGCTTACTAATGCCTAGGATATTGACCATTTCATTTTTGACAATTTTCAACTATCCTAGATTCATACTTCATACATTTCATGTTTCAATTAGTGGGTATTAGCAAATATTTGCAGCTATTTCTTCTCATTTTCAGCAGCTGATGAAGGTCCCAAAAACTTTACTTCATCTACATCATTAAAATTGACTCCTCTTTTAGAAGGAAGCGCTTCCCCAGTCATATTTTGAGTGCCTTCTAACCTGAGGAGCTCATTTTCTGGAACTGTATCAAACAATGTTTTCAGTAGCCAGCTTTGCAGTAGTAGACTGCCATTTCCTTCTTTCTACTCTCTCTTAGTTTAGAAGCTTCTCTGAGATCTGTCCAGCATGGGTGATCATTCAGTATTCAAAATACTAGTGCCATAGCTTCCAGCATCATGAAAGCCACCACACTATGACAGAGAAGCGAGCGATTGTTAAGGAGGCTAGTATGGCTGCTTTAGCAAAAAGTTGTCAGTTCAAACCAAAAGCAGCTCCTCATGAGAAAAGACCTGGCAATCTGCCTTAGAGATTTATAGCTTAGGAAATTCTCGGGGACAGTTCTAGTATGTCCTACAAGGTCAGTATGAGTTAGAAGCAACTTTAAGGCACACAACAGTAACAGCAATGCTACAGCAAGTAAATGAAGCTGAAAGTAGTTCACAGATTGGACTAGAGAGATGATAAGCCGCCAGGTCTTATGGAGACAGGTAGGCCATTTTAAGGGCTTTGGGTTTTACCTTGATTGACATGGAGAGCCACTGATGGGGTTGTCAGTAGTACTGGAGAACAGTAGGAGATGAGGAATGAAGCCAAAGATACAATGGAGGGTCATGTTCATTCACTGTTTACCATATTGCCTCTCCCGACAATACATTTAAAATATGGGTGTATCAGTCCATCAAGTAATTCAATTAAAAATACTATTAAATAACTGATAGTTTATGATGTCCTTAATCTATTACTTACATTGATTCTAACTAAAATATAGTAACTTACCAAAGTGTAATAATTTATAAGATTCTACATATTTAATGTAGCAATACATTCTAGTAGACAAATGATTTCCTAAATAAATCAGATAAATACAATTGACTTTTTGGTTCACTCACTTGAAATTTCTGAACTACCACAAAATAAATACAACTGAAAACATTTCTCCATTGTCATACTGCCTTCCATGAGAAAAAAGAAACCAACTATGTTCCAAGCCCAAGTTCCCTGCCAGGAGCAAACAAACTAAAACAAGAAAAAACAAAGGGAAAGAAAACAAACCACAAATCAAAACACCTTTTGCCAAATGTTAAACTAAATAAACACACCTTGTGTTGTGTCCTTGATGCTGCCAAGTCTGAACTCTGGAGGGCTGCCAAGGGGTAAGATGTTTCCAAAGGCAAGGTCTTTACAGACTTCTGGATGTGTGCTGTGCTCACATTCCTAGCAAGTTCAATTCCAGATACCAAAAATAATACTCTTGGTTGCTTTTTCTTCCTGCAATTCAAAATAGAGTATATGGAAATATTAAGTGGATGATGCCTAGTTCCATTAATAACACACAGAATAAAACCACAGTGCAGTAGAGTACAAAGACTGGGGTCACCCAGCACTCATGGTGTCATCCCGCATCACCCTCTCCACAAGCCTCCCATACTAAACCACACACAACCCTTAGTAATGTTTACTGTCAACTTTCATCATGGAACAAGATGTGATAAATACAGTTGTAAATTGCTTAAATGCAGTAGTTCTGATATGAATACTAACTAAACTGTCAAATCTTTCTATATGGAATTACAACATTATTAGAGCAACACTGTTAATGATTAAGCAGAAGCCTTTTTTAATTTTTTCTATTTTTCCTTTAATTACTACTTTATCTCAAAAGAGTTATTGATATAGGTTCACTACTTACCACAATATTAAGCAAAAAAAAAAAAAAATTGACAAAATCAGCAACTATAAAATACTTGCAGCAATGAAAACCACAGTGCATACTTGTAGCAGTGTAGACAAAAATCACATTATTTGAAGCATCACTATCATTGGGTAATAATTACAGTTCTGATTAGAGCATGACTGCTGTTGTTAGGTGCCCTTGGGTCGGTTTTGACACATTCTGCACAACAGAACAAAATTTCCTTCTCCTGCACCATCCTCACAATGGCTGTTAGTGTTTGAATCCATTGCCACATGTCACTCCATTTCAATAGGGGTCTTCCTCTTTTTCACTGACCCTTAACTAACTATACCAAGCATGATGTCCTTCTCCAGGGACAGTTCCTCCTGAAAACATGTCCAAAGTATGAGAGACAAAGTAATGTCATCCTAGCGTCTAAGAAGCATTATGGTTGCATGTCTTCTAACGCAAACCTGTTTGTTCTTCTGGCAGTCCATGGTACTTCAGTATTATTCTTCAATACCGTATTTCACAAGTATCGATTTTTCTATGGTTTTCCTTATTTGTTGTCCAACTTTCTCATGCATACGAGGCTATTGAAAATGCCATGACTTGGGTAAAATGCACCTTGTCCTCAAACTGATATATTCACTCCCTAACACTTTAAAGAGGACTTCAGCAGCTGATTGCCTAATTTAATATGTTGTTTGAGTCTTGACTGTTCCATGTGTGTTGATGTGGATCCAAGCAAAATGAAGTAAGTATTTGACAACTTCAATCTTTTCTCTATTTATCACAATGGCATTTACTGGTCCAGTTGCAAGGATTTTTGTGTTCTTTCTTGTTTGAGGTGCAATCCATACTGAAGTCTGTAGTCTTTGATTTTCATCCATAAGTATTTCAAGTCTTCTTCACTTTTTGCAATCAAGATTGTATCATCTGCATTTCACAGGTTGCTTAGGAGTCTTCCTTTAAACCTAATGCCATGTTTTTCTTCATATAATCCAGTTTCTCAGAATATATACTCCTCATACAGATTGAATAAGTATGATAAGAGGATACAATCCTGGAGCACACCTTTCCTGATTTTAAAACAGTCAGCATCTTTTGATTCTGTTGGGAAAACTACATCTTGGACTATGTACAGCCTCCTCACAATATTATCCATAGCCTGTCAGGATCCACACAGTCAAAAGACTTTGAATAGTAAATAAAGCACAAGTAAACATCTTTCTGGTATTCTCTGCTTTGAGGTAAGCTCTGTATGACATCAGCAATGGTATCCCTATTCCTCTTCTAAATCCTGCTTGAATTTCTGGCACTTCCTTTAGTACTGTTGCAACAGTTTTTGAATGATCTACATCAAAATTTCACTTGCATATACTATTAATGATATTGTTTGATGATTTCCACATACCACTGGGTCACCTTTCTTTGGAATGAGCACAAATATGACTCTATGCCCACTGGTTGGCCACATAGCTGCCTCTTGAATTTCTTGGCACAGCTGAATGTGCACCTCCAGTACTTCATTATTTTGTTGAAAGATTTCAATTTGTATTCCATCATCTCATGGGGTCTTGTTTATTCACCAGTGTCTTCAATGCAGCTAGGACTTCTTCATTCAGTGCCATTAGTTCTTGATCATATCTCATGAAATGATTGAACATCCATTATATGTCTTTTGACACAGTGACTCAGTATATTCCCATCATCTTGTTTTGCTTCTTTCTACATCATTTAATATTTTGTCCATGTAGCTCTTCAAGGAGTCCTGGTGTGGTGCTGCAGGATAATGCGCTGGACAGCAAGGTCAGTTTGAACCACAAGGTCAGCAGTTCAAACTCACCAGTCGCTCCTTGAAAACCCGAGACAGGGTTTCCTATGAGTTGGAATCAACTCAACAGTACTTAACAACATCAAAGTCCTTCAAATACTGCAAGTCAAGGCTTGATTTTTTTCTTTGGTTCTTTCAACTTTGGAAATTTTGAGTGTGTTCTTCCCTTTGATTTTCTAACTCCGGGTTTTACACATTTCATGGCAATACTTTGTCTTCGCCAGCTCTCCTTTGAAATTTTCTGTTCAGCTCTTTCACTTCCTCATTTCTCGCAGTCACTTTAGAATCTGTATTTTCGGGAGCATACAGTCTCTTCTTATATCTATTTTGGCCTTTTCTTTCGTTCCTGTCTTTTTAATGACCTTTTGATTTCTTCCTGTACTATGTTCTTGATGTCATCCCACAGCTCTCATGCTCTTCTGTCATTAGTGAGTGTCTCATGCATTTGAACTGTTCTTAAGATGGTCTCTAAATGAAGATAGGAGATGATCAAGGTCATATTTTGGCTCTCTTAGACTTTTTAATTTTTTTTTTCCACTTTAGCCTGAATTTGCATAGGAGCAACTGATGGTCTGTGCCATAGTCTGCCACTGCCCTTGTTTTGGCATTTGAGGTTTTCCACCGTCTCTTTCCACAAATGTATTCCATCTGGTGAGGTACATGTTTATATTTCCATGTTTTTTTTTTTAAAAAGGTATTTGCAATGAATAAGTCATTGTTGTTTTTAGGTGCCATTGAGTCAGTTCTGACTCATAGTGATCCTATAAACAACTGAATGGAACACTGCCCTGTTCTGTGCCATCCTCATAATGGTTGCTACACTTGAGTCCATTGTTACTGCCACTATGTCAATCCATCTCCTTAGGGGTCCTCCTTTTTTTTGCTGACCCTCCACTTTAACAAGCATGATGTCCTCTAGGGACTGGTTCTTGCTGACAACATATCCAAAGCATGAGAGATGAAGTCTCGACATCCGGACTTCTAAGGTGCATTCTAGGTGTACTTCTTCCAAGATTTGTTTAGTCTTCTGGCGGTCCATGGTATTTTTAGTATTCTCCTACAACATCATAACTCAAATAAATCAATTTTCTACAGTCATTCTTATTCACTGTCCAACTTTCATATACATCTGAGGCTTTTGAAAATGCCATGGCTTGGATCAGGTGAACCTTAGTCTTCAAACTGCAATCTTTGCTTTTGAACACTTTAAAGAGGTCTCGTGCAGCAGAACTGTGTAGTACAATATGTCATTTGATTACTTGACTGCTGCTTACATGAGTGTTGTTTGTGTATCTACGCAAAATGAAGTCTTTGACAACGTCAATCTTTTCTCCATTTATCCCAGTGTTATTCACTAGTCCAGCTCTAAGAATTTTTGTTTTCTTTACACTGAGGTATAACCCATATTGAGGGCTGTGGTCTTTGATCTTCATCTGTATATATTTTTAATCCTCTTTATTTTTAGCGAACATAACATGTTAGTCATCTGCATAACACAGGTTGTTAATGATTCTTCCTCCAATCCTAATGCCATGTTCTTCCTCAAATAATCTAGTTTCTAACAAAATTTTATCATGTGATCTCCAGCATCTTAGCTATATCCAAGGCCATATTTTCCAACTATTGATCCTTCCTTTTGTTTCCTACCTTTGCATTCCAATCACCGATGAGTTATCAATGAATCTTGTTTTCATGTTTGATTAATTTCAGACTGAAGTAGTTGGTAGAGTTCTTCAGTTTCATCATCACTGGGTTTAGTGGTTGGTGAATAAATTTGAATAACAGTGGTATTAAGTGGTCTTCCTTATAAGCATATGAATATTATGCTATCACAGACAATTTTGTACCTCAAGATAGATTTGTAAATGTTCATTATGATGATGACTACTACACCATTCCTTTTGAATCTGTCATTCCCAGCATATTAAACCAAATGATTGTTAGATTCAAAATGGCCAAAACCAGTCCATTTCAGCTCACAAATGCCTAGGATATCGATCTTGATCCATTCCATTTCATTTTTGACAACTTCCAATTTTCCTAGATTCAAACTTTCCATTTTCTAATTATTAATGGATGTTTGAAGTTGTTTCTCCTCATTCTGAGTTGTGTTCAATCAGCAAATGAAGGTCCCAAAAGCTTTATTTCATTCACATCATCTTTCTTCTGTGGAGTGACTGTTGGGCTTAAACCACTAACCACATGGTTTGCAGTGGCCTAACCCACAGCACCACCAGTATGTACTGAATGAGTTATATGTCAATCAGTTAATCATGACACATGTGTTTGTCAGGTATAAGTAAATTTTGCAGAGGAAATAGCATTAAAAGAGGGTCTTACAAGATCTATGAATTCAAGGTAGATAAGCCTAAGAGTGGGTATTATTTGAGACACTGTAGACAAGAATTGCAAACCCACTAATCCATTAATAGGATGGTCTGGTTCGGAAATGGTAAGTTCAGTGACTAGAGCATAATTACTGAACTGCTCTCATAAAAATTTACAATATCAGAATCTGAAGAAGCAGTTCTACTCTGTGCTGTTGGGTTGCTATGAGTAGGAATCGACTCAATGGCAGTGTGTTTATCCCTAGAAGCACTTAAAGAACTCTGGCATGTGACAATAAAGTATTCATTAATGCTAAATGAAAACTTGCAGTTATTAATGGATTCTTGCCCTTTGAAATGAAATCCTAAAATTTTACATGGATTTTGCTTCATTAAACGCACAGAGACAGAAAAGATAAAATGTGGATTGCTATATGTAAAGAATAATAATTAACAATGAATTTTGGTGTTAACTCTAATCCAAATAAAACCAAAATGATGCTGGGGTAAGTAAAGCATCAAAAGGCAATAGACAGTGGATTGGGAGTCATTGAACTGGAACGAAAAGTTCAATTCTATGCACTAATATTTGTCATTTAGGACAGGAGTTGGCAAACATTTTTTCCTGTAAAAACTGAGATAATAAATATAGTAGGCACTGTTAGGAGTCTTGGTATCGCAATGTAGGATAAGCCCAGGACTGCTAACTACAAGGTTGACATCCTCTGAAGAGAGATGAGCATGTTTTCTGCTCCTGTGAAGATATAGCCTTGGAAACCCTATGGTGGTGGTAGTGGTTGTATGTCTTGGGAGAAAGTTCTGGCTCATAGCAACCCTATATAATCTTTACAGGAGTATAAAGCCTCATCTTTTTCCTACAGGCTGCTGGTACATTCAAACTGTTGACCTTGCAGCTAGCAGCCCACCTCATAACCCACCACATTCCATCGACTTCTTTGGAAGGTGCTATACAGTCATTGTGAGTTGGAATCAACTGATGGCAGTGAGTGAGGGTCAAAATACAAAATGAAGTCCTAACTGTGTCAAGGTAATATGTAGTGCACCACAATGGGCTAAACTGTTTCCCACAAAAAGACATGGTAAAATCTTACCCCCCAGTACCTCATCTGGAGATAAGGTCTCTTCAGATGTAAACATGAGGTCATACTAGAGTAGGATGGGAAGTCATCCAATATGACCACAGTCATATAGAGAAGAGACACAAATGGAAAAAAGTGCCGTGTGGTCAGGGAAAAGGGATAAGAAGTTATGTTGCCACAAACCAAGGAACGCCTGGGACTACTAGACGCTGTCCACCACTCCTCTGTAAGTTCATTGTACTGAGGTGGCATGTGTGTGGCTGCGATGCTGAGAGCTTCACAACCACTAGTTTAAGTACTAACAGATTTCAGCTGAGCTTCCAGACTAAGTCAAACTAGAAAAAAGGAGACGTGAACTACTTCTGATTGTTCAGACACTGAAAACCTTATGAATAGCAACAGAACACTGTCAGATATAGTCCTGGAAGATGAAGACATCATGAATAACACCAGAATATTGTCAGAAAGAGGCTGAAATATAACCAAGCAGTGTTTTCTTCTGTTGTGCAAAGGGTCGCTATGAGCCAGAACTGACTTGATGGAACCTAACAACAATAGCAAGCCAGAAGCTATAGGAGAGAAATAAGGATTTAACATATAGTCTGCAGAGAGACCCAGATGGAACCTTGTTGATAACAAGAAATTTGGGCTTCTACACTCCAGAAATGTGAGTGAAAAAACTTCTGTTGTTTTAAGTCACCCAGTTTGTGGTAACTGGTTATGCCAGCCACAGGAAACAAATATATGCACCAGTCAGCAGTGTGAAACAATGTGAGTGCCACCAATCTTAGCAGGATGGCAAGAATGGTGTGTGCTGGAGAACTCATCTGAATCAAAACAACTGAGCAGTGTTGTGGAAGAAAGCCCTGGTAATCTGCTTCTGTAACATTACAGCCCGAGCACTATGGATTAGTCCTATTCTCTATTGGGTCCCCATGATTTTGAATTGACTCTTCTCACTCTTTTGATGCACATAAGTATCTAATTTTTAGGAGGTTTCAGTCATCTATTTTGTCTTCTGCTGTTTGTGTGTTTTCACTTATGTTTGATATTTTATTTATAGCATGAGTCAGAACACCTAAATTTGTCCCTATTTTTTAACTGATGATTTTTACAGTTGTAGGTTTTACACTTAGATCTTTAATCCATGTTGAGTTTGTTTTTGCATACGATGTGAGATGTAGGTCTTGTTTTGTTTTTCCACAAATGGATTTCCAGTTTTGCCAGTACCATTTGTTGAAGAGACTATCTCTTTGGTTCTTCGTCAAAGATCATCTGACTGTAGGTAGCTGGATTTACTTCTGAGATCTTAATTCTGTTCCATTGCTCTGTGCGGCTTTCATTGTACTAGTAAAAGACTGTTTTGATTACTGTGGCTGTGTAGTATGTTTTGAGATTGGGAAGTGAGAGGTCAATTTCATTCTTCTTTTTTAGTAATGCTTTGCTTATTCAGAGTTCCTTTCCTTCCATATGAAATTGGTGATTAGTTTTTCTACTTCTATAAAGAATATTGTTGGAATCTGGCTTGGGATTGCATTACATTTATAGATTGCTTTGAGTAAGGTTGACATTTTTACAATGTGAAGTCTTCTTATCAATGAGCATGGTACATTTTTCCATTTTTGCAGGTCTCTTTAGGTTTCTTGTAGTAGTGTTTTATAGTTTTCTTTGTATAGGATTTTTGATTTTAGAGATTTGTTCATATGTATTTCATCTTTTGGGAGGCTATTACAAATGATATTTTCTTGATTTCCTTTTCAGAACTCTCTTTATTAGTATAAAAAAAAAAAATCCAACTGATTTTTATATGTTGAACTTGTGTCCTGCCACTTTGCTGAATCTTTCAATGAGTTACACTAGTTTTCTTATTGAATTTCTGGGATTTTCTAAAAACAGAGTCATGTCATCTACAAATAGAGACAGTTTTCCTCCTTTTTTGTCAATTTAGATGTCTTTAATCTCTTGTCTGGTTCCTGTTCACAAGGGCAAAGGCTTCAGTTTCTCTCCTTTCAGAGTGATGTTGGCTGTTGGTTTGTATTTGCTTCCTCTATTACGATAAGAAATTTCATTTCTATTCCTATTTTGTTGAATGCTTTTTTCAGAATGGGTGTTAGATTTTGTCAAATGCCTTTTCTGTATAGGTTGAGATGATGTGTTTTTATTTATTTTGTTTTATTTATGTAGTGGATTATGTTGATTGTTTTTCTAATATTGAACTATCCCTGCATATCTGGTATGAATCCTACTTTGTCAAGATGTATTTGTTTTTCCATAATGTTGTTGGATTCTACTGGCTAAAATTTTGTTGAAAATTTTTGTATATACGCTCATAAGGGATTATTGGTCTATAGTTTTCTTTTTTTGTGATATCTTTGAGTAGTTCTGATATCAGAGTTATGCTTGGTTCATAAAATTAATTTGGAAGCTGTCCATCTTGCCTATATTCTGTAATAATATAAGCAGAATTGGTGTCAGCTCTTCTCTGATTGTTTGGTTTAGGTTTTACAATTACTAAACCCTGCTGTTGTAGTACAAATTCATAAAAAGAATGTATGACTATATTCTAATAAAATTGTATTTATGAAGAATAAATTTTGAATATCATATAATTTTCACATGTCACAAAATATTACCATTTTTCTGAGTTTTTTCAAACATTACAAAATGTTTTATATAAAAAGAACAAACAGGCAGTGAGCCAGAATTGGCCCATGGATCATGGATTCTCTATGGATCATAGACATATCAGGGGGCTTTAAAAAGTTCATGGAAAAATGGACTTTAAAAATAATGGAATTTTACAACAAACTTTTGAAGCACCCTCACATTTTTAAATCTCTATGTACTCTTGGAATACAAAAGCTTTATCTCTTACAAAAATAAATCAAAATATCCCAAATGTTTATATAAATTTAGGTTTGAATTCAATTAGTGCTTATATTTTATATCTCTTCATGCAAACAAGTTTTTATATATGCAATCAATTTGTAATTAGATTTAATGCAATTATTTAAAATTTACCTCTATATTCTAAGAATCAAGGGCATACTATCAGTTTTCCTGTGTGTGTGGTTTTGTTTTTTTTAGATTGTTGTTGTTGTTAAGTGCCTTTGAGTTGCTTCTGGCCCATAGTGACCCTGAAGCTCTTGAATTATCATTTTAGCATCATAATTCAGTCAGTTTGCTTATGTCTTAGTTTTGTTATCATGCCTGCTACTATCCACACCCAGAAAGAAAGCACAGTAGTTTAGAGTCCTTTATATATTTAGGAGTAGTTTCTTTCCTGTTGCCATTACAAAAGAAATGCAAACTGCAAGGGGGTAATAAAAGATTTTAAAATTCTGCTCTGCTGACTTCTGGCAATTAACACTGTAGAAACAAAGTTAGACCAGTCTAATTTTTGTATCCCGATAGTAATATGCTTTTCGTTTCCTAGATGTATGAAGGATTTTTAAATATCATTATAATTTGGAACTGCTTTCATAGTATGCCCTGTGGTTGTTGCGCCTTGCTGAGAAACCCTTTCATCTGCGTTTATAGCTTTTTTTTTTACAGTTATATTTCCTATTATGTTTATTAGTTTTCTTTGAACTGACTGGTTCTTTTCTTTACAATTATCTACATTTTTATTTTTACTTTAGAAACTTCAAACATCTTTATGGTAAAGTTCATTCTTTGTCCTCCATATATCATCTTCTTTTCATGATTTTCAAAATTATACTTGTAGAGTTTCTTAAATGTTTTCTCAACACTGATTAAACTTTCTACAACAATATCAATTCGGTTCTTTACTACATCAAATATGGATTTTTAAACTGGTATTGTCCTGGTGTGGCGATTTGTGTTAACACACTGGACTGCAAAGTTGGTTTGAACCAAAATATCAGTGGTTAAAGCTCACCTGCCGCTCCTTGGAAACCCTATACAGGGTCACTATGGGTTGGAACCAACTCTATGGCATTTTAAGAACAACAACAACATAGTGTGGCACTATAGGATAAACACTGGACAGCTAACTACAAGGTCACAAGGTCAATGGTTCAAACACACCAATTGTTCCTCGGAAATCTCATACAGAGCACCCTCCCTATGAGTTAGAGTCTACTCAACAGCACTTAACAATGACAACATTGTGGGAAGAAGAATAAAGGTCAATAGATGTCCAAGTACTATCCTGTGTTTACACCTTACGTGGCCACAATGACATCACAGATATGATCAAATAAAAACACTAAAATAGGGAGGCTATCCTGGATTAACTGTGTGGTAATCTTGTTTGACAACTTGTTTCAGGAGGAATAGAAAGCTAACACATCTCTCATATTTTCAGTTTCTTTGGCATATTTTTCTTTTTATATTTTTCTCTGTCATTCTACTGTTACTTCATCACTGTTGATTTTATATGGACTTCTAACCACAGAGTCAACGTATTCTTGTATGTGTTAGACATCACATAATTTTCTGAAATGCTCTTCCTTAATTTAAACATCTTGAAATTTCATAGTACAACACTGTCTCTAATTGTACTATGAAAATGACAAGGATGATCATGAAAAAATTCCTGGAAATAGATCAAGGATTCATTTTCTCATGTTTCCAAGATCCTCATTGCCAGCTAGTTCTTCTGTGGCATATCTCTGATCCTAACTACCCAGTGTCAGGTCAAAATATCCTGGGATGGTGCTGTGGATTAATGCACTGGACTATAAGGTCAGTTTGAACTGCAAGGTCGACAGCTCAAGCTCACCAGCCACTCCTCAAAAACCCTATACAGGTCATTTTGCTCCAGAACTGACTGGACAGCCTTAACAATAACTCAAGAATACTACTCTTGGTGTGGCATTGTAAGGTAAGCACTGGACTATGAACCAAAAGGTCGGTGGTTCAAACCAGTCACCTGCTTCTCAAAAACCCTGAAGAGAGTCACTATGAGTCAGAATTGACTCGATGGCATTTAACAACAACAACTCAAGAATATAGGAGTCCTGGTAGTGTAGTGGGTTATGAGTTGGGCTGTTAACCATAAGGTCAGCAGTTCAAATCTACCAACCATTCCATGGGAGAAAGATGAAGCTTTCTACTCCTATAAAGATTTACAGCCTCGGGAAACTCTACACAGGGTCATTATGTTCAGAACCAACTGGACAGCATACCACTATCACTACTTAAAGATAAGCACTAGACTGCTAACCGTAAAGTTGACGGTTTAAACCTACTAGCCGCTCCCAGAAACTGTATACAGAGTCACAACGAGTAGGAACCAACTCAACAGCAACAAACAACAACAATCAAGACCAAATCACTGGGGACCAGCTGCAGGTTCAGGGGTCTACACAACTTCTTTCCTTCCGATCAGCCAACCTGTTTTCCTCGAGCCCTGTGGGCCAGGGCACACCTACTCCCTGTTCAGCCTCTTTCTGTTACCGGGCTACACAAAGCCAAGTCCTCACAAATACTGATTCTGTCTCTATAACTGCCTAGGCAGCCTCCACTGACTTAATCACTCCAAGCAAAGTCAGAGTCTCATTGCCCTTTGTGGGTTTGTCAATTCTCTAGAGAGGTTCACAAAATTCACAGAGACTACTGAGTCATGCTATGGCACTGTAAGATAAGCGCTATACTGCTAACTGCAAGGTCAGCGGTTCAAACCCACCAAGGTCAGGGTTCAAACCCTATGTTGTTCTTGTGTGCCGTCAAGTTGGTTCTGACTCATAGCAACCTTATACAGAGTTTCCAAGGAGCAGCTGGTGAGATGAACAACTGACTCTGCAGTTTAAAGCGACCCTGAGGCCGAGTGCTTACCCTAAGGCACCGCACCAGGACTCCATAAAGGGTCACTATCAGTTAGAACTGACTCAAAGGCACTTAGCAACAGCAATATTGCCTATACTTACATGACAACCCAACCCCACTGCCATCTTGTTGATTTCCATGCATAGCGTCACTATAGCACCGAGTAGAACTGTCCCCTAGGGTTTTCAAAGCTGTAAAGAAAGAACAGTAGTTGGAAAATATGGCCTCAGTGATAGAAATGATGCTGGAAATCACATGACAGAATTTTGCAAGACCTTTTTTGCAAGACCTTCATTGCAAACACCTTTTTTCAACAACATAAATGCTGAGACTACATTGTTGACCTCAACAGACAGAATATACAGGAATCAAAAATGATTACATATATGGAAAAAACAAATAGAAAATCTTAATATAATCAGCCAAAACAAAACCAGGAGCAGACTATGAAAAAAGACTATCTATTGTTCATATGCAAGTTGAAGGCTGAAGTTCAAGAAAAATTAAAACAAGTCCACAAGAGCCAAAATATGAACTTGAACATATCCCATCTGAATTTAGAGATAATCTCGAGAAGAGACTGAATGTATTAAGACACTAATGAATAAAGACCAGAAGAGTTGTGGGATGACATCAACCAAAAAGAAAGCAAGAGGTCATTAAAATACAGGAAATAAGGAAGAGACAAAAAATGGATATCAGAAGAGACTTTGAAACTTGTTCTTGAACATAGAGAAGCTAAAGTGACTAGAAGAAATGATAAAGTAATCTATCTACATAGAAAATTTCAAAATGCAGTTCAAGAAATCAAAGTCAAGTATTATAATGAAATGTACAAAAACCTGGAGGTGGAAACCAGATGCAAAGAACACACTCAAAACGACTCAAGATGAAAGTATTGAAGACAAAATTCAAGCCTTGAGTTTTAACAGTGAAGGATTCTATGGACAAAATATCAAATGATGTAAGAAGCATAAAAAGATGCTGTAAGAGATACACAGAGTCACTGTACAAAAAAGAATTTCCATTTTCAGAAGTAGCATAGGATCAAGAACCACTGATATGGAAGAAAGAAGTTCAAGCTGCACTGAAGACATTGGCAAAAAGCAAGTCTCCAGGAACTGATGGAATACAAGTTGAAATGTTTTAGCAAACTGATGAAGCACTGGAAATGTTCATTCATCTATGCCAAGAAACTTGGGAAAGAAGTTACCAGTAGAACCAAATGGAAGAGATCTCTATTTGAGCCCATTCCAAAGCAAGGTGACTCAATGGAATACAGTATTAATATTGCACACAAGTAAAATTTTGCTAATTCGAACGCAGCTGTAACAATACACTTACAGAGAACTGCCAGAAATTCAAGTCAGATTGAGAAGAGACATGGAAGGAGGGTATCATTGCTGACGTTAGATGGATCTTAGTGGAAAACAGAGAATACCAGAAAGATATTTACTTGAGCTTTATTGACTATGCAAAAACATTTCATTGTGTGGATTGTAAGAAACTATGAACAACACTGAGAAAAACAGGAATTCCAGAACAATTAACTGTACTCATGAGGAACTTGTACATAATATCAAGACACAGTCATTAGAACAGAACAAGGGAATCTTGAATGGTTCAAAATCGGTACAATCCTTTCACTGTATTTGCTCAATCTGTATGCAAAGCAAATATTCTGAGAAACTGGTTTATATAAAGAAGAATGTGGAATCAAAATTAGAACACTTTATCAAATGAAGAATTGGAACACTTTATCAAATACAACTTTGTTTGCCGGAAGTGAAGCATTTTTGAGGCTGTAAATCTTTACAGGAGCAGAAAGTCTCATCTTTCTTCCGAACTGCAGTCGGTGGATTTGAACTGCAGAATATGGGGTTAGCAGTCCACAGCTTATCCTACAGTGTCACCATGTCTACTGTTTTGGAAAGGCTCTGGCT
>NW_006408549.1:10565361-10574135 GCF_000296735.1 Chrysochloris asiatica | reverse complement strand
ACAGACTGGGGAAAATCAGCAATGGCATACCAGACAAGGGACTAATCTTCAAAATGTATAGAAAACTTTATCACCTCATCAAGAAGAAAACAATAATCAAATTAAAAAATGGTCAGAAGACATGAACAAACACCTCATCAAAGAAGACATTCAAGTAGCCAACAAACATATGAAGAAATTCTCATAGGCATCAGTTATTAGAGAGATGCAAATCAAAACTATGAGATATCATCTCACCCCAGCATTAATAGCAAATTAAAAAATATAAAAAACAACAAATGCTGGCAAGGGTGTGGAGACTGGGAACTTCCTACACTTATTTAAAATGGAGCTACTTTTCTTGTTAAGTGCCGCCAATTAAATTCTATTTCATAGTGACCCTTTATAGAGTTTCCAAGGAACAGCTGGTGGCTTTGAACTGCAAGACTGAGTTTCAAATCAATGTTGTAGTCCAGCACTTTATCCTACAGCACCACACTTGGACTCCAAAATGTTGCTAGCACTGTAGATAACAATATTGTGCTTTCTCCAAAAGTTAAAAATACAAATATTAGCTAACCCAGAAATCTACTTGGTATATATATTCAAGAAATAAGAGCCATTATATAAATAGATAATATGCATATCATGCCCACTGCAACACTATTCACAATCTAAAAAAAAAAAAAAAAAGGAAACAGCCTAAAGGCCCATCAGTGGAAGAACTGGTAAAATAAACTTTGATATATACACACAATGGAATACTATGTAACATCGTAAAACACCTCTTAACAAGGATGAACCTGGAGGGTGTTATGCTGAGTAACATTAGTCAATCACCAGAAGACAAATATTATATGGCATCACTATTGTAAAAAGTCAAGAAAAGTTCTTCATGATAAAAAAAATGTTCTTTCATGTTACCAGGGTAGACATGTGTTAACATGAACAATGGGGGAGACAAGATACAACAAGAAGGAGGTTGACTAAAGAATGATTATGGCATGGGAAAGACACAGGGAAAAGTGTAAGCGTTAAAGGAAACAGATGTGGTGGTGATGGTAGTGGTAAAATGCTTTGGAGTCTGTTCCAACTCAGTGACCCTGTACAGGGTTTCCAAGGCTGTATATCTTTACAGGTGCAGAAAAGCCTCATCTTTCTCCCGCAGAACAGCTGGAAGTAAATCGTTTAATTTCCTGACTTCTGCTTTTGAGTACTGATAGTAGATGCAAGTAAAATGAAATATTTGATAACTTCAATCTTTTCTCCATTTATCCTGATTTTATTGGTCCAGTTTTGAGGATTTTTGTTTTCCTTACATTAAATTGCAATCCTTACTAATGGCTCTTGTCTTTGCCATCATCAGTAAGTATTTTAAGTCCTCTCTGCTTCCAAATTGCCAGGTTGTATCATCTGCATATTGCAGGTTGTTAATGAGCCTTTATCCAATCCTGATGCTGCATTCTTATTCATATAATGCAGCTTCTCAGATTAGCTCAGCATACAAAGAAAGAATACAACCCTGACACACACCTTTCCTGATTTAAACCAGTTTTTCATGACCACACAGTCAAAAGCCTTTGCATAATCAATAAAGCACAAATAAATATCTTTCAATATTCTCTGCTTTTAGCCAAGAGCCATCTGACATTAGCAATTAAATTCCTTATTCCACATCTTTTTCTGAATCTGACCTTTCTGGCAGTTTCCTGTTGATGTACTGTTGGGGACATTTTTTAATTATCTTTACCAAAACTTTACTTCAATTTGTTATTAATGATTGTTCAGTGATTTTCACATTCCATTGTCACCATACTTTGGAATAGACATAAATATGGATCTCTTCCAATGAGCTGGTTAGATGCTTGTCTTCTAAATTCTTGGCATAGATGCATCAGTTTGATGAAAGATTTCAGTGTGTACTCTGTCAATTACTGGATCCTCGTTTGTCACCTATGCTTTAAGTGCACCTTGGATTTCTTCCTTCAGTATCGTTGGTTCTTCATCATATACTGATTCTTAAGATGGTGAATACTGACCAACTGTTTTTGGTACAGTGACTCTGTGGATATCTTCCATCTTCTTTTGATGCTTTCTGCACCATTCAATTCTTTGCCCACAAAATCCATCAAAATTTCAAGTTGAGGCTTGAATTTTTACTTTAGGTCTGTCAGCTTGAGAAATGCTGAGTGTGTTTTTTCCTTTTGGTTTTCTAACTTAAAGTCTTTACACATTTCATGAAAATATTTTAATTTGTCTTCTCCTTTAAAATTCTCGGTTCAGCTCTTTCACTTCCTCATTTCTCC
The DNA here is from genome assembly GCF_000296735.1 of Chrysochloris asiatica. Lineage (NCBI taxonomy): Eukaryota > Metazoa > Chordata > Mammalia > Afrosoricida > Chrysochloridae > Chrysochloris > Chrysochloris asiatica. Next base: position 10,571,850 of record NW_006408549.1, on the reverse strand, counting down.
CATTTGCTTTAGCATCTCTACTTTTTAGACTAGTTTCACCATAGGCTAAGCACTGAACCGAAAGGTCAGTTTGAACTACAAGGTTGTCAGTTCAAAATTCACCAGTCACTACTTGGAAATCCCACACAGAACTAACACAATGACACTTAAAAACAACAACAAAATATTGTGATGGAATGAGTTGCTCGTCCTGGGGGGCTCCAGATCACAGACTTAATGCGTGGGGGGTGGAGAGGGGGTGGCACCATGGTCAACTGGCATAATACAATTCACAAAGACAATGCTCTGTGTCCTACTTTTGTGAATAGCAACTAGGAGCAGACAACTAAAATGAAACTACTGGTTTATCCCTGTGCAGAGGAAGGAAGAGTGATGAATCTGAAGCCACTTGAATACAATTAATCCAAGGGGCTAATGGAACATGGGAATACCATTTTCCACGACCCTTAGACCAAAAGAACTAGTTGGTGCTTGGCTACTACTATCAACTGTTCTGAAATGAATCATATTAAAAGGTCCTTGATAGAATGGGAGAAAATGGTGGAACAAAACTTAAAATTATCAAAAAGTATAGTTTACTAATCTGAAAGAAACTAGAAGAACCTGAGAATATGCCCTTGGTCATCCTTCAGATGTCTGGAATACTAGTCAAGTCTAATGAAAAGTCAAGTAATCTTCAATCTAATATAGGTTATGTTGTTGTTGTTGAGTGCCATCAAGTTGGTTCTGACCCAAAGCAACCCTGCATGAGATTTCCAAGGAGCATCTGGTGAGCTTGAACCACTCACCTTGTGGTTCAAATCAACTTTGCAGTCCAGCACATTAACCCACAGTTCCACATCAGGATCACAATACAGGTTATACACTATAATATAAAATCAGGACTTCGACAGAGGTATTCACATAAGTTATGACTCTATAACCTGAACGGAGTCCTGGTGTGGCACTGTAGGATAAGCCCTGGACCGCAAGGTCAGTTTTAACTGCAAGGTTGGAGATTCAAACTTACCAGCCACTCCTCGGAAACTCTATATAGGGTGGCTATGAGTCAGAATGACTTGATGGCACTTAACCACAACAACAATTCTGAAAATCGTTGGGCCATATTTTAATATTCAAATATGTAAAACAAATGTTTTTTTTAGATTACATCTTACTTTAATATCTGCCAAAATTAAAGTTGTTCAATATAATTGTGGTTAAGTGCCATCGAGTTGGTTCCGACCCATAGCAACCCTGTATATGTTTTCCAAAGAGCAACTGCTTCTTTTATAACTACTGATATGGGATTGGTATAATAATCAAAATGAAGCATCTGATCTAAAATAAAAATGAATGAACTAATTCTGAAAGTTTAGAGTTAACCTTTCACATAAGCTTAAATAAAACCTGTTGCTTAGGAACTAACCCTATTATTACTGTTTTGTGGTTAGGCTAAGTCTGTAAATCTATAACCAAACTGTGCCAAACTCTTTGTGTTAGAGAGTTCCTGGATATCGAAGGCTCTGGGTAAAGTACTAACAATCTGTGTCCAATGGTAGCTGCCACGTCACAGTCATACCATTGTTTTGAGACAGTGATGCAAAGGCCTCTGGAATTTAAACCATCTGTAATTGTGTCTTTCAACTGAGCAATACGTCTATCTGTATTAATGTAACCAATACTGTTAAAGGTCACACTTTGCTTTGTCCTGCCTTTGACTGACCTCAATCACAATACTGTACTCGTATTTCCTCCTACAGCACTATAATACGTGTGATTTATGCACCTCCCAGAGATTTCTGAGCTTCAGATCCTGAAAATTTCATGTTCCCCCATTCAAATGGCATGTGGGCTTCAATGGATCTCTTTCATTTTCATTAACTGAATTAGAGACTTTTTCACTATAAACTACAGCTGCCCCTCACTTTTCAATTATCTCATTATTCAACAGTTTGTAGTTAAGGACAATGGTAAAAATTCTACTAGCTGGTTATTTTGCACATTAATGGCGCACTTGGGTCTGGAAGTAACAAACACCAAAGTCCCTGATGAGGTCGCTGACCAGTGGATGTCACGTGCACATAAACAATAAGTACTATGTAACACTAGTGCCCAGGAGAGGAGAGGGGTATGGTTCCATTGAATAGCCGGGGGCAGGCAGAACGGAGCTGGGGCTAAAGTGGGGATGCCTGGACCAGTTTGTTGCCCTTTAGGTCCTGGGTACCCACAGGAGACCGAGGCCAGGGCAGCAGCAATGTCCTAAAAGTGGGCTACCTTTAGGACTGGGGAATAAGCAGTTCCCTGGGATCTGGCCTTAACTCCCATTCCTGAGGGGCAGCCAAGGTGGGCTGGGCCATGGTCAGAAGCAACACTGAGATGGGACACTCTGACAGGATCCTATGTCAGCTGACTGACACCTGGGCAACCTCTAATCCTTCGTCAATGTCCCTTCTTAGGTGGGCACAGGTGAGGGTAGGGCAAGCTACTTGGGTGTAGAAGTAGGGTCATCAGGTTAATGGCCAATGGCAGTTATAGTTTAAGAACAAGGGAAGAGGCTAGGTCTGGCCATCACAGTTTTGGAGAAAGATCAGGATTGTCGAATCTCATGAGGACATGGGGTTAAAGGGGGCAAGACAACCTATCAAGAGCCAAGACACTCTGGCAAGGGGCTAGAGTAAGGGACCAGTGGAGCAGCATGCATGCTCCCTATGCCATCCAGCCCTTCTACCCAAAGATAGGAGAACCCTACCCCCAACAAAGCCACCAAGGGAATTTGAGGTTGTTGAGGGTGTAAGCCAGGGCTGTTCTGAAATAACAGTGAGGGCAGAAGAGGGAAGGCTCACAGGAGTGTTAAGGGAGCAGTGATTGGGCCACTATGGTGGTCCTCGCCTGCAAGCATTGGTGGGGCCAAGCTCTTCTGTGGTGACATTAAAGGAGAGGAAGTGGTAGTGGCAAGTGGCCACAGGGTCTGGTGAGGCATTCATAGTACAGATGAGGGAGTGAGGTGATGTAGTCATCCTCCATTTTAGCATAATGCCAATTTCTGCATAACAATCAGGTCTTCTTCGGAACCTAACCATGTTAAGTTAGGAGTGGGTATATTTCATTACATAATACAACTACGGAAGAATTAAACTACTTTATTCCTGTTGTCACTCTTCACAAGCAGTAGCTTGCAAACTGTGCAATTTATAAGAGTACATCATTTATGGAACTGTCTTCATCTTTCAATAAACAAAGTCTGCTAAAGCCAAGTACAGAGTACTTATTCTTATTGCTGTTAAATATTTTAAAAATTAAGAGAGAATCTAAGAAACCATCTTTATTTTTCATGAAAATATATATCTGACTCTGGGGGGACAGTGGTACTTCACCTTCCAAGTGGGAGATCAGAGTTTGATGCACAGTCAACGCATCTCAAGGAAAGCCACTACCCATCCGTGAGTGGAGGCCTGTGTGTGCAATGGCACTAAAGAGATTTCAGCAACGCTTCCAGATTAAGACACACTAGGAAAAACTGTTTGGCAGTCTACTTCTGAGAAATGAGCCTGTGAATCACAACAGTCCACTCCCACTGTGCATGGGATTGCCATAAATTAGGAGCCAACTAACTAGACAATAGCTAAAAACAGTATCTCACTCTATTGCTGTAAAGATACTTAAAATGTCTGCAAAAAAAAATAAGAAATGATCCAATTATTTAATAAGGTTAAAAAAAAAGTGAGCTCTAGAACTGATACTTTTATCTTCAATAAAAAATGTCTCCAGATTATCAAGTACAATAAAATATGTAGCCATATATTCCATTAATGTCATTTTAGTCAACCTGGAAGGATATTTTTAAAAAGAAACTATATTCTAAACACTGTTGTTGTTTTTTTAAGATCTTCACTTTTAGAATCAAATCTAATGATACAAAAAATATGGATACATATGAATAAAGATTAAAGAGAAAGCTCCTTTCTGGACTAGCCTCTTGTTTCCAAGTAGAGGAGCATCTACTTGGAAATGCTGGAGATATTTTTGGCATTAGAATGGGAGAAAGAAATTCTTCATTGAACTGGTGGATTCATCCATTACACAACATTTAGCGCCACTGAACTTTAGTGTCTCCAAAATGAGCCCAATGAAATTTAGTGCCTCCTCTAAATGCACTGTGATAACTACAACCCACATAGCTCCAATGGTCCAGAGATATCATGCAGTACTAAAATCCAGAGGACTGGATCAGTAATCCTAGCCTCAACAATCTGACTGGTAGCTGAAATCATTGGTGTCCATGACACCAATAGGAAGATCTAACCTACTGTAAACCTGTAAGCTCTAGATGTTTGTCTTCTTTGTTCACCCTGTCTGCTCTGGACCATGAAGAACAGAGATTCTGGGTCAGTGTGTCAGCTCTACAATCGGTAACACTCTTGTCAGATGAACCAAAGTCAAAGCTCTAGGGAAGTAAGTGAGGATGGAAACGCACAGGAAGCAGCAGTACTCATTTTTGGTCCTGGTGTGGTGCAGTGGGCTAATGCGTCAGGCTGCAAAACTATTTGAACTGCAAGGTCAGTGGTTCAAGCTCACCAGCAGCTCCTCCTCGAAAACCCTATACAGGGTCACTATGGGTCAGAATCGACTTGATAGTACTTAATGACAACAACAACAACAACATCTAAAGCCCCAGCCCAATCAGCTCATTAGTAACAATGCTAATAATTTAAATCCCATGTATCCTTTTAGAAACTCAAGAAGAGAAAGAAGTGTCATACAAAACACTTCAAGTATTATGGACCCAGAAATAACACAAATTCCTCATTTTGGAGTCCTGGTGTGGCACTGTGGGCTAATGCATCAGACTGCAAAGTCATTTGAACTGCAAGGTCAGTGGTTCAAGCTCACCAACTGCTCCTTGGAAACCCTATATAAGGTCGCTATGGGTTGGAATCAAATCAACAACACTTAACAACAACAACAACAACAACAACAGCCCTCATTTTAAAATGACCCAATGATAAAAGGAGAAACTACAAGGAAAATTTAAAAAACACTTAAAAGTGAACAATAATGCTTACAAAGTCAGATCACACAGGCAAAAAGATGTATAAGGAGACTTCCAGAAAACTAGCAGATTAGACAGAAGGCTATCCAGGCCCTCTGCAACAAAGACACAAGAGAACAAATAAAACAGATATGGATGATAACCCGAGAATCCTAAACTTCCGACTTAAAGAAGTGGATCAAATATTGGATAGGAGAAAAAACAGAAAGAATAATAATGACAATGGCAAATGAGGAGACAAATACAACAGTGAATTGTCAGCTGAGCTGGCACTGCATAGCAATTCAGAACTTTTGCAATGTTCCAATCAGGGCAGTGCTGTGAAGATACACGACGACATCACTGAAAATACAACCCAATCAGAAGTACCCAAAGTAGAATAAATCTATGAGACTGAAAATAGGGAACCAGAGACATCAATTAGTAAATGAAGACAACTACTATGTAAAAAGAGGGAACAGAGAAAGTAGTTATAGAACTTTCAAATGGAGAAGTAAAGACAATTACAAAATAGAACAGACTATTTTAAGCTTGGGAAGAAAATAATAAATTACAGGGTAACTTCAAAGAAAATTAATAAACCTCATCAAAAATTTTTTTTAAAGATTGAGCAAACACCAAAACAATAAAACTAAAGGAAATGATAGAAAAACTCACAAAAATAAGGTTTTCAATCCAGCAAATTATATGGAACAAAGAAAGAAGCAGAACCCCAGAAAATCAGAGGTCAAAGTAACAGCAAAAAAAATTTCAGACCAACTACAATACGCATAAATGGATTAAATGCACCAATCAAGGGGCAAGGTGGAGAATGGATAAGAAAATAAGATTCAAAAACATACTGTATATAAGAGACAAACTTTAGACACAAAGATAGAAATAGACTAAAAATTAAAGGATTGAAAAAATACCAAACAAATGTTAATCAAAAAGAAGGAGTGGCAATATTATCTTATTATAAAACAGACTTTCAGGCAAAAAACCAGCAAGTAAGGCCACCGTATACTGATTAAAAGGTCAGTCAAACAAATGGATATAACAATAAAATATTTATGCATCCAATTAAAGGACTCAAGAATACAACAAATTGAAAAAACAGACAACTCCACAATATTAACATGAGTCTTTAATATGCCACTTTCTAACAACTAAAAACTCAGCAAAGACAAGGAAGAACTAAACATCACCATGAGTCAATGTGACCTCTTAAACATATACAGAACACTTTACTCAATTGCAGCACATAATCATTCTTTCTAGGCGTACACTGAACATTCTCCAGAATAGACCATGTTAGGTCACTAAGCAAGGCTTAAATTTTTTTAAACTTTGGAACATTACAAAGTATTTTCTGAGACCATGGTTGAGTGGTGATTATGTGCAAGCAATTCAGTATTGACTTACAGCGACCCTGTGTAGGGTTTCCGAGGCTCTGAAACTTTGTTGTTGTTGTTGTT
>NW_006408549.1:10556019-10563746 GCF_000296735.1 Chrysochloris asiatica | reverse complement strand
CAAACTACTGACCTTGTGATTAGCAGCCCAGTTCATAATTTACCATGCTACCAGGGCTCCTTTTAGGATCATAATGCCCTAAAATTAGAAATGAACAACAGGAGAAACTAAGTAACACTCTACTTAAAAACTAGTGGGTAACAGAATAAGTAAAAAAATTAAAATTTAAAAATTCCTGAATGAAACGAGAATGAAAATCCAACATACAAAAACCCTTTGGGCACAGCAAAAGCACTGCTCAGAGGATAATTTATAGCAATAAACACATGCATCAAAAAGGCAGAAAGAACAAAAATCAGCACCTTCACCCAATATCTCCAACAATCGGAAAGAACACAGCAAAATAAGCCTACAGTCATAAGAAGTAAAGAAATAATAAAGATTAAAAGTAGAAATAAATGAAAAAGGGAACAGAAAAACAATAAAAAGAATCAACAGTACTAGAAGTTGATTCTTTGAAAGGATTAACAAAAATAACAAGCCACTGGCAAACCTACAAAAGAAAAGAAAGAAGAGCCAAATAACACAAGTAAGAAATTAAATGGGTGAAGTCATAATCTAACCAACAGCAATAAAAAGGATAATAATAACAGGATACTATGAAGAACTGTATTCAAACAAATTTGAAAACCTAGAAGAAATGGACAAATTTCTAGAAGCATACTCCCTATCTAAACTAATAGACTGCCCAAGCTCACTGACACTAAATCAGTTTGGATTCACAGAGACCACATGCAAGATTGCTGAGACTATACATCTTTACAGAAGCAGAAAGTTTCATCTTTCACTTGAGAGCAGCTGGTGTGTTTGAACTAGTGACCTTGTGGTTAGCAGTCCAGTGCTTATCCTACAACACCACAAGAACTCCTTAAACTACAGACAGATGTGGAAATTTTGAACAGATCTATACAAACGAAGAAATTGAAGATATCATAAAAATTCCCAACAAATAGAAATTCTGGCATAGGTGGCTTCACTGATGAATTCTACCACACATTCAGAGAAGAGCTGACACCAATTTTACTGAAACTACTCCAGAATATAAAAAAGGATGAAACAAGAATAAATCTGATGCTAAAACCAGGCAAATGCATCACTTAAAAAAAAAATTAGAGATCAGTATCCCTCATGAGCGAACATACAAAATGTTCAACAAAATAATAACTAATATTCTATCAGGTGTCCTGGTACAACACTGTAGGATAAGCACTAGACTGCAAGGTTGGTTTGAACCACAGGGTTGGCAGTTCAAACTTAGCAGCTACTCCTTGGAAATCCTATACAGGGGCATTATGAATTGAAATTTACTAGGCGGCACGTACCAACAACAGAATCCATCAGCATATCAAAGAAATAATACATCATGACCAAGCAGGATTCATTCATACCAAGCATGTAAGGATGGTTCAAAATTAGAAGTATAATCAATGTAAATTAATAAAACAAACGGAAAGAAAGAACAAAAACCAAAACATATTCGGACCAATCAATGCAGAAATGGTATTTGAAAACATCTAACAACCATTCCTGACAAAAATACTTAACAAAATAGGAATTAAATGGCAATTACTCAATGTAATTAAGCATACTGTAGGATAAGCTCAGGAAGACTAACTACAAAGTCTGCATGTTAAGCCCACTCCTCAGAAACCTTATACAGGGTCACTATGAGTCAAAACTGAATTTATGGCACTTAACAGCAGACAGATGAGGTTTTCTGCTCCCGGTAAAGATTTACAGCCGCAGAAAACCTGTGCAGGGTCATTATGAGTTGGAACCGACTCCACGGTACTTAACAACAACATACAAACCCAAAGGCCAACTAAGAGAAACTGAAAACATTTCCCTTGCAAATGCGAACTTGATAAGGATGCCCCTTGTCACCAAAGTGTGATAAGTGTTGGGCTGCTAACTTCAAGATCAGTGGTTCAAACCCATCAGTCATCCCACAGGAGAAAGATGAGCCTGTCTACTTCCAAAAAGATTTACAGTCTAGGAAAGCTCAGGGAGTAGTTCTACTCAGTCATATGCAGTTTCTATGAGTTGGAACTGACTCAACACTACAGACAGCAGTGGATTTGGTTTTGTTTCTATTCAGTATTGTACTAGAAGTCTTGGCTAGAACAATAAGGCAAGAAAAGGAAAAAAAAGGCATCCAAATTGACAAAGAAGTCAAACTATCTCTGTTTGCACATGAAATGATCCTATACTTCACCAAAGAAAACATTCAGATAGTCAAAAAACACATGAAGAAATGCTTGCAATCAATGCTTATTTGTTGTCATGCCATCCAGTCCGTTCTGTTAGTGACCATAGAGAAATGCAGGCTTTTCAAGAAGACAGATGTGACTCAAAACAACAATGAGCTATCATCTCACCAGCATTAGCAAAGGTCAAAAACTGAGAAATAACAAATGTTCTCAAGGGTATGGAGAGACTTGAACCCTCAGACCCTGCGGGGATTATAAAATGGTACAAGCACTGTAGCAAACAGTATTATGTTGTAGATGTTAAGTGCCATCGAGTCAGTCCAACTAATAGTGACCCCATATACAGTTTCCAAGGGGTAGCTGGTGGGTTTGAACCATTGACCCTGTGGTCAGCAGTCCAATATTTACAGGAATACAGTATTGTTGTTGTTTTTAAGTGCCATCAAGTTGCGTTTGACCCATAGTGGACCCTGTATCGGGTTCCTAAGAAGGGCTGGTGGGTTTGAACCACTGCCCTTGTGATTCAAACTGACGTTGCAGTCCAATGCATTATCCTGCAGTGCCACTGCAGGACTCCCAGAGATGAGTATAGTGATTCCTTAAAACCTTTGTAATAGTAATATCCTATCCGTATGTTTCAGCAATCCTACTACTGAGTACATATCCTACAGAAATAATACTAGAAAAATGCACACCCATGTTCATCACAGCACCATTCACAATAGCAAAAAGAAAGAAACAAATGTCTATCAGTGGATGAATAAATAAACAAATTGGGGTACATATACATAATGGAGTACTATGCAACCTTAATGGTGAATCTGTGAAACACCTTATAACATGGATGAACCTGGAGGAAGACCTTATGCTGAGTGATGTTTGTTGTCAATTGCCGTTGAGTTGATTCCGACTCACGGTGACCCTGTATAGGGTTTCCAAGAAGCAGCTGGTAAGCCTGAACTTCAGATTGCAGTCCAAACTGACCTTGCAGTCCTGCACATTAACCCACAGCACCACACCAGTGAAGTTAGTCAATCTTCTTATATTATATGTGACCACCATTATAAAGTAAGGAATGGTTTTCACACTAGAAGAAACATAATTTGATGCTTACCAGGGGTAGGAGGGAAGAGGGTAAATCACAAACTAGAGGGCAGAAATATGTTCACCTGGGTGAAGGAAAGAGCGATACATAAAAAAGGGGGAGTTCAGCAAAACATGATGAAGACAAAGAAAGGTACTGTGAGGAGTACACAAGGGCAACAGCAGTAAATACTAGGAAATACACTATCCTACAATCACAATAATATTCAGTGGATGCATAGATAGACCTACAAGTTGAACAGGTGTGGGAAGGAGAATGGGACAATCATGACTATTTGCAGGTTTGACAAGAATTACTTTCACATGTTTTCACCTATGCTGCAAACATCTGCATCCACAGGAGGCAAAGTTATGAAAAGCTCTTAACCACCAAACACCTTCAGAGAGCGAGCGAGACACTAGGCTTGGGGGCTCAGGTTCATGATTTCAGAGGATACCAAGGTCAACTGTCCTAACAGTCTACAAAGGCAAGGTTATAAATCTTACTTTGGTGAATAGCAAACAGGGTCTTAAAAGCTTGTGAACAGTCATCTAAGGTCTCTCTGCATTCAGAAGAAAGAAAAGTGAAAAACACTGAAGATACATGGAAACAATTAGGTTACTGGACTAGAACCTCAGACTCTATAACCGAGACCAGAAGAACTAAATAATGCCCAGATCCCACTACTAACATATCTGGGAAGGATCATATTAGAAGATCCTGGATAGAGTGGGAGAAAAGTGAGGAATAAAACTCAAAATCATAACAAAGATCAGGTTTACCAGTCATATAGAAATTGGCGTCACCCCTTAGTTCCCCTTCAGGCCGGGAACTCACTCCTGTAGCTCAGTTTTCAATTAAACAATAGATGGGTCTATAAGATGAACAATAAGGAGATATACACTTCTTAATATAATCCATCACTGAAGATCCATCAGATGACATTTGCCAAAGACAAAGTTCAGAAGGAAAGAGGGATTTTGAAAGGAGGAGGAATGTAAACAAGATTCAGAAAAGATAAATCATGTTACCTAGTAGAGATTCCAATCAATGGCAGGAAATAAAATGCATAGGAATTACTGAATGGCAAACTGATTTGCACTGTAAACTTTCACCCAATTCACAACAAAAAGTTTTTTAAAAAATCATTATTTTAAGAGACTTTCACGAGTTATTCCTTGCTACTTTTTAAAGGAAAGGCACATATTGGTATTCCCATTTTACAGATGAGAAAACAGTCATGAAGGTAATCGACCAAGGACAAACATTTCAGATTTCAGCCAGTTTCCTGACTCTGGAACTACGTTCTTCCTAGGGTTAATGAGTAGCACAAGCTTCCTTCCTGGGGATTCACATTGTACACCTGGCCCAGGAAAGCAAAAGCAGGCTTTTAGCTGCTTGGTGTTATTTTCTCTGTTTATTCTGCTGAGCCATTTCGGATCACAAGATATGTGCAAATGAGAAGTAATCTGTGATTTGTTGTTGTTGTTAAATGCCTTCGAGTCGGTTCCAACTCACAGCCACCCTGCACAGCGTTTCGGAAGAGCAGCTGGTGAGTTTGAACCTTTTGGTTCAAATCGATCTTGCTGTCCAGTGCATTATTCTGCAGAGCCACATCATTACCATCTTGTAATTGTTAAATGTGCTAAATCAATCACAAAGGCACATTTATATCTCTCTCCACAGAAGGGGATGAAAGGGCGAGATCACATATTTAGAGCCCTCCAGCAGGAAAAAAAATGAGACTTTCGGTTCCTGTAAAGATTTACAGCCTCAGACACCTTATTCAGGGTCACTATGAGTGGAATCGAGTCCACAGCACATAACCAACTAACCAAAGTAATGAATCGAGTCCTGGTGTGGGATAATGCACTGAACCACAAGGTCGGTGGTTCAAACTCACCAACTGCTCCTTGGAAACCTTATACCAGGTCGCTATGAGTCAGAAACGACTGGACGGCACTTAACAACAACAGTAATGACTGGCCTTTGCTGCCTGTTCAAACTCACCGAATTAAAAGAAGAAAGTAAAAGAACTCCAGGTAGAAGAAACCAGATCTCCTTTTCACTAGTCATCCACATGGACACCTAAATCTGTAGAACAGATTTTCACCAAACACATAAAAGTACCCTCCTCAATGAAGTCACTCCCTCCTGTATGAAACTTCACTCTATAAACATTGTGGTCTGCAGACACTAGCTCATTAATAGGGGCAGGAAAGTGAAGGAGGATGTGGGGGCAAGGGGGTGTTATGGAAGGCCAATCAGAGAACTAACTGCCCAATCCAGAAAACTGCAAAGAAGGGCAAACAGCCTCGAGTTAAATGGCAGTTCAAGGAGCCAATCCCTGCAGAGTCAAAGGCTTCGGGAGGGGGTGGGACCAATGCTTCCTGGGCCCAGGACCGAACGGGAGACACGTAGGCAGGGCTGGAACCTGTGTAGCTTAGCAACAATGGCGGACAAGCCCACCCTCTCGGGACACCCCCCAACGCCCGCAATCCACCGCCCCTACCACGAGCGCCCAGCGCCCCCGAAGAAAGATCCTGAAATATTGAGTTTCTCAGCCTCTAGCTTCCTCTTCCAGAGCCTCCCTCCACCCAGCCCGCCCAAGTGCTGCTCGTTCTAAACGTTTTGGGGTTCGCTAAGGAAGTGCGCCCGCCCTCAGACCCAGAACCCAAGCTTCCAGGGCCTGGCCTGCCTAACCCTCACTTCCCACACGCGCGCGAACACTCACACACACCCACACACACACACCTCAGCTCAGCCTAGGCAAGGGCCAACAAACTTCGTGTCTGCCTCGAAACGTTGCTGTCCACGGTCCCGTCACTCAGAGGCAGGGGCGGGACGAGTCCACTGCACACTCCTACTCCCAAGGGGCGGTACAGAAAAGAGGCGGTGTTCGGGGGGCAGGGGCGGGGCCAGTCTTCACTCTGCTCTCCGATTGGTGACTTTCTCTCCGGATGCAAATGTTAGGGCCTTGTGGCCGCCTCCCTTTGCACAGGAGCCTAGGTATTTCCCTCTGGGACTTGATGGCCCTTCAAACTGTTGCCCTCATCTCTGAAAAGGAAGATGCCTGGGCAAGAAAAAAAAGTACTGTGACTTGTTTAGGAGTCCTGATTGTACAGCATTCAACTGCTAATCAAAAGTCAACAGTTCTTACTCACCATTTCATGGAAGATAAACATGGCAGTCTGTTTCCTTAAAGATTTACAGCCTTGGAAACCCCTTGGGACAACTCTACTTTGTTTTATAGGATCGCTATGATTTGAGATCCACTGTGGCGCTTCAGGAATAATGCATTTGACTGCAAGGTCAGTGAGGTTCAAACTCACCAGCCACTGCTTTGAAGAACTTAACTCGACAGTACTTAAGAACAATAACACAACAGTGGGTTTTGTTTATTGTGAGTAACTTATTTTATATATATAAAACACAGAATAGGTAATTTTGATTATTGACTCGTTTTCATCTTACCAGACACACTGTAATCTACACTCTCAGGGGACTATTGTTGTTAAGTGCCTTCAAGTCGATTCCAACTCATAGCAATCCAACATAGGGTTTCTGAGGAGCAGCTGGTGAGTTTAAACTGCCGACCTCATTGATGTAGCACTGGATTACTAACCACAAGGTCCGTGGTTCAAACCCACCAGTCACCTTGAAAACCTTATACAGGGTGGCTATGAGTCAGAATCAACTAGATAACACTCAACAACGTTGTTGAGTATATATGTTAACATTCAGCCCTTGATTAAACCATTTAGGAATGGTGATTCCTGAAACATAACTAGTAAGTTAGGTTTGGAGGAGGTGTTGAACTAATGCAAACTTTGCTCATATATAAAATGGGTATGAAGTATTTGGTTGTTAACTATTATTTGGAAAACACTTGACAACTGAATATTTTAAATGTTCATGTGGTTCAATGGTTAAGCACTTGGCTGGTAACCAAAGTGTTCCTTAGGTCAAGCCCGTCCAGTGTCTCTGCTGGAGAAAGCCCTACTGATCTGCTCTCATAAAGATTGCAGTCAAGAAAATCCCATCAGATTTAGTTATTTAATACATGTTGAGTGTGTTTTTGTATATGGTATGAGATACGGGTCTTGTTTTATGCTTCAGCAAATGGATCTCCAAGTTCGTCAGTACCATTTGTTTAAGAGACTATCCCTTTCCACATTTAATGTGTTTTGAACAAAGGTAAGTTGTAGTTGACTATATGTAGATGGATTTACTTCTGGGGTCTTAATTTTATTCCAATGACCACTGTGATAAGATACACTGCAATAGATTTTGAGATCAGAAAAGTGAGAGGCCTTGAACTTTGTTCTTAAGTAATGCTTTACTTATTCAAGGCCTCTTTCCTTTCTGTATAAATGGCCAGTTTGTCCATTAAAGAATTATGCTGGAGAGAGAGAATGCTCTGGTAGTGGTTA
>NW_006408549.1:10553892-10555059 GCF_000296735.1 Chrysochloris asiatica | reverse complement strand
CCTGACAACAACAACAACAACATATATATATATATATATATGTTGCTTAAGGTAGTGTTGACATTTTCATAACATTAAGCCTTCCCATCCATGAGAATGATATATATATTCATTTTTGTAAGTCTCTTTGGTTAAACGGTATTGCTTTCCTAATTTCCCTTTCAGAGACATCTTTATTAGTGTAGAAAAATCCAGCTTATCTTTGTAGATTCATCTTATACTCTGCCATTTTACTAAGTCTCTCAATGAGTTCCCAAAATTATTATTCTGAGTCTTTGAGATTTCTATGTATAGTTTCACATCATCTGCATGCAAATAGAGAGTTTTCCTTATTCTTTGCCAATTTGAATCCTTTAATTTCCCTTTCTTGTTTTATAGCTCTGGCTAAGACTTCCAAAACAATGTTGAATAGGAGTGGTGATAAAGGCCATCCTTGTCTGTTTGCAAAGAGAATGTTTACATTTTCTATCCATTGAGAATAGTATTGGCTATTTGTTTCTGTGCTATTCAAAAGGTTTTCAGTGACTAAATATTCGGAAGAAGTTCCACACTCCTTCTTCCTAGTCTGTCTTCATCTGGAAGCTTATCTCAAACCAACTATCAACACTCATGGAAGCAGCAGTCAATAAATCAAATGACATATTGCATTAGGCAAATCTGTTGCACAAGACCTTTTGAAAGTGTTGAAGAGCAAAGATGTCAGCTTGAGGACTAAGGTGCGCCTGACCCAAGCCATGGTATTTTCAGTAACCTTGTATGTATGTGAAAGCTGGACAGTGAATAAGGAAGACCTTAGAAGAATTGATGCATTTGAGTTATGGTGTTGGAGGAGAATATTGAAAGTGTCATGGGCTGCCAAAAGAGCCAATAGATGTGTGTGTGGGAAGAAATGCAGCCAGAATAATTATTGAAACTTGTTGAAGAATTCAGCAAAGTGGCAGGGTATAAGATGAACATACAAAAATCAATTGGATTCCTCTATGCTAATAAAGGCAGCCCTGAAAAGGAAATTAGGAAAACAATATTATTTACAATAGCCACCCAAAAGATGAAATGCTGTTGTTGTTGTTGTTGTTGTTGTTGTTGTTGTTAGGTGCCATCAAGTCGGTACCAGCTCATAGAGACCTTATGTACAGCAGAATGAAACACTGCCTGCTCCTGGGCCAA
>NW_006408549.1:10531295-10552252 GCF_000296735.1 Chrysochloris asiatica | reverse complement strand
CAACAATACATGGCATACATACACTGTCAAACATTACAAAAAATATAAAAGCAGTAGAAGAAAAATAGAGACTGTGACCTCCTAAAAATTAGAAATTTATGTGCATCAAATGATTTCTCTAAAAGAGTAAAATAGGAGCCCAAAGAATGGAAACAAATTTTTGCAAAGACATATAAGACAAGAAACTAGTATGTAAAATGTATAGAAAATTGCAATACATACACAAGAAGAAGACCAACAACCCAATTAAAAAACAGACACAGGACATGAACAGACACTTCACCAAGGAAGCCATCCTCGCATCCAACAAATATATGAAGAAATGTTTATGATTATTAGACATTAGAGAAATGCAAAACAAAGCAACAATGTAATATCAATGCTGGCAAGGAATAGCGAGACTGGGACCCTCCTACATTCCTAGTGGGACTGAAAATATGATTCAAAGAGTCTGGAAAACAGTATGGTGCTTCCTCAGAAAGTTGTAGATAGAAATACCTTATGACCAAGCAGTCCCTCTACTTGGTCCACAAGAAATATGAGCCAGAACACGAGTAGATATATGCACACCAATGTTTATAGCAGCAGTATTCATAGTGGCAAAATGAGGGAGACAATCTACATGCCCATCAATGAAAGAATGGATAAACAAACTGGTACATATACACAATGGAATACTATGCAACCTTGAAGAAGAATAATGAATCTGCAGAACACCTCATAAAGTGGATGATCCTCAAGGACATTATGTTGAATGAAGTTAGTCAATCACAAAGATATAAATATTGCAGAAGACCGTTGTTGTAAAAGCTTAATAAAAGGTTTCCATACTAAAAGAAACATTCTTTATGGCTACCAGGAGTGGAAGGGAGAGAAGAGTAATTCACTGGCTACAAGGTAGACATCTTGTTAGCTCTGTTAATAGGAAGGGCAGTATACAAGGAAGGGAGGGCAATACACAAGAAGAGAGATAGTGGTAGATTGGTTAAATGGGATAGAGGTAAACAGTGATTTATACACAACCTTGGAACAACAGTGTTCTGTGAGTAGATACATGGATTAAAACATAGGCTGAATGGATAAAGGAGTGGAAATGTTTATGTGCATGACTGTCTTGAGGCTGTTTCCCCAGTTTAATATTGCAAAATAGACATTTATGTGTGATAGAAATGACTATTGGAAATTATGATTACAGAAAGCTTGTAAATCCACCTTCAGCCTATAACTGATTGGATTTGCTGAAAGGGAAAATGGAACTTGCCCAGGGAAATAGGCTTCTTGATAAGCTTTTGTAGAGTATGGGGCCATAAGTGGAATCCTGAGCCTGAGAAGGTTCTGAGTAGGACATTCCCATTTGAAAAGACCTGCAGACTAACCCAGAACTTCCAGGAAAACAGAAAACTCTTAATGAAAGAAAGACCTATAGAAAAAAAAAAAAAGCACTGTTTGGTGGTTTGAATATCGAGCCAGCTGTTTGCTTTGGAGGCATAAAGGAAAGAAAAGTCTACCCATCAGGGAAAACCCCCTTCTGGAACTGAAACTAGAGGGAACCCATAATATGCTAACTGGTGACCACCTGGTTCGACTCGTGAATGCGAGTAGGGTAAAGGCAGCAATGAAGACATGGGCTGAGTTTGGCCATCTTCCATAGGCACCCGTTGACCTTGAGATGAGAGAGATATGAGGAAGGGATGGCTGGTCTGAGATTCATGAAGATGTATGAACTCCTGAGCCCTTGGGCTAGGGCTGAAAGTGAAGCAGCTATAAGTGCAAGAAGGTGTGTACTAACTCCCAAACTTGCAGCTAGTACCCACCTGACCTAGCTTGGATGGCTAGTTGACCAGCTAGTTGACCAGAGTTTGAGCCAAGGAAGATAAAAATGTTTGATACTGAAAACAAGTACAAATTGCTACAATTCAATGAACTAGACTTTTACCTATAATGCAGTGACTCAAAATTCCAAACAGAATGGAAGGATTCTACATATCAGAGAATAACCTTGTTTCTTCAGTGTACTGGGATAATAGGGATGAGAAATGTAGACTAGACGTTAGCTACCAAATATGGGTGGATACAGAGACATGAAGTGGCTGGCTTATAAGCTTTTATGAGTGTGCTTAGTTGCAGAATGGGGAAGGGAAGAGAGAGACATAGCAAAAGAGATTTAAAAAAACCCAAGCTCCTTCAATATGCTGTGTACAAGGGTGGGGAACAAGAAATTAAAAAAAAAAAAAGTACCTTTATCTCTTTGAGCCAGCGGTATGTTTCTACAATGCCTATGTATTTTCTTGTCTCTGAAGATGCTCACAAAAGCTTAAAATGACTCCAGCACATCTGATCAGCTGACACAGATCACCAATCTGTCTCCTTTTTTTTTTTTGCCACATTTGCTCAGCTTTCTCTGCTCATAAGCATTCCATCTATTTCTCTATCCAGTCACCTAAAGCTCAGGATCTAGGACTATCATCTGTATCTATTTCATTTGGTTTTCTGTATCTTTGATG
The DNA here is from genome assembly GCF_000296735.1 of Chrysochloris asiatica. Classification (NCBI taxonomy): domain Eukaryota; kingdom Metazoa; phylum Chordata; class Mammalia; order Afrosoricida; family Chrysochloridae; genus Chrysochloris; species Chrysochloris asiatica. Next base: position 10,549,748 of record NW_006408549.1, on the reverse strand, counting down.
TAGAGGGTCTGGACAGTCTTTCTGCCTAGTCCACGTTTTTTTACCTCTTCCCAAAATATAATTTTATTTCCTGCCCTCCTAAATCATTTGCCTGGTGTCCCATGAGATTTTAATGTTAAATAAATAAATACTCAAATTGATCATGACTGAAAGTCTGTTTGGTCTCAAAATCTACTTGACTTCCTCATCACTTGAAAGTTCTGTAACTAAACTATTCCCTCCTCTTGCTTGGTAACTGTCTTTCAAAATAGACACATTTTATTATGTTATGTTATATTATAACATAATATCTCTGGTTCCCTATTTTTAGTCTTGTAGGTTTATTTTACTTTGAATACTTCTACATCTTTATTGAATTCTGGATGGTTTTGCTGTGTATGTCAATTTCAGGTTGTTGCCTTCTGTTGTTGGTTCTCAATCCAAGGACTCCCTTTTGCTAGGTACTTATGACAAGGCACACAGCTAAAATCAAAACAAATACAATTAGGACAAGATTATCCGAACAATCTGTAGTCAGTCCAGTGGTTACATTACAAATCTTTAGAATTCAGGGCGTGTCCTAAATAGAATATAGGTGTGACTATGGCTTGTCCTCCATGGAGGTAACTTGTAGCTGGGGTCTGAGGTCATCATCTGTGGTCAACGTCTCAGCCTTCATCTCTGGCCTGGTCTTAGTTTTCAGAGAGTGTCAGAGGCTTGAAGAGATGTTCTGTCTCTGCCTACTCTCATTGAGTGAGGAGAAGTAGAGTTTATATATGATTTTCTTTTCTGGATTTGTGAGCTAAAGACCAAATGATGTCATGCCTATGTTACATCATCTCTTCAAGGTCAGAGATTAGGGAGGTTGTTTCAAATTTGCTATGCCTCAAGGTCAATTTACAGAGATTTAGCTGTATGTAACCTCGTGTTTTTTAAATCACAGCATGCAGGTGCAAGATCAATTTAGAGATACTGTTTACAACATCTATTTCTTAAGTCATCTAAATTCACATTTTAAGTGATTTATTATATATGTGTGGCTTGAGAGCATTACAGAAATATACATAACACATGGTCACCAGTTTCTTTTCAGAAATAAAGGTAGAATTGAATGATATTATTTTAATACTCTTAACCAGAATTTGGGAAGGGAGGTAAGGGGAGTGCTTTAAAATACTGTAATATTCTTTCATCTTATAATAAGCTAATACATACCCAGTAAAGTTTGTCTGATGTGGTATTATGTTGTTATGTTGTTAGATCTCATTGTTATTGTTGTTGGTGGTGGTAAACGCCATCGAGTCAATTCTGACTCACAGGAAACCTGCGTAGGGTTTCCAAAGTGCAACTGGTGAGTTCGAACTGCCAACTTGGTGGTTCAAACCAAATTGCAGTCCAGTGCATTATCCCACAGTGCCACACAGGAAAGGGGTGGTGGGGGGAACCTGTGGACAAGTGCTTTGAGATTGAACTACAGTGTCCTCCATACTGTAATATAATTGTTTGAATAAAAAAAACACATTCTAATTTAAAATGATTTTATTGTCTTCTGCTGAATTTCTGATTTTTTTTCTGATAGCTTGCTAACTGTGAATGCCTCTGTACAAAACTCTCTTGATTTGTTTGATTTATGATCCCAATTATGTTTCCTTAATCTTTAAAAAATATTTGGTTTTAGACTAAAAGAAATAACTTATTGTATTTTAATAAGTATATTATATAAATAAATGCTGCACAATTTAAATGAAAGTGGTGAGTGTATTTATTTGGTTCCTTTTTCAATTTTATATTTAAATAAATGTATTGTATGTATGTAAATGTGTAATCATCCAAATAAACACAGCTGTATATTCCCCATATGTATAGTCCCAGATGTTTGAAGTATACATTCCAATTTCTGGAAGTCTACACCTTAAACGTAGGAAATATTTTGCTACATAGGTATAGGCTTAAATTTAAAATTGTATCTTCTCTGGAGAAATAAGGTTACAACAGTGAATATGGTTCTCTACCACTGAATTTCCACCACTCATCAATCAGTTTGTAGTACTATAAAAGCTTCCATGTTGCTGTGATCCTGGAAGTTATGTAAACAGTATTTTTAATGCCCAGAGTGTCACACAACAAGGACACGTTTCAGCTGAACTTCCAGACTAAAGCAGACTAGGAAGAAGGAGAGGCAGCCTACTTCTGAATAGGTAACCACTGAAAATCTTAATAGCTGCAGAACATTGTCAGATACAGTGCCAGAAGATGAGCTCCTCGGGTTGAAAGGTACTCAAAATTGGACTGGGGAAGAAATGCCTCCTCAGAGTAGAACTGACCATAATTACATGAAAGGAGCAAAAGTTTTGGGCCCTTCAGTTGCTAATGTGACACAACTAAAAATGAGGAGAAACAGCTTCCAACGTACATTAATAATTAGAATATGGAATGTACAAAGTATGAATTTAGGAAAAGTGGAAGTTATCAAAAATTAAATATAACACATGAAGTTTAATATCCTAGGCATGTGTGAGTTCAAATGTTCTGATATTGACCATTTTGAATCTGACATCATGTGGTTTACTATACCAGGAATGTCAAATTAAAGAGGAATGGCATTGCATTCATTGTTAAAAAGAACATGTCAAGATCTTTTCTGAAGTATAATGCTGTCTGTGATACAATAATATCCATATTCTTTCGAGGAAGACCAGTTAATGTCATTATTATTTCAATTTACCAACCAGCCACTAAATACAGTGATGATAAAATTGAAGAATTCTACCAGCTTCTTCAGATTTAAATTGATCAAACATGAAATCAAAATGCATTGATAATGGGAATGCAAAAGTTGAAAACAAAGAGGAAGACTCAGTAGTTGTAAAATATGGCAATGGTGGTAGAAATTATTCTGGAGATCAAATGATATATTTGACTTATTCATTGAAAATACCTTTTTTAAACAACATAAAAGGCAACTATACCCATGGACTCCATCAGATGGAATACACAGGGATCAAATTGACTGCATCTGTGGGAAGAGATCATGGAAAAGCTTACTATTATTAGCCAAAACAAGGCCTGGGGCAGACTGTTGAACAAACAATTAGTTTTTCACCTGCAAGTTCAAGCTGAAGCTGAAGAAAATTAAAACAAGTCAAGGAGAGTAAACAAATATGATAGTCAACGTATCCCATCTGAGACCAGTTCAAGAATAGGTTCAATGCATTAGTCCCTAATGACCAAAACATCAGAAGAGTTGTGGGATTACATCAAGAACATCATACAGGAAGAAAGCAAAAGTTCATTAGAAAGATAAGAAAGAAAGAAAGAAAAGGATGTTAGAAGAGACTCTGAAACCTGCTCTTGAGAAGACAAAGTATTACAATGAAATGTACAAAGGCTTGTACAAACGTTGAAGAACACATTCAATATTTCTCAAGCTGATAGAACTGAAGAGACAGCTCAAGTCTCAACTTGAAATATTGAGGAGTTTTATGGGGGAATGGGAATCCTGGTGTGGCACTATAGGATAAGAATCAGACCGTAACCATAAGATTCACAGTTCAAACCCACCAGCTGCTCCTTAAAAACCTTATACAGGGTGGCTACAAGTCAGAACTGATTCGATGACACTTAACAACAACAATGGGTAAAATATTGAATTATGCAGAATGCATCAAAAGAAGATGCAATGCATACACAGAGTACTGTACCAATATGAAATAGTCCAGGTACCTCTAAAAGTACCATATGATCAACAATCAATGACACTGGAGAAGACCAAGATGCAACGAAGGCACTGATAACAAACAAGGCTCTGGGAATTGACTGAATACAATTTTATATCTTTCAACGTCTGATACACTCATCAATACCAACAAATTTGGAAGACAGCTACCTGGCCAACTGATTGAAAGAGATCAATACTTGTGCTCATTCCAAAGAAAGTCCAGCGTAATGCAGAAATTGTTGAACAATATCATTATCATCGCATGCAACTAAAATTTTGTTGCAGATAATTAAAAAACATTAACTACCATACAGGGTATTGCCAGAAATTCAAGCAAGATTCAGAAGAGGACATGAAGGTAGGGATATCATTGCTGATGTCCGATGGATCTTGACTGAAAGCAGAGATTACCAGAAAGATGCATACATTTGCTTTATTAACTCTGCAAAAACTTTTGTGTGTGTGGAACATTACAAACAATGTATAGCTTTATTTATACATTGTTTGTATAAACTTTATGAAGGGTGGGTATTCCGGAATACTTAATTGTGTTCTTGAGAAACCTGTAGGTAGACCAAGAGGCATTCCTTTTAGCAGAACCAGGGGTTATTAAATGGTTTTAAATCAGGAAAGGTGTGAGCCTCAGGGTTGTATCCATTCACCATACTTATTCAATCTTTATGAAGAGCAAATAATCTGAGAAAATGGATTATATGAAGAAGAACATGACATTAGGACTGAAGGAAGACTCATTAACAACCTGCAATATGCAGATGACACAACCCTGCTTGCTGAAAGTGAAGAGGACTTAAAATATTCCTGATGAAAATCAAAGACTGCCACCTTCGGTATGAGTTGCATATCAGTGAATAGAAAACAAAAGTCCTCACAACTGCACTAATAAAGAACATCATGATAAGTAAAGACTGAAGTTGTCAAAAGACTTCAATTTGCTGAAATCCATAATCAACACTCATGGAAACAGCATTTAAGAAATCAAACAATGTATTATATTAGGAAAATCTGCTGAACAAGACCAATTTAAATTGTTCAAGAGCAAAGATATCAGTTTGAGGACTAAGGTGCACTTGAATCAATTGACTCATAGGCTTGTAAATGTTAGACAATGAATAAGGGAAATCATAGAAGAATTGATGTATTTGAATTATAGTGCTGGTGAAGAATATTAAGATACCACGGACTGCCATAAGAACAAACAAATCTGTCTTGGAGGAAGTGCAGCCAGAATGTTCCTCAGAAGCCAGGATGCTAATACTTTTTTTCTCCTAGTTTGAACATGTTATCAGGAGGGATCAGTTCCTGGTATAAAGACATCATGCTTGGAAAAGTGGAGGATCAGTGAAAAAGAGAAGGACCCTCAAAGAAATGGACTGACACAGTGGCAGCAGAGGTAGACTCTGGACTGGGCAGTGTTTCGTTCTACTGTACATAGGGTCACTATGAGTTAGAACTGACTGGATGGCACCTAACAATGACAGCACCACTGAATTTCTTAAACATATCTTTATGGGTGACTGTCTCCAGTGAACTGCTCTATAGACAATTTATTAATCTGTAAAATGGGCACTAGTCAATTTACCATATATGAATATGACTTTGCAAAGTAGTTTGCAAGTATCTTTCAAAATAATTAAACTACAAAATGGTAATATTTCCAACTACTTTTGGAGTGCTGTTGCTGTAGGAAGATCCAATGCTACCCATGCCTCAATTACTTATTTTTCACCTAATGTTTCTCCTCCAATACTTGTAGTATTTATCATTTTAAATTCCCCCAGACACACAAATATATATTAGAAGAAATTATGAAGAAGAAACATCATAGCATACTGACCAAATAGCAAATAAATAAATACATTTCAGTGACATTGAACAAGAAATATGTGGGTTAGTGTAAAATGAAAAGATCCATTTATGTGTGCATTATGAATATGCTTATTTTATCATATATTCATAGACATATGTTATATTGTGACAACTTGGAATATAAAGTATAATATATTGTCAAGGATTTAAATTGTCAAGAATTTTATTGTAATTGGATCAAGATCAACAATTCTCATGGAAGCAGCAGTGAAGAAATTGTATGATGTATTGCAGTGGGAAAATCTGCCACAAAAGACCTCTTTAAAGTATTAAAAGGTAAAAATGTCACTTTGAGGACTCAGGTGCACCTGACACAAGCCATGGCATTTTCAATTGTCTTTTCAATTGCAAATAAGTACATGAAAGTTGAACAATAAGAAAGTACAAGTGAAGGAGAACTGACACATATAACTTATGTTGTTGGCAAAGAATATTGAATATACCATGGACTGCCAAAGAAAGCAAACAAATCTCTTTTGGAGGAAGTACTAGATTAATATGAATATAACTTGAAATTTGGAGAAATTATTTTGGCTCCTTTGGAGAAATTAGTTTTGGTAATCTTAACAAAGTTTGATTCATTCTGTCCAAAATTATGAAATTTATTCATCATATTAAAGTCAGAAGTATAATATCAAATAATTTAGCCCTGTTCAGCAATTCTTTACCTTCAATTTTAAAAGCTCAATTATTTGACTTCGATTTCTAAGTAGATGGATTGATTGTTTACCAGGTCAAACACACATATTTCTGTGGGATCCTCCTAAGACAACACCAGGAAGGAATTTGAAGTGAATTTTGCTCGATATATTTACAGAAATGATTGTTCAGATCATGTAAGTTCTTTTAAGAAACCCTATAATTCCCAAAACCCTATACAGGATCACTATGAGTCAGAACTGACTCCACAGCACAGCACCACCACCATTATACAAGTATTTAAACCACTTAATAAAAGCTGAAAAATGGCTATCCTTTCCTTTTCAAAAAACCTTTCTTTTGAAAACTCAGAAAATTAATAAACTTGCAAAATAGTTCTCATTGATTTATATAATATTTCAAATTACATTTACATAGTACATATATAGACTAGACTTCATAATCCAAAACAATTTCTGCAATTTCAAATTATATTCTAATACTACCTCCAAAAGAGATTGTTTTTGGCAGTCCATGGTACATTCATGGAATGAATTGATCTACTTTATTAAGTATATTTTTAATGTAACAACCAATGCTTTAGAGCAATTAAATGCAAGATCATCTCTGAAATCTAGAAGAAAATTATCTATCACAAAATATCCCTTACATGATGTAAGAACTCTAGAGGAAATTATCTCATGCAAATGAAAGAAAAATGGAGTCACATACTACAAATATTTTAAAGGAAACATTTCTTTAACTGGCAAATGGCATGTAGGTAAATAGCATCTCTTGTAGTCAGTTGAAAATATCCACATTAGCATCTTTATTTCAGTTTATAGAACAATTAATACATGTCAGTTACTCTAAAACATATATTTCCATATTGAAACATTTCTGAAATCATGATGCAGTTTACAAATAATTTGCAACATTTTTTCCCATCTCTTCCCCATTTCTTCACATTTAAAGTGCATATTTTCCTTTGAAATTCTTAAACTTGTTTATAATAATTGTTTTAAAGGCTTTACCTGAAATTTTAAAACTATGCATTCTTGGGGTAAGTTTCTATTGACTGCTTTCATTCTTAGGTGTGAGTTATATTTTTCTGTCTCTTTGCAAGTTTGGTAGCTTCTTAGTTACACTGAATTATACTGAATATTGTGACTAATATGCTACAGAGTCTTAGTTATGTTATATGTCTCTTACAAGTGTTGATTTTTTATTCTATCAGCAATTTAGTTATGTCAAATCACTTCAAATTTGTGTGATCTTGATTTTATGCTCTGTTGGAGCCCTGGATAGGATAAGGATTGGATTGTTGATAACTATAAGGTCAGTGGTTCAAACCCACCAGCCACAACTTGGAAACACTATACAAAGTTTCTATGAGTCAAAACCAACTTGATGGCATTTAACAACAACGAACAAAAAGGTAGATTGCTGGACATTTAAAAGTGTTTCCCAGAGTATGTAGAATATACTTCAAACCTCACAATATTTCCCCTCATATTCTTGTCAAGATTTGGATTTAATCTTTGCTAGTGCCGGTCTACAATATGCATTACTTTAGGATATGATTTTTACGCCCAAATTGCAACTTTTCTGGTCTCTCAGTTTAATGTCTGAAGTCTTTCTGAGTTTGTTTCACTTTTCCTGGCCCAGGACTTCATTTCTCAGTTCTGGTAAACCTCTGATATTTTCACTCATGTATAATTTCATTGATTCTGTGTTTAAGTGAAATGTTCTTATATTTTCATTCTTATACTTCGAACTCGTTAACACCAATCTTTGGTAAGTCTTGCACAGTCTTTTCATGCACATGTACAGCCTGGTCCTTGTTGCAGAACTCGCAGGAAACCCCAAAAAGAAGTTGGGTTTCTCTTCCTGCATATATTTATTCTAATACTCAGCCCTGAAAATAACTACAGTTTCAGCAGTTTAAAACTCAACTCTATCACAAAAGGACTATGGAGACGGATGTGTTCTGCTTGTGCTCCAGCTCTCTGTGTTTCAGTTGGGAAATTGGTCCCCAGCAGACAACTGTGAGGAACACAGGGCTCATCCCAAGCATTTCTTTACCCTCAGGGGTCCCATTCATACACTGCCTGTTGCCTAATGCTTGCAAACTGTTCCCTCATACATCTTGTCCAGCTGATTAAATTGTCTGATAAAAATTACTTTATCATGCAAAATGTATTGTCTTGCAGAAAACAGAAGTCTGCATTGATATTTGAATTTTCATTTTGTATCCTTCAATCCTACTATTTTAAAAAATTACGTGTACTTCTAAAATTTTAAACAACTGTCATATGCAAATAATTACAATTTTGCTTTTCCTTTTCAACATTTTATGTATTTTCATGTACAACCTCTAGTACAATATTGAATAAGAGAAGAAATGTAGGCATTTTTATCTTTTCTGGGATTTCAAAGGAAAAAAATTAAACATTTTATCACTAAGTATTGTGTTTGCTGTGAACTTTTTTTTTATTATTTAAGGTTTTTATTGTGGATTGAGTAAAAGTTTACAGGGCAGATCATCAGTTTCACATTCAACAAATCATACACTTTTTTCATTACAATGATTACAATCCCATCCATGTACTATCAGTTAACAGTGTTTCTCTCTATTCACTTTAGCTCTTTTTTTTCCCTTTTTTTTAAACACTCAGGCATATATAATAATTTACATCACCAAAGGGCACATTCTGCAAGTCTGCTTCTTGGCTCTCAGCTCTTAGTTCCTCTCTTCACATGAATCTAGAGTCCTCAGCTGCTCCCTCTCTCCATGTCCCCATCTCTGCCTCCATCTCTGGTGTCACAGCTTCTCAGGATAAGGTCTCCCATTCAGCCTGTGCTCTTATCCCTTGATGATCCTAGGGTCCTTTGTTTCTGAACTTTAAGATTAACTACTCCCCTGTTTTTGTTATACAACTTCTACCTTTACAATTGTGACAGTCGCAATTAGTCATGATAACAATTACTCACTGTTGAATCATAAGAATCTTATCCCCATCTCTTTTCACTAGGTCCACCTAGACAAGATGAACATTATTCAGCAGGGACTCTTTCTTTCCCCACACACTATTAAAATAAGTTTCCCCTTGAAACCTGTAAGCCAGTCACTCTGTGCCTTATGGCCCCCTCATTTTAGGTAGCCAATGTCTAAGTTGCCCATCCTTATCTACCCTGTGTACAGAGGGGTTAGCATTGATACTTGATATGAAGACTTCTTCCCTCTCTGTTGGTATTTAGAGTTATTACCTCCATGAGTATAGGTCAGGTTCATCAAATTGTAGCAATTTGCCCTTGTTTCCTTTATCAAAATTTTTTATTTTTATTTTTTTATCTTCCTCTAGTCGGACCCGACTCGATGGCACTTAACAACAACAACAACAAGTCGAGTTCTGATTATCAAGCCATCAAGGCTGGGTCAAATGAGTACTGTCTGCAAGTTTGGGTGTTCTTGTGCATCTCCCCTCAGTTCGTATCAGCTGGATGTTTCACTCTCAGCTCTAGCCCTCTGTGGCCATGTCCTTGCTTTGGGCTCAGATGTCCCCAGGTCTCACCACACTTTGAACCAACAAGCCCTTCATCTTCTCTTTCTCATCTCTAGGTCAACAGGAGTCAATGGACCATAGTTGAACTCAGCCCATTTCTTCATTGTGGCCTTTCCCCCTCTTCCACTCACCAGTAGATCAATGTGGTCGCCAGCAAGCTTACATGCCTGCTCACGTGTTCCCTTTGAGTTTCAGTCTTAGAGAGGGGTTTGTCCTGAAGGAACTTGATTGTTTGCCTTGATGGCTTTCCGTCAAACAGCTTGCTTATTCTTGTAGTAGCCAGTCATACCGACATTTTTGTTTGGGGTTTTCCTGATGATCTTTCTTTGAAGATGTATCTTCTGTCACTCTAGCTATTACAGGCTGATCTGCTTTTCCTTTCTAGTGGGGATGTCTCACCTCAGAAGGTTCTGGATGGAATTCAGGATTCCACATAAGGTCCTATACTCTGCAAAGGCTCCACAAATAGCCTATTTCATGGGTCAAGTTCTAGAATCCCTCTTAGGTATTCCAATCAGTTATAGGCTGAAGACAGGCATACAAGTTTTCTGTAATCATGTTTCCTGACATTCCTTTCTATCCCACTCATGTGTCTATTTTACAATAGTAGGCAAGGGAAACCAATATTCATAAGACAGTCAAGCATTTTAGTATTATTTCCCATCTTCAAACTATGCCTAGATCCCTGTATCACAGAGCCCTATTGTTCCAAGGTTAAGCTTGCATCACTATTTATCTCTGTCCCACTTAGCCCATTCAAACCCGTCTCAGTGTTCACTATCTACCTTGTTCTTCCACTTCCTCCTCCTTCTTGTATTGCCCTCCCCAACACCCAAACTATGATGTGTCTGCCATTACCCCGTGCTCTACCGTTGCCTCCCTCTACCTCCCCCTAAACTCCCCACCCCAACCCCACCATTGTGGTTACCTTTTATTCCATTACTTTTCCCCTCCATTTAAGATGGTCTATATTATCCTGTAATCTACCTGACCTTCTCACCACCTGGATCTCTGTTACTCTGTGTTTACCTTCTTTCACACTGTAATTGTTCTGATCATAGACTGACCTCCCAGAACCTCTGAATTTGTTCTTATAGTTTTATTCTGTTCTCGACTCTTCCAATTGTCGATTGAGTTCTGGTGATGCTGCCATGTATATCAATCTCTGGTTGTTGTCTGTTCTTGTTAGTTCTCAGTCCACAGAACTCCCTTGATGAAGTTTTACATAGCAGCCTTGGCTTTCGCAAAATCCCTTAGCTTCTGTTTATCCTGGAAAGTTTTGATTACACCGTCATATTTAATTGACAGCTTTGCTGGCATTTTTTTCTTTCTTTCTTTCTTTCAGGGTTTTATGTATGTCTCTGTCTCCCCATTGCCTTCTTGCCTTCATGGTTTCTGTTGAGATAGCTGAGCTTAATCTGATTTGCTTGCTTTTATATGTTACACTTCTCTTTTCCCTAGCTGCTTTTAGGATTCCTTCCTTATCTTTGATTTTGGAGAGCTTGATGATTTTCTTTTGGGGTCTATCCTTCCTAGGGTTTGTTGAGCTTCTGTATGTTTATCTTTTTGCTTTTCAGGATGTTAGAGAAATTTTCTTCCAGCAGCTCTTCAACTATCTCCTCTGTGGACTTGTGTGATTCTTCCTGTTCCGGAATGCCAATAATTCTGAAGTTATTCCTCTTCATGTTGTCCAAAATGAATCTTAGACCTTCAGATTTTTTATCCTTTTTTTTTGCTTATTCATATCTTCCAGCTCACTAGTTCTGACTTCCATCTCTTCAATTCTACTCCTTTACCCTTTCAGTGTATTGTCCATTTCTGATATTCTATTATTAATCATTTGGACCTCTTTCTGTAGGTTTTGAATTGTTTCCAATGCTGTATCTATCTTATTTGATTGTTCCTGTAGTGTTTACCTGACTTCTTCCTTATTTTTCCACAACTCCATTTAAAGTGTTTTGATACATTTTATAATCATTTTTCTGAATTCCTTCTCAGGCATTTCCAAAGCCTACCCTCCTTCCAGTATGGAGTGTAGATCTATCTCTTGGACTAACAAGATGGGGATCATTTGTTCAGTCACTTTATCTCGTTTCTGGACACGTGCTGATATGGTCATCTATTTCTGTTTTTTGGGCATGTTCAGTAGTTAGCTGTGCCCTTAATACTTAGATGGGTGATGTGATCAGGAGATGGGCTTCCCTTTCTACTCTTCTTTCTGTGAAATTTCAAGATGTCACTATTGCTCAGGATTTAATTTTTGTCCTGTTTCCTTTTTAGTCTGCCTTTTCCACTCCAGAATCCCCATTCAGGCCTTTTTCCTAGTGATAAACAGTTCAGAGGAGTCCTGGTGTGGCACTGTGGGTCACAGCTAATGCATCAGACTGCAAAGTCATTTTAACTGTAAGATTAATGGTTCAAGCTCACCAGCTGTTCCTTGGAAACCCTCCACCTGGTCTCTATGGGCCGAAATCAACTCAATGGCACTTAACAACAACAACAACAAAACAGTTCAGGGCCAGCTGTGGACATTTTGCACTGCCATTTAGTTTTAACTGGAAACTGTCCCTTTAAATTTTGAGGATCTCTGTGTGCATACGTAATAGAACCCTCTGGAAGTAGGGATGGAGGGTACACTTGCTCATGCACCCCACCTAGGCACCAGAATGGAGATGCACAGACAGTGAGAGACCAAGGAACAGATACAAGAAAACAATGCCCACACCTTGGTCTCTGAGGTTCTGTCAGGTGTCCGTGTCTACTCTGATCCTTCCTCCATTTGGTCTTGTCCAAGATGGCCACACAAGGAGCAGCTGAGCACCTTGGTTTAGAAAGCACTGAATTTCTTGCTTCTGCTACAAATTCCACTTGCTGTAAGCCTTCCAACTTTATAAATATTCCTTTATATGTGGTTCAGAGTTCTGGGAGCATCCCCTGAGCCTGCTTGGTACAGTATTCTGTGTTGTTGCTGATGGAGCTTCTCACTGCACTTCCACCTGATCTGCCATCTGTTTGTTCTCCTGCTGTGAACTTTTTATGATATTCTTTGTTAGATTAAACCTCCCTTTTATTTCTAATTTAAAATATTTTAAAAACCATAAATGGGTATTGATTTTTATCATTGTTTTATGCACAGTTTAAAGTGACCATAATACTTTTCAACTTTCTCCTTTTGGGTGATTGTTGTTGTTGAGTTCCATCAAGTTGGTTCTGACTCATAGCGACCCTGTATAACATTTCCAAGGAACAGCTGGTGGGTTTGGCTCACCAACCTTGTGGTTTGCAGTCCAATGCTGATCCTACAGTTCCACTCCAGAAGTCCTTTTGAGCTTCTTTTTTTTAATTAATTAAAAAATATATTAATTAAGTTTCCAATGTTAAAGTTCACTCCAGGGACTCCCTCACCACCCAACAGTTACAATTGAAACTCTCACTGATGCCCAGGAGAACAGCTGCCAGGAACAGGGCTCCAGTGGGTCATTGGAAACCAGAAACCCTTGTGCATCCATTGGAGTGGTGCCACATGGCATGGCCTCAGTCAGCAAGGGGAAAACACCATCTTCTAACATTGGGCCAACAAGATGGGGAAATACACAGATAATTGATATGACCAGTCTCACCAAGTAGAAGGCCAAATAAGTTTAACAAAAGCCACTGCTTCTGTCTGATTTTTGCTGGGCACCAATACCTTCTGCTCAGGGCTAGCATCATGAAGTGCCCATGTTCAGAATGACCCCCCCCCTCTTGCTCTATTAATGCTCTGCTGTCACATTCTTTAAATTCTTAATAATTTTATCTTTGAACTCATCTTTTCTCAGTGGAGTTTAATGGGACAGTGGAGTATGTACATGAACAAAGGAAATATTCACACTCCACTTGTCTACCTTAAATCCTTGGTGCCTTGTTTCAATATAGGACTGATTCCCTTTGAGCAAAGAATTTTGGTGGATCCATGATGTGTGAAAGTTTAATGACACACAAAGTAACTTCAAGGTTAAGTGGCTTCCGTAGAGTGTTGATAGAATATGCACATATCAAGAAGTGAAATAGGAACAGCTGAATTTGTGTTGTGCAGTGTTTCCACTGTTCTGGAAAGAACAAAATACATATGCATGTATGTATGAACTATGGCATACAAATGCTAATTTAAATACCAAAGGAGTTTGATGCTCTTACATTTTTACTTAAAACTGGCATTGCAAAACACAAAGATGAAAGGTAGCATTCATGCTAACAATTATACATTTTATTTTTTCTTTACATAGGATGATATTAAATAGCAAATGAAAAATTGAAATAGAGACCATGAGAAAAAGGAGAATGTTTTTTATCTTAGTAGCTTTAATAGTATTTTAGGGGACAATGCACTCCACACTTTGATTTTGTACTGGCTATGTAAATTATATACCAGCCGCTCTGTGGGAGAAAAATGAGGCTTTCTACTCCCATAAAGATTTACACCCTTGGAAACCCTGTACAGGGTCGCTATGGGTCGGAACCGACTCGACAGCACTTAACAACAACAACAATGTAAATTATATAGCTTGTTCTTGATCCAACTGCAGTCCTATAAGATCTACAAGGTCTGCTGCAACGACCCCATAGAGTTAAAGCTCAATAGGGATAACAATTTTGGTACAAGATAAGGAGGAAGAAGAGGGTGGTACAAAATCTGAGCCTCACAGTTCATGATCACCCTTGACACTCTGTTCTTTACCCAAGAAGGAGTTCAAATGACCACTGACTTTCCAACCATGTAAATGGGACTGTGTTCTCCTTTCCCAGACCACACCATTTGATGGATTCAATTTGGAACACTACTGACTTTGGGTTCTGCTGCCTCCCTATTGTGCCAAACCTAGAGCCAGGGCTCCTGGCAGTGGACTTAGACCTCTAGACAAGCAGTTCCTCTCAGTTCTGTTCATTAGTCTCTATATAGTATCTGGTGAACCTGATGACCATGTTCCCTTTCAGAGCAGGCATCTCTGTGCCCTTATCATCAGTAATCAACATGGCTGCAAGGTCTTCTACAGCCAGTTAGAAGTCTCACAGAAGCAGATGGTGTTCTTGGGCCAGGCATCCATGGAATAGGAGCCTTTCTCAGGCTATAAGAACATGTCCAGTGGCCAGTAGCACTTTCACTTGTACTAGTTGCTAAACTCACTAGACTGTGGAATCATTTCCCAGATGCAGGTTTAGGACTTGCATGCCATCTGCCTAGATGAGTTTAATTGTTCTGAGAAGGCCTGGTACCACAGTTCACAACCCAACATCCCATCAGAAAGTGAAGTCCCAACTCTTCAACCTCAAACATTTTCTCAATTAATTTATCCTGTTCCAAAAGGACCAGACCAACATGCAACCACTGTTTGTGATCTTCTACTGGGAAGGGAAGCTTGACTATAAATCCTGGAAGAAGAAGCTTATTACTATACAGATGGTACCTGGAGACTCCAGCTTGGTTCTTACTGGAGATGTTCTCAGGGAAGTTCTCAGTTGGCTAATAATATCCATACAGAAATCTCAAAGACTGAAAAGCAAGATGGAAACAAGCAAGGAGGGCCATCACATCTTCCAGTCCCATGTAGTGTAGTCTGGATCCCAGTACCTCCTGGGCCCACTCTTGATATTGGACAAGGGCACTGACTTTTCAGCCTACTTGATAAACAGCAATGAAGTTGAGTAATGGTGTGCTACTGCAAGATAATGCACTGATCTGCAAGCTCAATTTGAACTGCAGAGTCTGCTCCTTGGAAACCCTATACAGGGTCGCTGTGGGTTGGAACTGACTCAGTGGCACGTAACAACAAGTTAGCAACTTTCTTTGCCTAGCTCTTCTGAATGACTGTTTAAACAGATATGGAGGTGCCATGGTCCTCAAGGACGTTTTATCAGTTTCAGCATTATACCTTCTAAAGGGCCTTGTCTCTGGGGCCAGGAATTAGATTTGTATGCAAAAGAGAAGAAAAACAGACCAAAAGCATTGATTCTTCCTACAGAAGTTGGAGGAGAAGATGTAAAATGACTTTGGGCTTTTGTACTCTCCGCTGAGTTTGCCTCTAAGTTACTATTTCTGGCAGACCAGACATTTGGAGATCCTACCCTACCTCATGTCCCAGAACCCATCAACACCAATGAACGTGGAATGAATTCCACATATAAGAAAACCAGATTGTACATGGTGTATTTCCCTAGGTGGCCTCCCTAATTTCCAGTGGCAATAATAACCAAGGTTTGGTTTTGATTTGCTGGCCTCAAAAAGTTAAGTTGCAAAGTATTGATTCCTCTTCTTCAAGTTTCTGGAAAGGCTTGTGTAGGATTAGTATGAACATTTTTTCCCTTAAATGTTAGGCGGAAATTGCCATAGAAACCACTAGGCCCTGAAGTTTACTTTGTGTGAAGGTTTTAAACTATGTTGTTGCTGTTGTTGAGTACCATGGAGTCGGTTCCTACTCAAAGTGACCCTGCACAGGGTTTCTGAGGCTGTAAATCTTTACGGGAGCAGAAAGCCTCATCTTTCTCCCATGGTTTTGAATTGCCAACCTTGAGGTTAGCAGCCCAATTCGTAACCACTACACTACTAGAGCTATAGTTAAAACTATGTTGAACTAGTCACATTATCTATTTTTTTCTTTGTTGTTTTTGTTAGGTGCCATCAAGTCGATACAGGCTCATAGTGACCCTATGCACAACAGAAAGAAACACTGCCCGGTTCTAGCCAATCTCAGAATCAGTGCCAGGTTTCCATCCATTACTGCTGCAACTGTGCCAATATATCTCATTGGAGGGTGTCCTCTTTTTCCATGATGCTCCACCTTACCAAACATGATATCCTTTGCCAAGAACTGCTCGCTCTTGATAATATGTCCAAAGTATGAGAGAAGAAGTCTGGCTATCCCGGCTTCTAATGAGCATTTGGGCTGTATTTCTTCCAACACAAATCTGTTTGTTCTTTTTTACAGTTCATGGTACTTTTTTTTCCTACATAATCACCTTGCTTTTTTTATTCAGTTTTTATGGTAAATTGAATGATACTTTACATGGGAGAATATCGGTCTTAGACTCATTGTTTCATTGTAATGATTACAATCTCCTCTATGCATCTTCATTCAACAGTATTTGCTTCCATTCACTCTGGGTTTTTTTTTGGGGGGGGGTGGATTGGAGGGATGTACACAAAGACACTCAGGAATATATAATCATTTAAACAACCAAAGGGTACATCCTGCAATCCTGCCTCCTGGTTACCAGCACAAAGTCTTCCTCTTTCCATGACTCTTAGAGTCCTCAGCCGCTCTATTTCTGGATGTCCTCATCTCTGCCTCCATCTCTGGTGTCAGCTGCTTCTCTGGATAGGGTCCCACATTTTTCTTATGCTCTTCTCCCTTGATGGTACTAGAGTCTTCTGTTCCTGGACTGTAAGATTAACTACTTCCTCCTTTTTGCTATCAAACTTCTACCTTTCCAGTTGTGACACTCATAATTAGCCATGATAACATGATAATCATAACAATCTTATCCCAATCTCTCTTCACCAGCCCCATCTAGGCAAGACAAAAACAATTCAGTGAGGATTCTACCATCACCGCCCCCACACTCTGAAACTAAACTCCTTCTTAAAAACTTGTAAACCAGTCACTTCATGCCTTTATAGTACCCCCATTTTAGGTAGCCAATGTCTAAGTTGCCGTTCCTATCAACCCTGTATATAGAGGGGATAGAATTGATACTTGATGCGAAGACTCCTTCCTTCTCAGTATTTTGAGCTGCTACGTCCATATGTATAGGTCAAGTTGACAAAATGGTAACAAATTTACACTTGTAAGGAGCTCTGGTCACATAGTGGTTATGAATAGGGCGCAAATCGCAAGGTCAGCAGTTTGAAACTACCAGCTGTTCCATGGGAGAAAGATTTGTGCTCCCATAAAGATTTACAGCCTCAGAAACCCTGTACAGGGTCACTATGAGTCAGAAGCGACTCCACGGCACATAACCACCACCACCTTTATCAAAGTTGTTTGGTTTTTTTTTTGTGTTTTTTTTTTTCCTCTAGTTGAGTTCTAATCACCAAGCCATCAAAGCTAGGTTGAATGGGTACTATCTAAAAGTTTGGGCATTCTTGTGTGACTCTCCTCACATTATATCAGTTGAATGCTCACTCTCAGCTCTAGACCTCCAAAGCTCTATCATTGTCAATGGGCTCAGGAGTCCTTATGTCTCACCATGCTTTGGACCTTTCTCTTCTCTCTCTCACCTCCAGGTCGACGGGAATGTAGTCCATGGTACTTTTAATATTCTCCTCTAACACCATAATTCAAATGCATCAATTTTTCTATGGCCGTCCTTATTCACTAAGCAACTTTCACATGCATATAAGGTTATTGAAAACACCATGGTTGAGGTTAAGTGCAACTTAGTCCTCAAATTGACACCTTTGCATATCAACAATTTAAAGAGGTCTTGCGCAGCAGATTTGCCTAATGCAGTACATCCTTTACTTTCTTGGCTGCGGCTTCCATGAGTGTTGATTGTTGATCTGTAGTATTTGACAACTTCAATCTTTTCTCTATTGATATGGATATTGTTTATTGGTGCAGTGCTGAGGAATTTCATTTTATACACATCGACGTGCAACCTATACCAAAGACTGAGGTCTTTGATATT
>NW_006408549.1:10526878-10528710 GCF_000296735.1 Chrysochloris asiatica | reverse complement strand
CAAGGTCAGCAGTTCAAGCTCACCAGTTGCTCCTTGAAAACCCCATACAGGGTCATTATGGGTCGGAATCAACTCGAAGGCACTCTACAACAACAACAATTATCATTTTCATTTATTTAAGTAGTTATTTTGCTTATATATGACCAATAAATTGTTTAGATTAAAAATATTTGGAGATTGTTCCAGAGATCTTTTTGCTGTTGACTTTCCATTAAATTTTGTTGTGGTAAAACACTTACCCTTCTTACCAGAGAAAGAGTTCAAATCACCACTGACTCTATGGTCATATATACAATTAGATTTTCCTGCCCTAGACCGTACCACTTTGGTGAATTTCCCTTATAATGCTGCTGGCTTTGGGGAGGCAGTTATTGACTAGAAAATCAATCAAGAATTATCTTATTATTGTCAAACATTTTATTTCATATTTTGCATATTTTTATTCTTTAATATATTTTGCAATCATTTATTGCCCTACTGTATATTTTGAACCATACTTTCTGCTTTGTGTGTGTGTTGTTTTGTACATCATATCGTTAGTAAGGAGTCCAGGTATGGTGCTCTAGGATAAGTATTGGACAGCTAACTGTAGTTGGTAGCTCAAACCTACTCAAAACACTCCTTGGAAACCCCCTACAGGGTTGCTGTTTGTTAGAAACAACGCAACAGCACTTAACAAGAACATTAGTGATATGTACTATACACAATGTTGCAGTGTATAATTTGCTGTCATCATTCTCATTCCAACATACAAATACAAATAAATATTAGATTTATAATGATACTGTCATGAAGTAGAACTGCCCCATAGGGTTTCCAATCTGTAAATCTTTTTGCAGAAACCAACTGACATATTTTATTCATGGAATGGATGCTAGGTACCAACTGCCATACTTTTCATTTAAGTTAAATGCTTAACCACTATTCCACCAGAGATCTTGATAAGATAAGTCAATAATAATGAAAATTTAAAAAATAAAAGTAATAAGGTATTCTACTTACATCAGAAGATTGAAGTTGTGAAAGACTTCATTTTGCTTGGATTAACCTATCACCACTCATGGAAGCAGCAAATCCAAAGACATATTGCATTAGGCAAATCTGCTGCACATAGCCACTTTAAAGTGTTCAAGAGCAAGGATGTTGTGTTGAGGACTAAAGTGCACCTAACCCAAGTCGTGGTATTTTCAGTAGCTTCATATGCATGTGAAAGTTAGCTAAATAAGGAAGATTGTAGAAGAATTGATGAATTTGAGTTAAAGTGTTGGAGAAGAATATTACAGGTACCAGGGACTGCCAGTAGAACAAACATATCTGTGTTTGTACAACCAAGATGGCCAGACTTCGTCTCTCATACTCCAGACATACTATCAGAGGGACCAATCCCTGGAGAAAGATATCATGCTACATAAAGTGGGAGGTCAACAAAAAAGAGAGAGACTCCCAACGAGATGGATGGGACAGTGGTGGCAGCAATGGGATCAAGCATATCAGCAACTGTGAGGATGGCGCAGGATCGGGCTGTGTTTCATTCTATTGTATAATGGGTCACTCTGAGTCAGAACAAACTCAACAGCACCTAACAACACCTTACATTAGAACCAGTTTTCACCAGAGTCACCAGAAGGAACCCTCTTGCCAATCATGAACTACCTGTATGTTGTTGTTAAACGCCATCAAATTGGTTCCAACCTATATGACCCTATATAGGTTGACTGATGAATTTGAATCGCCAACCTTGTGATTCAAACTGAACTTGTTTGAACATTGCTTATCCTACAGCACCACACCATGACTCCTGCATAGTGTTATATAAATATCAATTATATACA